>NC_037329.1:104639606-104942637 GCF_002263795.3 Bos taurus
AGCAGTGAAGGCACAGTGAGTTTAGGTAACTTGTCCAGGGCTGCACAGCTCGGTGGTGAAGCTGGGATTCAGCCAAGCGATTAGGCTTTGTAGGCTGAGTGCTTGAACCTCTTTGGCTGGTAATAGGAGCAGTCAAGGAATCAAGGCTCTTCTCAGCCTACCGGCCTTTCTCATCTCCATCCCAGGAAACGATTGCATTTCCCTGGCTCTGGGCTTCCACTTCAAGGTGGTGGGGGCGTCAGCACCTGCGTCAGCGAACCAGGCCCGTGGATTTCCTCATCTTATTAGCGCTTTCATCGGCAATGATGAAATCAATAAAGGAGTGGGTTCCAGGAACATACCCTGGAGCCCAGGCGGCCTCCGTGAGGGTAGGCAAACTGACCTTCAGCTCAGAGCGGTCAGGGACATCTCGGGACAGGAAACCGCCTCTGTCCTCCTGGGATAAGGCTGCTCCCTGGAGCCCTGTCTTCTGGGACCCAGTGTAGGGCGATTTTATATGACTTGGGGGCCCTAGACATGTGTGCCTCCATGGGCCCCTTCCCCCACAAAAAATGGCTTAAAATCATATTTTTATAACTGCACACGTATCAGTGTTATATGAGGATGTTTGCTGTGACTTAAAAGTTTATTATTTTTTCTTCTGATTTTAAAAAGAAATGAAAACATTTCCTGGGGCTCTGGGTAGTGTGCCCACCGTGGTCCGTGATGAGCAGGCCAGCCCTGCCAGGAGCCGGAGGCCCTGAATAAGCATTCTCCTCTGTACGCTTTGCCTCCGCCCAGTGTTTCCAGAGCTTTCCGAGGGCCTGGTTCTGAGCATCAGCTGTGGGCTCAGCTCTAGGCACAGTGGTACGAGTGCCCAGGAGAGTTGGGAAAGAGGGGTCAGCAGGCTGCCAGTTCTCTGAGGTCCCCACCACCATCGCCAAGAAGGCGGGCTCGGAGACCAGAGGCATGCCTGGGGATGGAGCCGTGGTGGAGGGGGTCTTAGCTGAGGCGGGGAGGCGGGTACAGCCTTTGTGAGGGGCTGGGGGTCTTGAGCACTGAGCCATGGAGAGCATCAGGCCTCTGGAGAAAGCCTAACTCCTGAACAGTGGTTTTCACCTGGGGGCATTTTCGCCTCCCGGGGCCATTGGGTAATGTTCAAAGGCATTTTTTGATGATTACAACTTGGGGCGGGTGCTGCTGGCATTTGGTGAGTGGAAGTCCGGGATGATGCTGGGCGCCTCAGGCAGGACAGCTCCCAACAAAGAATCTTGTGGTGCCAAGACTAGTAGTGCTGAGGTTAGGAGACCCCAGCCTCAAGAATGTTCCGGACATTGGTTCCTGTGAGTGGGCCCTTTCCAAAAGTCCTCGAGAGGACTAAACACGCAGGCTGACCTGCCCTCTTCCAACCCAAGGTGGTGTGATTACAGCCACAGTGGAGACAGGCTGTATTCATCTAAGCCTTGGGGTGGCTTCCCATGAAAAGAGAGGAGCCAAGTGAGCTTCTGAGCGTCACAGCTTCAGACAGCGGAGCGGATGGGTCCATAAATGGTGGGAGATTCCCAGAGCCCTTGTCTAGTTCCCTGGTCAGCAGAATGCATGGTCTGGAGTGCTGGAAGTAGTGTTGAGGTCTACAGAAATTCTGCCACGGTGGGGCAGGAAGCTGGCTGGGCAGGGCATGGTGAGGTCGGGGTCGTGCCCAGGGTGAACTGGGGCTAGGCGAGGGCAATCCGCAGGTTCCTGTATTGTCTTTCCCATGGGGTCCTGCCGGGTTCCTGGTGGAAGCAGGCTTTTGTAACCATCTTGCTCTTTTCCTCCTGTGTTCCCTGGGCCGTGCCAGCAGGGATGGGGGCAGAGAGCCTGAAATTGCCCCACGGGTCCAGGGTCAAAGAAGCCTGTAGAAACGGAAATGGCAGAACTGGCGGTGAGGCTGGGGTTGAGTCCTCTTCTCCACTTGTGCCAACATCTGCCACACGCATCAGGGTTAACGTGAAGGAGATGGAGGGTTACCTGGATCAGACCATCTTGTTTATTTGCCGGGTTTATCTCAGACTCTCTCAAGCCTTCCCTGCAGGCTGCTGCCCTCCACCTCTGATATCTGAGGAGGGAGAGGGGGATCTTATCTTCTTTGTGGTTGACCTCAGCTGCCTGAACACTCCAGAGGAAAGCTGTAGCCAGCCCCCCATTCAGGGGAGCGTGGCCAGTAGCTGAGCTGGGGAACCAGGAGCGCCTTCTCTTAGGGCCTCTGGGTTTCTGCTGTTAGGGCCTGAAGGACAGAAAGCGGAGGTGGGCAGGGTAAGGAGCGTCTGGGGCAGGTTGATGGAGACCACGGTGGATCCCGATTCCCACCTGACTTGGTGTCAGATGCTTCAGACCCGCGTTCCCCTGCGGGAGGTGCTGGGGTTTCTGGAATAGGGAGTCACCTGCATTTGGCTATTTATGATAGAATCTGGGCTACTCAGAGCCTCTGGGGAAATAGCCATTCTGGAGAAACATTTTCTGGGTTTCAGAAGGCTTACTCATTTAAAGACTTCAATTTTTATTTTCCTAAAGTGTAACAATTTTGGATAGAAAAAAATTTTTTTTTTTTTAAATACTGAATACTTGATATGCTTACCCCTTCCCTTATTGCATGCCCCAAGGTCATGGCAACCTGCTCCAGTATTCTTGCCTGGAGAATTCCACGGATAGAGGAGTCTGGCAGGCTATGGTCCATGGGGTCACAGAGAATCAGACTCGACTGAGCAACTAACACACACACAAGGTCATATTATCAACATGAGTCTTATTTTGGGCCACACAATGTGGAAGTTTTCAGGGGTCATCAATGGCTGTGGAGTTGTTTGTGGGGCACTGAACATCCCCAGAGTTCTTCTGTCTGTTTTTTTTTAACTGTCTTCTATCCTCTCTGCCATTTGGTACTTCTTGCGCTGACAACATGCCTGCCTTCTTATTCCTTTTAATTTTGTTGATTTTATTTGTGGTGGCCTTGGAAACCAGACATGCAGAAACCAGGCTTACTGGAGCAGTGCTCCTGTGAACCATCAGGGTTCTTCATGCATTGATTTTCCCTGTCTTGTTGGGAAAGCATCACAGCTTTACAATGCTCGGACGTGGTGACTGCTGTTCTGAGGCTTGTGAAACTTATCTTCCTCTGCTTCCTGTCTCTGGGTCAAGTTCCACAGGGCCAGCGTAGCGGATCACTGAGGCAGATGTCATCAGCATCCCATCATCACTATTACCATTTTCGTCATCAAAGTAATCACCACCAACAGGGGTAGTTTCTGCGCCCGCCCGTATCTCAACAGCTTTCCCTTTAACATACACTCAACTGTTCTGTGAAGTAGGAACTATTATTATCCAACAATTTGCAGTTGAGGAAACAGAGGCACAGAGCGAGTATATATGTAGGAGAAATACAGGCTGGTATAAAAAATGGTAGAGCTGGGATTTAGCCTGAGTCTGCCCTGCTAACCAGTGCTCGCCAGTCTGGAAATAATGTACCAGGTTCTAAAGGGATCCTCTCTGGTTAGTGAGATCTGACACACAGGCAGCAGGTCTGGTGTGAAGGGAAAGGATGGGAGCCAACCTTTGTTGAACTCCTCTGTTTGCGGGGACCCTGCTGGTGCCTGGTCCCCTGGAGGATGTAGGTACTGGCTCCCCAAGGCACGGAGGAGGGTCCCACCCCTTAGCTCATGAGGGAGTGAACACCAAAGCTCAGAACAACCCAGAGAGGTTATCACGGGCCCTCCTTTTACAGGTAAGGGTCAGCTTCTTTCCTCCATACAGCACTACCTGGGACAGCGAGCCTCAGCCCGCCACGCTGTGCCTGAGTTCTGAAGGGACTACTGAGTCCTGAGCGCCTTGCTTGAAATTCTTGTGTGGAAGGATTTATCGTAAGACATTTGGGTTTGTTATCCAGACTGTAGGTTTTTGGAGGTGCGCTAAAGGGGAAGAGAAAATGTGCAAGGTTTGTTTGGAGACAGCCCTGAGTGTTCCCTGGGGCTGCAGGCGGCTGCAGGCTGTCTGAGGCCCTGAGGCCCCTGCTGTGTCTGTTAGGGGCTGTGTGCAACCTGGCCTGCCTAGAGCTCTCCGGGCATGGTCTCCCTGGTCAGGACCCTTCCAGACCATTCACTGTTCCCTGGCTGCACACACCTAAGCCTGTGTGAGATGGCGGGGGTGTGGGGCATGCCACATGAGCTGTGCACACAGTAGGAGCTGTTCCCTGTGGCTGACTGGCTGGGGGTCTAAGAAAGTTCAAAAACTTAATGGGTGGACCTCGGAGAGTCATCTGGATATGAGGCTACACGCCCTGCAATAAGATAAAACTACAGCGTGGTCCTTGTTCCCGTTCTGGGAGCTCTCGATGCCATGGGTTAAAGTGGTAGTCGCTCAGTTGTGTCCGACCCTTTGTGACCCCATGGACTATAGCCTGCCAAGCTCCTCTGTCCATGGGATTCTCCAGGCAAGAATACTGCCATTCCCTTCTCCAGGGGATCTTCCCCACCCAGGGATCAAATCCCGGGTCCCCTGCATTGCGGGCAGATTCTTTACCATCTGAGCCACCAGGGAAGCCCTGTTGTGGGGCGGCGGGGCAGCATGCACAGACAGACCAGGAAACAAGTCAGGGACCCTGGGTCGCGCTGTAGGAGTGGAGTGTCCACGCGGGCAGCACAAGAGGGGGCAGGCGAGCTGATGAAGAATGACGGTGGAGGCAGTGTTGGACACTGAGTTCTGGTGGCGACCTGACTCTCCACCTCACTAACCACCATACACCACACAGCCCAGTGCTCTCTGTGGCTTGAATTTCAAAAACTCATCCAATGTGCGCCTTTTCAGACCATACATGATGAAGACTTAAAACAGGGGAGGTTAGTGGTGGGTGAATCTGAGAGGTGTTTCTAGGGAAGAGTTGATGGCCTTAATCCCGTTCCCTGGTGAGGGCCTTGCCCACTCGATCCCCCAACCCTGCCTGGCCTCCTGGGATACGGACAGAGCAGAGTAGGTGGCCCAGGCTCCTTTCTGGAGTCAGAGTTTGTGTTCGCATCCTGGATTGTGATCTTGGTCAAGAAGCTGACCTCCGTGAGCCTCAGCTTCTCCGTCTGTAGAAGCTGGGGGATGTTGGTACTCCTAGTGGCTGTGAAACTGAAATTGATCGCCCACGTATCTTGCTTAGCGCTGTTACTGAGACGTTGGTCATCCCCTTTCTTGTCATTGTCAGGGTCAGCCAATCCCTGGAGAGCTCACATCTGGGGAAGCTAGACCTGCAGCTCTCCATCTCTTCCTCTGTCCCTGCAGACAACGGCGAGGAGCACTCTGAGGGAGGCCTGGTCGAGAACCACGTGGACGGGAACGTGAACTTGATGGGAGGTGGAGGTGGTGCCGGTCGGAAGCCCCTCAAGTCCGGCATGAAGGAGCTGGCCGTGTTCCGGGAGAAGGTCACGGAGCAGCACCGGCAGATGGGCAAGGGTGGCAAACATCACCTCGGCCTGGAGGAGCCCAAGAAGCTGCGGCCGCCACCTGCCAGGGTCAGAGAGGGTCGGGTCTGGCTGGAGGGGTGGGAGGACGGTCAAAGCGAGGGTCCCGGCAGGAGGGGTCCGGAGCACTGCCGTGAGATCCATGTCCTGTGTGCCTGCGGGCAGAGTTCTTTCTGATTCCGCTGCTAACATTCAGTGTTTTTTCAGGCACGTCAGTGTGTTTTTGAGGGCCTCAGCATCTTTGGCTGTGAGATGGGCTGGACATATGGGTTCTTGAAGTCCCTCGCTTCTAAAGCCTCCACATTTCTGCTCGGCTTCATTGCTGTTGTTTAGTTGCTAAGATGTGTCTGACTCTTTTGTGACCCCGTGGACTGTAGCCCGTCACGCTGCTCTGTCCATGGGATTCTCCAGGCAAGAATACTGGAGTGGGTTTCCATTTCCTGCTCCAGGGGATCTTCCCTGATCAGGAAGTGACCTGCATCTCCTGCACTGGCAGGCAGATTCTTTACTGCTGAGCTACTGCGGAAGCACTGCTTGGCTTTGAGATATAGCACCCCCCCCCCAAAAAAAAAGGCTACAGTCCATGGAATCGAACAAGTCAGACACAGCTTAGCAACTACGTCCCCACCACTACCACTTGAACTTGCCCACTCTTGTTGCAATACGCTACCCTCACTGAGCCACCCCTCTTCTCTTTCCAGCTCAGCTCTGCTGTCTTGGCCCTTGGATGGGTTTATGGAAGGGAATGATGGTTGGGCCACTGGATGGCGTAGAGATACTTGAATTCACTGTTTGCAAGTAGATCCCATTTTGACCCCTGAAAGGAGGGAGGAGAGGAGGGAAGACTCACCTGCAGGCTGACTTTCTCTTGGAGGGGGGCGGGGCCTGGTGGTAAGGCAGTGAGCTTGCTGGGCTGGGTGTCGGAAGTTCCTGGTTCCGCCAGCTTGCTGTGTGGTCTTGGGAAAGTGGTGTTCTGCACACGGGCTTCTTTCTGAAGCTGTGCCGGGGTTGGCGTTGCGTGAACCCGTTCTCACTCTGAGTGTCCTCTCTGTGTGCCTGTGCCTGCAGACCCCCTGCCAGCAGGAATTGGACCAGGTCCTGGAGCGGATCTCCACCATGCGCCTTCCGGATGAGCGGGGTCCCCTGGAGCACCTCTACTCCCTACACATCCCCAACTGTGACAAGCATGGCCTGTACAACCTCAAACAGGTGAGTGAGGGTGTCCCTGGCCTGGGTGTGCCTTGTTCTTGCCTCCCATACCGCCAGTAAGCCCCTGAGGTCTCAGCGCTGAGCCCAAGACCAGTCTTCTGCGAGGAGGAGGGCAGGGATGCCAGCCGAGGAGGGTGGGGATGCCAGCTGCCAGGCCAGGGAGGGTGGGGCGGGGCTTGTTGGCTTCAGTCCCTTCCGAGGCTGACTTCAATTCCCCGGCTACCTGCCAGCAGTGGTTAGTATGAGAGGGAGCCTCTTGGAGAAGAGATAGGGCCTCATAACAGCACCTCTTGACTTTACTGAGCATTAGAATCACCTGCCGGTGATTCTGGGGACCCGGCCGCAAGAGATTGCCGTTCAGAAGGTTGAGTGGGGTCCGAGAGTTTGCGTGTCTAACCAGCTCTCAGGGATGCTGATGGTCCCTGGACCCCACTTCCAGAATCACTTGACTTAAACTGTTTAAAACCAGGTAGCCTCTCTGGTTTCCCAGTATCTCAAAGAATGGAGAAACACCACTTGAAATATTACTAAAATAGGTAATAGAAGAGGGCTTCCATTAGTGGCTCAGCAGTAAAGAATCTCTGCCAGTGCAGGACACTCGGGTTTGATTCCTGGGTTGGGAAAATCCCCAGGGAAGGAAATGGTAACCCACACCGGTATTCTTGCCTGGGAAATCCCATGGACAGAGGAGCCTGATGGTCTGGAGTCCTATGGGGTCAAAAGGGTCAGACATGACTTAGCAACTAAACAGTTAACAACAACATGAATACATTAGAGAAAATTAAGAAAGTTTAAGTTTTTAAAAGAAAAGAACCCTTTTTCCTCCCCCTTCCACTCTGTTCATATGCCTTTTAATGACCTATGTGTATATCTGTATTTACCTAACCACATAGAGTTTATAGTGGTGATTGTTACCAGTTGTTTAATCTTGGTGGGTTGTCCTTTAACCTGCCCCACTGCTCACTTCCTCAGGCTCATCCCTTGTGTAGGGAGAAAAGGTCCGTGCGCATTTCACGTAAGGCAGGATTGAGAGAGTGTGGGCTCCACCAGCCATTCTCTTTTCCAGTGGAGGATCTGAGCCCAGGTGCACAACGGGTTTCTCTAGGGAGCTTTAAACAATACGAATGCCTGGGCCCCACCCCCAGACATCCATATTTTGTGAGACTGGGGTGCTTTCTGGGCACTGGCTTTTCAAAGGCTCCCCTGGTGATCCTAGTGGGTATTGGAGCTGACTTAAAAGCTGGGTATGTGGGAACTTGCCTGGTGGTTCAGTGGCTAAGACTGCACTCCCAGTGCAGGGGGCCCAGGTTCAATCCCTGATGGGGGAACTAGATCCCACATGCTGCAACCAAGACCTGGCACAACCAAATAAAAAAATTAAAAGGAAAGGTGGGTGTGTGGAGCCAGAAGATGGGGTATGGGGCTCTCCTGACACCCCAGGGGATCTCACTTCCCCATCTTCTTAGCCCAGGCATCTTTGTCCCTTGAAATATCAGTCTGCCATTAAAAGCACACCTGCCCTTTAAATGTAAGCCAGCTACTTTGTTTGGAGTGCCAAAGAAGCAATAGCAATCTTTTCTTCCAAACCTTATGGATAAACGGGATTTTCAAGACGAATTGGCTCATGGGAAAGAGCAGGCACCCTGGGAGGGCAATGCCCGGGTTGGTATACCATCTGTGGCTCTCACCAGGGAAATGCCCGGGTTGGTGTACCAGCGGTGACTCTCCCTAGCTCTGTGACACAAGCCAAGTCTGTGCTTCCTTCTGATCATCTATAAAGTGGTAAAACATTGGTACTTAATTCTCAAGCTGATTGTGGAGGTAAATGAGTGTATGTTAGATAGGAACTGTAAGCAAGCAGCATAGAGATTGCTTACACCACGCCCAGCACCTTTTACCATTATGTGCATTCCCGACCTCCCGTTACAAGTGTACATCCAACTATCCCGTACACTGGGTCGGCAGCTGGATGGGACCTCCCCACGTGTGGGGGCCAAGCCTTTCTATTGAAGCCACCCCCAGCAGCCTTGCTAATAACCAGAGCGCAGTTCCTGGGCCAGCATCACGCGTCACACTGGAGCGTAAATGACCGTGTGGAATTGGCAGGCACACCCAGACCGCAGAACAGGAGCCTGCATTTCAGTGAGACCCCCTCATTTTTATCGAGGTGTTCTCTATGTCCTCCTCTCTCCTCAGTGCAAGATGTCTCTGAACGGGCAGCGTGGGGAGTGCTGGTGTGTGAACCCCAACACCGGGAAGCTGATCCAGGGAGCCCCCACCATCCGGGGAGACCCCGAGTGTCATCTCTTCTACAACGAGCAGCAGGGGGCTCGAGGGGTGCACACCCAGCGGATGCAGTAAACCATAGCCAGCCGGTGCCTGGCACCCCCCACCTCCACCCCTCTTCGGAGCGGGCAGAGCATGGAGAGCGCATGCGTGGTGGGTGGCGGGGCGGAGCTTCCAGGAGTTCTGACATGTGTATTTATATTTGGAAAGAGACCGGCACCGAGCTCGGCACACACCCCCCCACCCCCTTCCCCACCTTCCCCCTCCCCAGCCGGAGATGCCTGCACCCTCCCTGCTCGAGGCCCTGCTGGGCAGGAAGGGGATGGTTGCAGTGGCGGAGCTGGGGTAAATGTTTGGGAGAGGGAAAAAAAGAAATTTTTATTTTTGAACCCCTGTGTCTCTTTTGCTTAAGATTAAAGGAAGGAAAAATAAAGCTTGTGTGTCTTTTGCCTGAGTCTTTGCTGCCCCACCCCCCACCCCCCTCACCCCCCAACCTCCTCCAACCCCCATGCCCAAAAGAGGTTCTGAGGCTTACCAGCCTCCTTCCCTCCAGTTTTGCCCCGACTGTGTGGGGAAGCCAGGCAGGCCAGCCTCGGGTTCATAACAGAAATGAGATGGATGGGGCGGGAGGAAGTCAGGAATCCAGGTGGAGCCCCCCAGCACAGCCCTAGGAGTCTGGCCAACCTCCCCTGCCCCTGGGTGGGCTCTGGGGGAGGAGGGGTGGACCCCAGTGTCTCTTCTTCCATCTCACATTGAGATGACATTGCAGAGGAAGAAAGGGATCCTGGAAATTGGAATTGGGGTCCTCTGGCCCCCCCAATTAAGGAGAGCTCTCTTACCCCGCAGGAGACATGTAATCACCCCCAAGGGAAGTGAGTGGGGCTGTTGTGACTTGGAGTCTCAGACCTGCTTGCTGAGGGGCCCAAGGAGCTGTCTGGCTCCAGAACAGCACCTCTTGGCTAAAGCTGAGGGACCAGGGAAAGGGCACAGACACAGGCCCTATTTCTGAAGCAGAATTCTGTCCACTTGGTTCTGTTGGCATCTCCAGCCCCGGCCAATTCCAGGGGGCTCCCCACTTGGCCGGCTTCCCTAGTGGCTCAGTGGTAAAGACTCTGCCTGCCAATGCAGGAGATGCAGGTTTGATCCCTGGGTTGGGAAGAGCTCCTGGAAAAGGAAATGGCAACCCACTCCAGTGCTCTTGCCTTGGAGAATCCCATGGACAGAGGAGCCTGGCAGGCTACAGTCCATGGGATCTCAAAGAGTTGGGCACAACTTAGTGGCTAAACAACAGCTCCACTCTGCAGGAGGCCACGGGGAAGTGGTGCTCCTGCTTTCAGGCCCACTGTTCACACGGCCTTACTTTCCACAGCGCCCCTTCTGTGACATCGCACCCCTTCCCGTGTGGAGGAGGGGACCAGAGACAGCCATGCCTGAGCCACCACCCTCCTGATCAGCCACCTGGCAACTCAGGAAGGAGGCAGAAGGACACCTGGGGCCAGGCCTGGGAGTGAGATGAACTTCACTTAGAGAAGAGAAAAAAGCACGCCCCCCAGAGCAGGCAGATCCCCAGCCAGAGCCTCTGGGCTGTACCGGCGAGGGTCTGGCTGCCCCGGAAGTACATTAAAGCTGTTAGTCCTCAGGAATCCACAAATAAGGTGCTATTGTTAGCTTCACAGGTAAGGAAAAAGGCACTCAGAGATGCCTAACCTGCACTGCCTGGGACCGGGTCCCCTGACTCCTAGGTGGGTTTGCCGCTCAGCCCTGAGTTATACTGCCCTCTGTGGGCAGAAGCAAGGAGGTTCTCCTGGAGAGTCTAGAGGGCTTTGGGCACTGGTTGGATCTGTGCCCTGTGGGTCACCAGCCCCTTCACGAGGGGTGCTCCCCCATCCTTCTCCAATCACCTCAGCTGTCGTCGGCAGCCAGTGGCTGCTGCCCTGGGTGGGGCAGCAGTTTTCAACTTAACTAATTTGAATTGACTGAGGCACTAAAAAATTTCTCATCCTGGGGCTGTGCCCTGCCATCAAAAATTCTGACCTAATTGGTCTAGAGTGGACCACAGGCAAGGTGTTTTAATTAATGTAATTAAATTAATTAAAGTTCTAGTGCTTTCTACCCAAAACTGAGAAACCTGGGTTTGAATTCTGTCCCACCACTTATTATTCGTTTGCCCAGAGCTACATTACTCACCTCTGAGCCTCAGTTTTCCTCACCTGTCTAATGGGGATGATTTTAGCCTCAACAGAGTTGATACCTAATGTCACCCAATTGATAACAGCGTGGTATCGATATGAGACAACAGATGCGGTTGTGCTCCAGAAGCTATGAGTGTACCATATGACGGGTTAGGATGGGGCCATTGCTGGGGTCAGTGCTCACGCCAGCCCCCACCATAGCTCACGTGCCCCAGGGTTGCTAACTCGCGTGGATCCTTTCTGTAATGTTTTTGCAGAGTTCTCCTGAGGATACCACAGTCTTTTTGCCCATTTTCATATCACTTGCCCACAGCCTCCTTGTACTCTTAAACTCTCTGAAGAGGTGGATTTTTACGGGTGCGTGAGCACCCTTCTGCTATGGCTCTTGCTACAGGAAACGCATTGACTGATGTATAGTGTGACCTAGAAACCTTTTCAGAGGCAAAGCTTAATTGCACCCACGTGGGAAGATGGTTGACCGGGCAGCGATCTCTGAAGATCAGAGATGTCAAGCTGATCGCTCACCTTCTGGGACTAACTGCCTCTTCCAATTTTAAAGACGGGAAGTTGATGAACACCGGGGCTATACTGCCACTGTGTGGCAATATAGGGAACTGCATCTGAGTTTACATGGTCTGCAAGAGTCATTTGCTTAAGGGTTGGTCCCAGGAGTCCAGGTTGAGTCAGCTGGGGGATGCTTGTTAAACTTGCGATCAATGGCATCTATTCTGGACTGCCTGTTCTTGTGCCCTCTGAATTTGGAGAATCACTGCTGTAGTGACTTCATCTATCTGTCAGCTGTGTCTGGAATACTAGCTCCATGTGATGGGGTAGTTGAGAGCATGAGTTTAGAGATAAGGCAGTCTTGGAATTTGGGCTGTACCTACTTAAAGCGTATGTGAACTTTTTTTTTTTTTTTTTTTGCTGTGCGACGTAACTTGTGGGATCTAATTTCCTGAGCAGGGATTGAAGGTAGGCCTTTGGCAGTAAAAGTGCAGTCCTGACCACTGGACTGCCAGGGAATTCCTTGACTTAGGTGACTTTGGACACATTTCTAACTTCTGAACCTCATTTGTTTCATCTTTAAATATTGAGATAATTTCTCTCAAAGAATTGCTTTGAGAATATAAAGTCATTTTTGTCATATAATAAATGCTGCCTACATGCAGTTGTAGGCTTCCCTGGTAGCTCAGATGGTAAAGAATCTGCCTGCAATGTAGGAGACGCAGGTTCAATCCCTGGATCAGGAAAACCCCCTAGAGGAGGGAATGGTAACCCACTCCAGTATTCTTGCCTGGAGAATCCCATGGACAGACCATGGGGTTGCAAAGAGTTGGACACAACTGAGCAACTAACACACACACACATGCAGTTGTACTGCATCCTGGCTCACTGTTAGGGTTTTACAATATAAAGAAGGAAAAGATTATGGTCCCTGACCTGAAGGGGCTGACATTCTAGTGGAGGGAACCAGCCACCAACAGAAGAGTGCCCGGTGAAATTAAGAGGGGCATCTGTGTCTTGGGAGATGCGAAAACACAGGCGTAAGGAGGAAGTAGGCATCTGGAGAAAGGAGTGGTGTGTGTATGTGAGTGTGTGCATGTGTGTGTGGCGGGGTTCACACAGAGGGACCAGCATGAGCTACCCAGTGGCCGTGGAGACCTGCCTGAGGCCAAGGCTGCCTGTGGAATGGGAGGTTTAAGGGGAGGAGGGCCCACCAGGAAGGACCTGGGTATCTTGCTAAAGGCTTTTGGACTGAAAGCGCTCAAGAGTCAAGGAATTTAGGCAGAGGATAATGTGACTGGTTGTCATTCAGTTGGTAAATCGTGTCGGACTCTGTGACCCCATGGACTGCAGCACACCAGGCTTCCCTGTCCTTCACTATCTCCCAGAATTTGCTCAAATTCATGTCCATTGAGTTGATGATACCATCCAGCCATCTCATCCTCTGTCATCCCTTTCTCCTCCTGCCCTCAATCTTTCCCAGCATCAGGGTCTTTTCTAGTGAGTACTCTCTGCATCAGGTGGCCAAAGTATTGGAGCTTCAGCATCAGTCTTTTTAGTGAATACTCAAGGTTGATTTCCATTAGGATTGACTGATTTGATCTCCTTGCAGTCAAAGGGACTCTTGAGAGTCTTCTCCAACACCACAGTTCAAAAGCATCAATTCTTTGGTGCTCAGCTTTCTTTATGGTCCAACTTTCACAACCATACATGACTGCTGGAATAACCATAGCTTTGACTAGACAGATCTTGGTCAGCAAAGTGTTGTCTCTCCTTTTTAATATCCTGTGTAGGTTTGTCATGATCTGTGCGTTAGAAAGTGAGCTCTGACTGCAATGTCCAGCATGGAGGACACGAGTGGGGTTGGGAGGTCCCAGCAGGAAGGAACTGCAATGACCCAGGTGAGAAGAGAGCATGGTCTGAAGCGGGCAGGGGAGGTGATGAGAGCAGTCAGACTGGAGAGCTGTCAAGGAGGTGGCTTATTCCTGGGATTTGGGAACTTATCAGGTGTCAGAGGTTAAGGAGAGTCAGGCTGAGGCAGCTGGGTGGATGGTGATTCCATTCTCTGAGAGCAAAGAGAGATGGAAGGAGGAGAAGAAAGGAGATGAAGAGCGAACAGTTCAAGAGGGGGGATGACGAGTCCAAATTGTGTTTGTGGTTTTGAACTTTGTGCTTCTAAGGTATAAAATCAGATGGGCAAAGTACATGAGCTTATGGTACGAGATCAGTTTGGGACACTTCGAACTTGAGTTGTCTGGGGGACTTTGGGTGGAGAAAATATCCTTGACCCTCCCGTCATTCTCATCCTGGTATCTGGTTCATGAGCAAGTCCCATTGGCCTGTCCGTCCCCTTCTCTGCCTCTTCTCTGTCGCCAGTACAGCAGGAGAGGGGATGGCTGATGGAGGGGATGGGTAGGGAGAGAAAAGGAAGGGGACCGTCCCTTGGAAACAGAGGCAGAGTGATGTCAAGGGTGGAACGTGACGGTGGTTTAGTGGCTGACTCCATTTGGGTTGGGAAGGGGAGGTAGGATGTACTCAAAGGTGGGTCTTGGTTCTCTTTGGTAGCCAGATGACAATGTGAGGCAGAGCCTGAAGGTGTGTAGTAGATGGGAGGGGGAGGTGGGGGACTCCTCAGGCAGGCTTTGGAGCTTGGTGACCCCTTGGTGGTGTCAGCCCCCATGACGCTGGGGCTTTCTCTAGCAGGGCTCAGTGGGGCTGTGCAGGAGTGACAAGGGGAGGTTTCCCAGGGCCGAGGGGCTGCAGGGCAGGCAACACCAGACAAGTAGATGCTAACAGTGGAGCCCCGTGGGCTCCAGGCTCCTGGGGGAAGGAAGCTGAGCCAGGGAAGTGTTGATGAATCGAGAAACAGAATGCGGGAGGCCAAAGGCTCTCGTTCTCCACTGAGTAAAACGTTGACACTGCAGCCCTCTCACCACATTTCTCTCACTGAAAGAGCTAGCTGGGCTTGGAATGGGAAAGTAGCATCTTCAGATTTTCCGTGTGGAACCCCTGAGAGAACCCAGGCTCAGAGAGTGGCTGCAGTGGATGGAGGACCTTGGAGTTGAGGACATTTCTAATAGAGTGTGGACTAGAGTGTGGCTTCTCTGATGGCTCAGACGGTAAAGAAACCACCTGCAATGCAAGAGACCCAGGTTTGATCCTTGGGTTGGGAAGATCCCCTGAAGAAGGGAATGGAAACCCACTCCAGTAGCTTCTTTCATGGACAAAGGAGCCTGGCAGGCGACAGTCCATGGGGTCTCAAAGAGTTGGACACGATGGAGGGCTACCACTTTCAACAGAGTGGTCTCCGATCAGCCCCCACACCTAAGGGTGAATGTGGGAGAGGGCAGACCCCAGGCCCCTGCCGGGTCCGGATCACACGGCCCCCAGATGAATGAATGGTCAGCAAGGCGCTGTGGGTCTCAGTGATGAACTGTGCAAGGAGGAGCAGGCTGAAGGGCAGAGCAGCTTGGAGCCAGATCTCCTAATGACGTGGGGAGGTGAACAGGGTGTTGGTTGGTGAGGGTTGTAGGGGTAGGGGGCATGGAGGAGTGGGTCCGGGGATGGGACAAGCCTTGAAGGGGGAACAAAGGGGCCAAAAATCCTAGCTCACTGCCCCCCACCCCAAGGCAGTATGTGGGTGAGCAGCTGCCAATGGAGGGGGCAGGAGACAGTCCCGGGGCTGGTGGTGCCCTGTGGCTGGACTTGGGCCAGCATGGCCTTCCTGCACGCTGCTCTTTCTGCACTCCCCCCTCATCAGCACCCCTGCAGAGGAAAGTGGGACTTCCCAGCACCGCTGTCCCACCCGCCAACTCTCCCGTCACTGC
Organism: Bos taurus; assembly: GCF_002263795.3. NCBI lineage: Eukaryota > Metazoa > Chordata > Mammalia > Artiodactyla > Bovidae > Bos > Bos taurus. The sequence continues at coordinate 104,655,081 of NC_037329.1, forward strand.
TGGGTGCTGGCTGAACAGCTGTATGCCTGCAAGGTTGTGCACGGGCTTGAGCCGTCTCAGGGGAGAAAGCTTCAGCTATGCTTCAGGAGCCCGTGTGCCCAGCGACAGGCCAGCCCCTCACCAGGCAGGGACACTACCAGTGACTCTGCTTAGCATGTGACTCGGACGGGGCAGGGTAAGGTCTGGGCTGGGCTGAGTGGAGATGCCCCCAGCCTCATTCCCCCGCTGTGCCCACAGACAGAGACCCTTGTTGGGGGCAGTCAGGGGAGTACAGAAAGGGCGGTGCCTACTGTGGACTCGCAGATGAAGAAGGGACATGGAGATGGGGAGAAGAGTCTGAGAGGAGAAGGGGCCAGAGGAAGGAAGGGCGGACGGTAGGAAGTGTGCACTCTGTGTCGATGGAGGGTTAGCCATTTCATAACATTCCTCTTCACTGGGTGGAAATGGCGGCTGGGAGCTGGGCAGAAGCAGGAGGTAGGATTCACCTCGACCAGAGGTTCCCAGGAGTTAAGATCTTGCGAGGACCATTCTAGCAATGCCTTCCTTAAAGTCCTACCTGAGAAGAGACCCATCCCTTGCTTAAGAGTCAATTAAGATCACTTTTCTTTAGGGACTTCCCTGGCGGTCCAGTGGTTAAAAATCTGTCTTTCGATGCAGGGGTCTGGGGTTTGATCCCTGGTCCGGAAACTAAGATCCCATATGCCAGAGGCAACTAAACCCGTGTGCCGCCACTAAAGAAACCTTGAGAAAGCCTTTGCGATGTAGCAAACACCCAGCGAAGCCAATAAATAAATAATAAGATGACTTTCTTTAGCAGCAGGAGCTAAGCTTAAGTGGTAATAATGGTAATAGCCCGAGTGGTACCAGCAGCTGACCCCGCAGGACCACTGGCCCTCTTAATGCCGTGTGTACTCACTGCAAAGGTTTTGAAGAGCTAGAGAAGGGGGCACCGGAGTGCCAGGTGGGAGGGAGGGCCGGGGGCGCCTCTGGAGGGTGCAGGCCTGCATCCTGCCTCCACTGGTCCCTTCTTTTTCTCCTTGTCCTCTCTCCCTTCGCCTACCTTCCCTGGGCCCGAGGAGGAAGCTGAGGCAGGCTAACTGAATGCATAACTTTATTAAATAAATGCTTTGTCACGATAAAAGACAAAGATCGAGGAGTAACATAAATTATAAGTTGAATAAATAGTATACAGCAATCTTCACTTCTTTTAATAAAACGTGAGATCCTCAGGGGTTTTTCGTTTTGTTTTATTTCCTTAGGTACAAAACACTAAACAGGAGGTGAGCTCGTCCACATTCAGCGATTGTTTTCCCCCCGCTTTTTCGGATTTTTTTTCTTTCCACAAACAAGTTTCGTTTGCTGGTTAATTTTTTTTTCATCCTTTTCACCAGTAAAGATTATGAGCATTTATTTAAAAACAGGAAAGTCAAAAACAAAAAAAGAGGAGAGAATAGCACTATGGTATGTATGTATGTCAAACTATAAAGAACTACAGTAATATGTGCTGTGATTATTGCTGTCTAAAAACAAACAAACAAACCGGTAGGCAACTCGGAATCTGAAGGAATCTTGTCTGACAACTGTCTATCCGTGTGGGCTACTGTGTGATTGGTGGTGGTTGTGGACGGTCCGGGACTAGGGCTGGTGGCCGGGGACCAGAGAGGTGGGGTGAATGGGTGCACAGCGGTTGCCCCCCACCTCCCCTTTCCTCCACCCAAAAAAGTTAGAGAGGAGGCCAGAGTCTGTGGAAATGGCTAAACTATATACTCCATTAGGGAACCAAGAAAGGATGCTTAAAAAAAGACACCAAAAACCTACAAGAAAAAAAAAGTAGAGAAAAGTGCAAAATAAGTCTTGCACTTTAGTGGTTTTAAAAACAAAGACAGTACAACGCCCATACAACCACCTCTCAAAATACAGCCTCCTCAATCTAGGAAGCCAACTGTGTCTTCTCCAAGACTGGGCGTTGCTTCTCCTTGGCCCACTCCTCTCTGCAATTCCCATCTGAGCTGGAGCCCTTGTAGGGGCTGAGTGGATGGAGGTGGGGCACTGCCCCACATGGAGGGGGGGCTTGGTGGCCGCATGGTAGCCCTGTGGCTGCTGATGAACTGGGCAGTGGGAGAGTGGTGGTCCAGGCCCGCTTCCCCAGGGGAGGTTGGCCCCACTGGGTTACCATGGAGACCACAGAGGTGGTGATGGGAAAATGGTGAGGAGACAGGAGGTGGGACCACGCAGGGCCTCCGTCATTCTCCGAGTTGGGGCTGAATGTCTCCAGGCCTGTCTCTCCAGGCCTGGCTGTCTGAGAAACTTCCAAGTCTCTTCTGTCCCAGACCGCCTGCTTTCCCCGGGTTGAGGTGGGGCAGGGGCTCAGTCCTGGCTGGGACCCCCTCAGTCACCTGGCCGCAGTGGTGGAGACGGTCTCCTCTGCTAGAGTGAGGCCTGAGTCAAAAGGAGATGGGAAGAGACCTCCTGTTGGCACTGTAGGCCAATGTTTAGATTTGAGGCCACAGAAAACCTGGAGCCTGAGGCCTCTGGGTGAGCAGACAGTGGCCAACAGGGAGCCGGGGGTCAAGAAGGTCCCTGCTTGGAACTTCACAGCTGGCAGCTTGCCACACCTGCCTGCTCACCATCTTGCCCAGAGAGGCCTCACTTTCCTCCATGATTCCCTCCCCCTGGACTCCCACCCTGGGCTCTGCCTGAAGGTCCAGCATCCTGTACGGAGTGGCCAGAGGATCAGAGTCTCCCCGCCCCCTCTGCAAGCAGTAGAGAGAGACTCACAGATTTGGGGTTGTCAGTGTGAGCTCTGGAGATCTGAAGACAGGGGTTGCGTTAAAGCAGGCCCTAACCCCCCACCTTGTGGCTGACTGCAAAGAGCCCATGGAAGGAGCTGAGGCCCCTTCAAAGTCCAGTAAACAGCGGGAGGAAAAGACAGCCCCCTCTCAGGAACCAGGAACTGGGTCCAGGCCTTGGGGGGAGGTGGTGGGGTGGGGTCTGCAAATTCCTGGCTCAGTCTTTTCTTAGGGGGAATGGCACCCCAGTATCCACATGGCAATCCCAGTTTAGGCGACTGCTGAAGATCCAGAGAAAGGATGGGCGGAGAGAAGAGTGAAGTGGGAAAGGCTGACGATACTGGCCTAAGACGTTGAAGTGTGGGTCGCGGGTTTGGGGACAGTGGCACAGGGAGGGGCCACGTGGACACACAGCACGTCAAGGAAGTCCTCACTGCCATCCCCATCAGGCCCCTGTCCAGTGGAGATCGATGCCTCTCCCATTCCAGCCGACTGTCCACTCTGGGGGAGCAGGGGACACTCCCCTACCGAATCCCAGGGCTGCAGGCTTGCCACCAGCTAAAACGTTTCTGCTCCTTAGCTGCCCCTCTTCACTGTCCCCAAGTTCGATGCTGGAGTAGTCTCCACGGTGTCATGTCGTTGGGGAAGAGTGGAGTGAGCTGCGTTCACAGCGAGAGAGGGTGTCCTTTGCTGTGTCCAAGCCCCGTCTCCTGGCCAGAGTTCTCCATCAGGGCTGCCCATTTGTTGCAGGGGTGGGGGGAATCAGTGGACAATGGGAGTTTTCTTGGTTCAGAATCTTGGCTGCCCCAAAGCATCCATTCACTGCTTGTCCTGCGCCTTTCTGCCATTTCCCACCCCAGGAAGGAAGCTGCAACAGGCCAGGGTAAGACCAAGAGCTTGAAAGCCTCTCCAGCCTCCGTCCCTTACTGCAGGGTGAAGGTGGGCAGGTGAGCTCGTAGACTTGTCCCTTGCAAACCACGGCCTCTGCTTATCCTTGTTCCTGTCCTTCTCTGGAAAGTTCCTCACCTTCTCTGGCTCACAGGGCTAGGTTAAACTCATTTCTCTCTTACAACCTGTTTCCTTTTCTTCTTCTTAAACCTCTCTCCTTCTTAAATCCCAGAGGGCTTATCAGGTGGGGACCCAGGGAAGTGTCTCTTGGCTTTGTCCCCTCTTCTTTTTGCTTTGCTCCAAAGCTAGGATGGGGCAGTCAGCCCTCTGTCTCTCCAGCTGTCTGCCCTTCTCTCCATCTACTCTGGCCTGAACAATCACTTTTATTGTTTCCCCGTATTTACACTTTTCACCTCCATCTCCCTCTTTGCCATCTCTCATTTCAGTCTCTCTCCTGCTCTGCCAGCATGAAGGCTGAGGGAGGCTTTCCAAATGCAGGGTCTGTCCAGATGAAATAAAAAAGCTGGGCAGGACCAGGGGGTTGAGATTGGACCGATTGGGTTCTCTGGGTGTAGGGTCCAGAGACAGTAACTTCCCAAGGGTCTAAAGGTGAATGTGACGTCCTGGGAGCTTGGTAGGTGCACTGTTGGGTGTGGTCACCGACCTGGCTTGGTGGTACATGAACACACGTGCACATGGGAAATCATGAAAAAAAAATCCAACACAGTGTCCCACAGAGGGCTGAGTTTGCTGCCGCTCATGGGATGCAGGCAAAACTGGTTTTATGGGTTGTGTTAGAAGAACATGGGTTTTCTTGGTTTCCCCAGAATAAGGACGCTCTTCAATGCCCCCAGAGGAACTACTTGGAAAAGTTAATGCAAACCTTTGACAGAAAGGAAGGAAGAAAGGGGTAAAAAAAAAAAAAAAGAAAGAAAATAGACTTATATGCCTATATATGACTATATGGAGCCTTGTAGATAAATACAAGCCCACTTTTTTTTCAGCCTATCCTCCCCCACAAAGGCTGCGCTAGCTGTGAATTGGATGCAATGAAGGGCTGAAACCACAGACTTCATTCGGCGCTGAGTTTTAGCTACCCTGGAAGCACATGTCTTCCCACTATCAGAGTGTGGATTGATTTCTCAGAGGCTGCATGGGGAGTGAAATATGCACACATACTTCATATTCATGGATCTGCTTTAGGAACACCTACCATCTAGTATCACTCAGTTATGAATCTGCCTTGTGTTGAGAAGGATGGAATGCATCTTTGTCTTTGTAAATTGGAGGGAGAGAGAACACAGTGCCGAGGTGGGAAGAGAGCAAGGACAGGGTTTGAGCCGTGTGAGCTGCTGGCTGCAGGAGGAGATTGATCCAGGAGAGGCACTGACGCCTGCTGTCTGTTTCTCTCTCCCCCTGTGACCCATCCGAGCTGGGCAAATTCCAAGTGTGGCATCAAAGGCCACACCCAGGGCCACACCTGCTTCTGCCCAGATGGCTTCCCCACTCGGGCCAGGGCTGGATGTAAAGATGGATGCTTCTGGCCCAAGCTCTGTTTCTCCTCCTCGTGACTACTCATCCTCCCCTCTCTTACACACTTCTGCTTTCCTCCCTTCTCTTTCTCTTGTTCTTCCTCTCTTGCTCCCCGTGTTCATTCAACTTGCCTCAAAAAGAAAACCTTTTTTTTAAAAGGGGGGGTCTCCTTAGCTTTTCACATCTCTGTTGTTGCCGTTTTCAAAGTTGCGACCTTGCCAGAGATTCCGAGGTCCTCAGTTTCCTCAAATAGATAGATATATGTATTTTTTTTTTCCCTTACATGAGATGAAATGAGTGGCGTCCTGGGGTGGAGGGAGGCACTGGCTGGAGTCGGGGCTGGGGGTGGGATGGGGTGAGGGAAAGACGGGGAGGGGACGCGTCACTCAACGTTGCTGCTGTCGAAGGTGTGGCACTGAAAGTCCCCGTCCACGTACTCCATGCCCGGCAGCTTCATCCCGTACTTGTCCACGCACCAGCAGATGCCACGCTTGCGGCCACGGGAAGGTTTGCACTGGGGTGGGCAGAGGGACAGGCCGTGAGCGTGGCTGTACCCTGAGGCTCTGCTCCTCCCTGACCCTTTGCCTTCCCTGCCCCAAGATAGACTCTCATCCCCAAAGAGTTGAGGGCACTGTATCACTGACTCAATGGACATGAACTTGAGCAGACTCTGGGAGATGGTTAAGGACAGGGAGCCTAGCGTGCTGCAGTCCGTGGCGTGATGACTTAGCGACTGAACAACATCAACACCCACCCCTTGGGGTTCTGGTGTCTGCACTGCATGGGACAACCCGGGGAAAGGTGTCATTTAGGCAGTCTGTCCCTGGCTAGCTCTTGCAACTCTGTCTTGCGTCACCCAAAACAAGTTGGTTTATTTCTCCAACTTGGTATTCTCCAGAGAGCAACATAACCTGATCATGATCATGACGATGATAGTGATAATAAATTAGATTCTTAAATAACGTGGTGGTGGTTGAGTCACTAAGTTGTGTCTGACTCTTGTTCCTCTGTCCATGGGATTCTCCAGGCAAGAATATTAGAGTGGGTTGCCATTTTCTTCTCCAGGGGATCTTCCCGACCTAGAAATCAAACCCAGGTCTCCTGCAATGCAGGCAGATTCTTTACCGACATATCTGGTTTCCCTTGGAGCTCAGCTGGTAAAGAATCCACCTGCAATGTGGGAGACCTGGGTTTAATCCCTGGGTTGGGAAGATCCCCTGGAGAAGGAAAAGGCTACCCACTCCAGTATTCTGGCCTGGAGAATTCCATGGACTGTATAGTCCCTGGAGTTGCAAAGAGTCAGACACGACTGAGTGATTTTCACTTTCACTTTCTTTACTGACTGAGTTATGAGGGAAGCCCATTAAATAATAGTAATAGTAATAAAAGGTATCACTTGTGTAGCTGTACCATATACAAGACACCACTTAACACTTAACTATACTGTAGATACTGTTCTAAGTGCTTTGCCAAGATGAGTTCATTATTCCTCATAATCATGTGAGAACAACAGATACAATTATTCTCCATTTTACACGAGGAACTGGAGCCAGAGACATTAACTGACTGGTAAGAGGACACAGCTAGTAAGCAGGACACCGAAGGATTCACCCAAAGTTGCCTGGCTCTTGATTCCTAACTTAGATGTTGTTGTTGTTTACTCACTAAGTCGTGTCTGACTCTTTGTGACCCCATGGACTGTAGCCCATAAAGCTGCACTGTCCATGGGATTTCCCAGGCAAGAATACTGGAGTGGGATGCCATTGCTTTCTTTAGGGGATCTTTCTGACCCAGGGATTGAACCTGTGTCTCCTTCAGTGGCAGGTGGATTCCTTATCCCTACACCACCATCTAAGGGAACTTAGATGCTGGGTGACTTTATGGAGCATCTGAGTCACCCAGGGGGGAACTTGTTGAAAACCCAAGTTCTCAGAGTCCACCCCAGACCTACTGATCAGAAACTCTGGGGTGGGACCCAGCAATCCGTGTGCTGCTGATGCCCTACTGTGTACTCCTTAACAAGCTTAGATGACTGGTTAACAAAGGGTAGCCTGGCTGTGAATGGGTCACAAAATTATTTCACGAGGTACATGGTAAAAACATATTTTAGTCATGCGTGTGTGCATGCTAGGTCGCTTCAGTCATATCTGACTCTTTGCGACCCCATGGACTGTAGCCCGTGAGGCTTCTCTGTCCATGGGATTCTCCAGGCAAGAATACTGTAGTGGGTTGCCATACTCTCCTCCAGGGGATCTTCCTGACCCGGGGATCCAACCCATGTCTCTTGCGTCTCCTGTATTGGCAGGTGGGTTCTTTGCCACTAGCACGACCTGGGAAGCCCCATATATTTATGGAAGTGTATCAGAAAATAACATACACAGCACAGGCTGTGAGACAGTGATAGAAAGTTTCCTTTTAGATGGACTCATGTACCTATGGTGACTCATTAAAACATGAGTAGATTACAGGGTAAGCAGGAATGGGGTCAGTCATGATTGTGGGAAGAAAGGGTACTAGTGTTTTGGGACAGTACAGAAATCCAGGCATTTAGAGGTGGAGATTTGGTGGCGTCAGTGGTAAAGAACACACCTGCAGTGCAGGAGACATAAGAGACTCAGGTTCCATCGTGGAGGAGGGCGTGGCAACCCACTCCAGTATGCTTGCCTGGAGAATCCCATGGACTGAGGGCCCTGGCGGGCATGGGGTCCACAGGGTTGCACAGAGTGGGACACGACCGAAGCGACTTAGCGTGCATGCCCTGAACATGGGATATGGGATGGGGCATGCCGGCTTTCTTTCTTTTTTTTTTCCCCAAGTTTTACTGGAGTCGAGTTGATCTACAGTGCTGTACAGGTGTACAGTCTCTTCAGTAAGCGGAGCTGCGGGCACTGGATGGACCTGCTTTCTCTTATAGAGAAGGAGCTTCACGTACCTGCTTTCTCTTGTAGAACCCTTTGCGGTCACAGTTGGGCAGGTACACGGCGCGGGGCACCATGCGCGGGCTGGCTTTGAGCTCCTGCAGGGACGCCTCCATGTGCCTGCGGCAGGGCCCCTGTGTGCGGATCGGAGGCGTGAGAGGCGTGGCCAGACCCCAGGGAGTCACCTAGACGTGCAGAATGCAGTGGCCGAGGTGTGTGGGTCAAGGGTCTGCACGGAAAGTCACCACCTTTTGTCGAGATTAGGTGCTACCCAAGGTCTTCCTCTGCCTCCCCTGCCATTACCCCTGGGCGTATCAAGTGCTACCACACATGCTCATTTAGATAGCTGGGGGCCAGGTTAAAAGCTGCAGGTGGCAGAGACTGAGGGTGTGGATACAGAGGGAGATGGAGAGAGGGTCCTTGAGCCTCACCTGCTCAGATTTCTGTCTCATCTCAGGCGCGGAGATGACCCGGGGATGGGCAGTGTTCTCAGCTCCTCCCACGAACTTGGACTGGGTCAGCTTCTTTCTGCGGTCCTTCTTCACAGCCTCGGCCTTCAGCTCGGAGATGCGGGTGTGCTTGGGCCGGAAGATCTTGGGCGAGTAGGTCTCCTCTGCCATCTCGGAGGTGGTGGGCTCCTCGTGCTCACGGGAGTCTCTTTCTGTGGGGAGAAGCGGATGGAGGATTAGCGTCTGCCAGCTGAGACCCAACCGTGTGGATCCCAGAACTCCAACCTTTGGAGCAAGGAGACAGGCTCTCTGCACCCCGACGGGGCTGCCCAAACTGGGGAAAGGGGAATGAGAATCAGGATACGAGCCAACACGCCTGTGAGTGGTGGGAAGTCCAGTAGAGCAAGGTAAGGGTGACTTCGTGGAGTAGGAGAGTGCTGGGAAAGTCAAGCTGATACAAGGAGGGAAGTGACGCAGGAGGAAGAGGGAAGTCTGGGGGCAGGGAAGGGACTTGTTTGCTGGGAAGTAGAAATGGAAGTTAGTCGCTCAGTCCTTCCGACTCTTTGTGACCCCAGGGATTGTAACCTGCCAGGTTTTTCTGTTCGTGGAATTCTCCAGACAAGAATACTGGAGTGTGTTAGCCATTCCCTTCTCCAGGGGATCTTTCCAACCTAGGGATTGAACCCAAGTGTCTTGCATTATGGGCAGATTGTTTACCACCTGAGCCACCAGGGAAGGCCCTGTCTGGTGGTGGTGGGTGGGGAGCTGGCTAAATAGATGGGGGAAGTGGCTGGAGGTGGGGCTGAGGTGTAAGAACACCATCTGGAGGTCGAGGCTGTCAGAGGAAGAGGAGTTGCCAGGGCGTGGACAAGAGGCCAAGTCCATCCTCTAGTGAGATCTGCCTGCTTTTGGAACTGCTGGAGTTGAGATACATCTGCATTTGGGGAACCGAGGGCAGGAGGGCCCTGGGGTGTCTGGACTTGCAGGGTGTGGGGAGGAAATCATAGGAGAAACAGGAGGAAGGGACCCCGGAGAGCCAGAAATGTGGGATCCGGAGGGGATCAGTGCAGGCGGGTGGGGGTAGGGGCATGGAAGCCTGAGGCCTTGCTCCCTGCTCAGAGCTGGCGCTGAGCTCTGTGACCTGGGACATAACAACTCCCGGCCAAGAGAGGCAGACAGCTGGCTGGGGCTGGAGTGGTTATATATAGCAGTGACTTGGTGACAGTCTATACTTAGCTGACTTATGACCTTTAAAGAACTAGGACTTTGTTCATTTATTTGTCGATCTTTTAATTCCACCCCTCATCCCCCCAGCCTTTGGCTTTTTCTTGGTCCACAGATTTCCATGAAATTCTCCTCTCACAGGCACCCTCCCCTGGGTCCCTCCTCTCAGCTCCCTGACCCCGACCAGACCTGGATTGCTCTTCCCAGGTGGGCAGGGCATGGCCAGGATGCCCAGGGCCAGAGCAGGTGCAGGGCAGGATGGGCGGGGGCAGGGAGCCCTGTCTTCCCTGCTTTCTTTTCTTTCTCAATTCTGGAAAAAGAAAATTGGGCTTTGGGGTGGCCCTGGAAAGTGAAAGTGTTAGTTACTCTTTGTGACCCCATGGACTGTAGCCCGCCAGGCGCCTCTGTCCATGGGATTCTCCAGGCAAGGATACTGGAGTGGGCAGCCATTCCCTTCTCCAGGGGATCTTCCTGACCGAGGGATCGAACCCCAGTCTCCTGCATTGTAGGCAGGCTCTTTACCATTTGAACCACCAGGGATGAAGGGAAATCCTCCTCTTACTGGGCTCCCCAGGAGGCGAGAAGAGGTGTGGAGAGGGAGCAGTTTGGTGAGAAGACAGTTGCATATCCCCAGGGCAGGAGTTCTCAGCCCAGGGGAAGTTCCAGGTGTGTGTTGAGGGAGGCATTTGGAGACCTGGCCTCACCTGGTCAGGATGGCAGGTGGCAGAAAGCACCCGAGCACCCGTTTGTCCCTGGGCTCAGGGTTTGTCAGATTTAATCGAATGGATGTCCAGCATTTATGCCCCTTGAGGGAAGCTCCCCACCCTAAAGAAGCCTCCAGAGGTGTGCAGTGTTCTGGGTGGTTGGCTGATCTGGGTATTTATCCACAGGAGAAGAAGAGAAGTAGTTTCTGGAGAAGAAGGTGGGAGAAGACACATGGCAAAAGAGTGGGCAGGCTCTCCCCGAAGAGAGCCCAGCACCAGGATCTCTGTCCCCTTCTGGCCTTTCACTCCCTCTTCCCACCATGTCCTGCCCTGGGCTCTGCCTCTACTTTATCAAAACCCGCTGGGATGATGAACTAGCACGGTGATGCACTGGGTCTGTAGAATGGAGCCCTCTGGGGATTAGCTGACAGAGTGAGGTTGTGGCATAAACCAGCTTTTCTTGGTAGTGGGATGAGCTGCGATGGGGGTAGGAGGCAGGGTGCAACAAGCTGATTTGGGGGACTCTGTACAAAGTGAAAGATTAGGGCTCTGTTATCTAGTAACTCAGGCCCAAACCTGAGGCTCCGATCTGGAAGAAGTAGGTGAGGAGAGGAAAAGCTGACCATGGCCTGGTCCCATCTTACTGAGTGAGCTGACACGTCACTCAGTCTCCCTGGACATCACCAAGCATCCTGACTGTCACCTGAGTGGTGCGGTAGGGGAGACGGCAAGAGGTGGCTGCCATTGAAAGGTTGGGAGCATTGTGGGGGTGCACGGCCACCCCTTCCCCAGTCAAGATTGTAACCAGATGAAGGGAGGGGAAGTAGGGCCAGACAGCCGGGTGCTGACCAGTGCGTGGAAGAAGGGTGAGCTTTCCCCTGGGGCCACAAGTGCATGCTTCCATCCCAGTGGTGCTCTTTCTAGTTCTTAAAGACATCTGGGGGGAGGGTGCCACTCACGGCCCTCTGGCCACCTGTTGTCTCCCTTTGGTCAGAGGGTGTCATCCTCCAGATGCCGTTGCACCTTCCCTTATGGAGCTTCTGGCTCTGGCTTTGGTGGTCGTGCAAGTACATTGGCTAATGCCCCCCACCCCCCACCCCACCATCGGCAGCTCTTCTGAAGACTCTTCATATTTTAGGATCTTCAAGAAGTGCTGTGGGCTGCCCTGAACCTGGAGTCACCTTTCCTGGGAGGAGGATGGGCTGTTCACAACAGTTCAGGAAACTTTAGGGCAGTTTACTGAGGCCTCTCTCGTCTTTCCTGTGAAGGTGTTAGCCTTGAGACTAAGCAAGGACAATACCGGGGAACAAAACGTAGATTCTTGTACCTTTTCTGTGTTAGTCGCTCAGTCATGTCTGACTCTTTTTGATCCCATGGACTGTGGCTCACCAGGCTCCTCTGTCCGTGAGGATTCTCCAGGCAAGAATACTGGAATGGGTTGCCATTCTCCAAGGAACTCCAGATACGTTTGCAAACCCTCTGTCCTCCCCCTGGCTTCACCAAGGCAGGGTTCCCTCCCCAGTTTGCAGTCTCTTTGGCTGCTTCTGAAGGGCAGGCTTAAAGTTTTGATGTGCCTCCCAGGTTTTGGTGCCACTTAACCCCATGGGACCTATTACTTAGGCAGCGGGAGAGTCAAGTATCAGATACTAATCAGGGTCTTGTGGTCACCTGTAGGTTCCAGAGAGACAGCGGAAAGTTGGATTGGAGCCAGGGCAGGAGCCTGGAATATTAAAGGGCTGGAAAGTAAGACTGGAGCTGGGATGCCAGAGCCAGCTAGTCCTACTCAGCTGCTGTGTGGCCGAGTCATAAACAGGCTTGCAATTTTGGAAGGGTTTAAATTTTAGATAACTCAAGAAGGCACAAGTAGACTGGCAGCTCCTGAGCTGTTTCATCAAAAGAAAATGAGTCAGGGTTGCAAAAGGATTTAGGACTTCCTGGTGAAGTTGCACTGCACGTGAATAGCAGTCTCTCAGGTACTTAACAATGCCGTAGGTTCTGGAACTCAGTCGACTGGCAGGTCAGTACCTGCATATGGCCAGTAGGTGGCGGAGGAGACTGATGGCTGCAGAACAGGCTTCCTTGTAGGAACCGTAAGCGGTTTTAAAATCTGGAACTTTTTGTGGTCTCCTTCTCTTACTTCTCTGACCACCACCCCAGCCTTCCCCTCTCAGCATGCATTTAGAGTCAGGAAGATGGACGTGCATAGACTGGGAAGGACCTACGTGAGGCCAGGGATGGCGGGGAGGGGACAAGGCCATCAGTGTGTAAACCCCGGCTGTTTCCTTAGTCAACAATGCAAGCATAATGATGAGGTAAAGAAGGGAAGCAGATCTAGGACTTCCCTTCCTATGTCCTTTTGAAAGGATTCTGCAGCGAGCGTTCACTGTTGTCCCCTTCTCTGGGAAGCTGTGGAGACAGGACCCTTTAATTCAGTGTCTTAAGAAAGCAAGGGCTCTCACAGCATCCTGATAGTTATCTTTAGGCTGAGTTCTGATTCTCTGCTCTGTTCTGCCCCTAGTCTTGCCAGCTGGCTCTCTGATGGTCCCAGCCCTGCCGTGTTAGGGCAGCCAACTCAGTTTCTGCTTCATCCTAAGATGCTGCCCATTCATACTGATACAACAACATGCACTGAGGCACCAGCCTTGGCAACGCGAGAAGCTGCTTGAGGACTGTGTCATCCTCGTGTCCCAGTGAACCTTCTTTTTTTTTTTGCTGTGCAGCTTGTGGAATCTTGGTTCCCCAACCAGGGACTGAACCCAGGCCCTGGCAGTAAAAATGCTGAGTCCTAACCACTGGACCACCAGAGAATTTCCCCAGTGAATGTTGAGGGTGTCTGGGTGCAGGCCCAGCTGCTGCGGACTCAGACGCATCCCCAGTTGGGGGAGAGCACTACTCCTCACAGCACAAGTGCCGATGCATCTTCCCTCTACAAGCCCACCATGGAGACCTGCTGCTGTAACTGAAACTACAATCGAACTTTCTACCCTGGGGCTCTTAGTTCTACCCTGGCACCATTAACAGCCCAGCCTGGTGGTTGTTTCCCACGCTATCTTGACTTAATAGTCAAAACTAGAGAAAAACGGATGGATCAGATATTGTGACTTTGCTTACAGAAATTGAAGAAGCTGTGGCGTACTTGGAACTCGCAGTGCAGGAAGGATGTAGGGCTTTGCCAGGCCACCTGGACCCGGGAGAGGAAGAGTCTCTTTTTCTTGCCAGAAGGCAAGAGGGATTCGCCCAGAATTTCTCTGCCAGGAATGAAAAGGGGAGCTGGGTTTCCACCAGCTCTCATTTCTAGCTCCCTCTGTGGAATTCAGACAGTCAATGTCTTAAGGGCAGAACTTTGTCATTCATCTTAGCCTCTCCAGCACATAGTCTTCAGTAAAGAATCTGATACTTCAGTAAAGTACTCCATCTTTATGGAGAGATGCGTGAATTGGCTCATGGGACAAAGTGCAGGTCTAGCGGCCGTTCTGCAAGCTGCGATATGTTGGAGCTAAGTGGATGCCCTGGGGGGTCATGTCACCCACAGACCTGCCTTTAAACACAGGAATTTACTACAGAGGGAACAAGGGGCAGAGATGTGGGCCTTAAGAGCAGGAAGAAGTAGGGTCCCCTACATTTACTGGGCTTCTTTGGTCTAAGACTGTGCTGTTGAATATGATAACCAGCAGCCACATGCGTCTATTGAAAAGAATAAATATTAAGTCAGATTACAAATTCAGCTTCTCAGTTGCTTGAGGCACATTTCAAGTGCTCGATAGCCACACGTGGCTGGTGGCTTCCGTGTTGGACATCGATAACTGAGAACACTTCCTTCACTGCAGAAAATTCCACCAGACAGCTCGTCGGAGGGCCCTGATCCGTGCCTGGGAATGGCTGGGTGCTCCGTACTTCCTCCCCACTTTGCCCTGTTTCCTAGCCAACCTGCAGCCTCCTGCTCTTTGCTACAACATGAGGCTTCTGGGAAAATGAGGGATCAACTGTTCACTGTTGAAAAAAATGTGAGACATGTCTCAGCCTCCTGAAGTCTGACCGTTTCCCAGCTGCAGATGCCAAGACACTGAGTTACATTGTGTGTCTCTGCATAAGAAAAAGGGACAGGGACCGTAGGGAGGGCCGTGAAGCCTCCTAGGGGAGCTGCACCATGCCCAGCCCTGCCCATGACATCCCTGACCAGGGCCCACTTTGCCCCAGTCTTTCCTGGAAAATTGTTTTCCTTTGTGGTCAGTAACAGACATGCATATTCTGGGCTCTTTCTTCACCTGAATTATGGGCTAAAAAGGGAAGGAGCATGGACTTTGCAAGAGGAAAAGAAATCCATACAACTGTCATCCAAAGGAACCAGTTGCACCTAGGGAGGAGCTGCAAATAGACCTGCAGAGGGAGTCTTGCTGACTTGGGGTACATGGCCAAGGTGGGGAGCAGATTCAGAGAGTCAGTGACTGGACCTTGAGAGCAATAGGCTTATCCCTCTTAGCTTCTTTACATCCCCCTCTCCATTTCAGGCCAGGAAAACCAACATCTCTATCCTGAGCAGAGAAATAAAGACACCTACAGCAAAGCAGATAAACAGAATCAGGAGTTGGACCACCAGCCCTTGACTGTCAGTCTCCCTTCTTGAGTGGAAGATGGGGCTGCTAACAGTGCTTCACTAAATCCTGGTGCAGGTGTATTTTGCCCTCTCTTAGTTGCTTCCTCCCCTCTCCTTGCCTTAGTCTTCTCATTTGACTTATGGGGAGGATGACAACAGCCCCCTCTTCATAGGGTTATGAGGATTCCATGAGTTGTTACATGCTAGTGAGCTCTCAGTACAGGTCTCTGCCGTTGTAAGGACTCTGTTGCCTCCCACCTCCCCTGTTTCCATCATCAACTAAAAATCTGGTTGCTGTGATACTGGCTGACAGGTGTCTGCTTGTGGATCACAAGGTCTCAGGCGCCTTGGACTGCAGAAAGGTCTGCTGGGAAGCAATGGCTCTACCCTCTCCCCGGGGAGTCTAGGTTGCCAGCCCCAAGTGAGAGGAACTTTACCCAAGTGCTTCTGAGAAGCAGTTTCCACTTAGAGAACACTGCCTGGAAGTTCGTCCCTTGTGTAACCTCATTCCTTCATGCTGCATTAAGGCACCAGGTCTCCTTCCCTAAAGATGGAGAGAGAAAAGCTGACCTACCGCCTTTCACAGTGCAGATGTGGCAAGTGTCAGGTTGGTGACCCTTCCCTAGAATGAGAGAATGGGGTCCCACTCACACATCCTCTAGGTAAAAGAAAGGATCCTCCTCACTTTTTCTCCCTGAGGACGAACTAGGATGCAGGGCCGTGACTCTGGTATACATTTCTTGATCCCTGGGCAACAGCTGGTGATAAATTTACACATGAGAAATATATACTTATGCACAACACTCAGCGTGAGTATCTCTAACCAGGTCTCTAGACTTGGGGAAGGTGGAGCATGCTCAGTAAAAATGTATCTGTTCCCTATACACCCCCCCCCCCCGGGAAGCCTGGCATGCTGCAGTCCCTGGGGTCACAAAGAGTCAGAGACGACTTAGTGACTGAACAACAACAATGCACACCAGAAGGTAATGGAGGAGTGAGGTGGGGAGCAGCCTTTCAATGGGGTAAGGGGAGATAATGAGAGGGAGGAAGTGAGGGGCCATTTCTCCGATCTGGCCACACTCCCACTGGTGACTCATCACGGCCCATTCAGAACAGCACAATTTAGCCAAATTCCCTGGAAAGCCCTGCATGACCAGAAGGGGGCGGCAGGGAGCAGATTGTTTGGACTCTTGTCGAGGATCCCACCGCCCCGCCCCGACCCCAGGCCAGGTCCTCCTAAGAGACTTGCTAGGAGTCAAACAATGTTCTTTTTGGCAATTGAAGCTCAGACTCTTTTCCTTTTTGACTCTTTTGGAGCAGGAGCAGAGAGTGGAGACAGGTTCCCTTCACAGCTGTGGGAGGGGCTTGCTGGTGGCCTTTGCCCTGTCTGGTTAGGTACCCACTAGCCAATGTGATTTTTGACACTAGGGCTTCCCTGGTAGCTCAGACAGTAAAGAATCTGCCTGCAATGTGGGAGACCCATGTTTGACCCTTGGGTTGGGGAGATCCCCTGGAGAAGGGAATGGCTACCCACTCCAGCATGCTTGCCTGGAGAATTCCATGGGCAGAGAAGCCTGGCAGGCTCCAGTCCATGGGCTCAAAAAGAGCGAGACACGACTGAATGACTAACACTTCACTTCACTTCACTTATGTGGCCAGTGGGACTGAATTTTAAGATTTATTTTATTTAAATTAATTTAAATTAGACAACCAATACCTTTGGTTATTGGAAAAGTTGTGAATATGTTTGGGACAACTCAGATATATGAATCTACTTTTTCAACTATAAATCTTATGAAACCTAAAAATACAGATCAACTCTTCCCAATGAAAATTCAGTGTTTGAAGTGTGATGTGCTCTAAATGTAAAATACACCTCAGATTTCAAAGACAATATGAAAGACAATGTAAAATAGCTCATTCATTTCGGTTCAGTTTAGTTGCTCAGTTGTGTCTGACTCTTTGTGACCCCATGGACTGCAGCGTGCCAGGCCTCCCTGTCCATCACCAACTCCCAGAGTTTACTCAAACTCATGTCTGTTGAGTCCCAACCATCTCATCCTCTGTCGTCCCCTCCTCCTCCTGCCTTCAATCCTTCCCAGCATCAGGGTTTTTTCAAATGAGTCAGTTCTTCGCGTCAGGTGGTTCATTAGAATGGCTTATTAAATGGCTTATTAAAATAGCTTATTAGAATGGCTTATTTTGAATCTATATGAATATTATTGCGGATATATTGAAAAGATATACAATTAAATTTCACCTATTTCTTTTTACCTGTTTTTAAAATGTGGCTGTTAGAAAGCTTGAAATGACATTTGTATGTGGCTTATATTGTACTTCAGTTGGACAGTGCTGCTCTGAAGGGTCTGGAATGAGAGGCATCTTCCCTGAGGGACAGGGAGACTGGGGAGCATGCTCAGTACAGCTTTACTGGTACAATCTACACAGTTCAGGATGACGAGGACCCACACAGAACATCACTGCAAGTCAGAATAGGTCACATGGGGCTGGATTCTGAGAGCAAATTCAATTTGGATCTTGCTTCAGGATTTGGCAAGAGAAGGGCTGGTCTCTGATGGTTTAGGATGGGGATCAAAAATGAGATAACCTGGGGCTTCTCTGGTGCCTCAGTGGTAAAGAGTCTGCCTGCCAATGCAGGAGACACAAGTTCGGTCCCTGGTCCTGGAAGATCCCACCAAGAAGGAAAAAAAAATGAGATTACCTATTTATTTTAAGGGGCTTCAGGTGGGTCAGTGGTAAAAAAATCTGCCTGCTGATGCAGGAGATTTGGGTTCAATCCCTGGGTCGGGAAGATCCCCTGGAGAAGGAAATGTGAAACCACTCCAGTATTCTTGCCTGGGAAATCCTATGGACTGTAGCCCGCCAGGCTACTCTGTCCATGGGGTCACAGAGTCCAACACGACTGAGCATGCACATTTATTTTAGAACCCCTTCCAGGACTTCCTTGGTGGTCTAACCCATTGGGAAGAGGGTTTTATCTTATCTGCCTCCTTCTTGGGAATCCCCCAAGGGAGCAGCTGCCACAGCCTCCAAGGTGTGTGAGGATGGCGCTCAACAACTCCTCAGGTCAACTGGAGGCTTCCAGCTATAATCTGGACCTCTCCTCTCCTTCGAAAAAGGCTTTGACTGTGTTAAAAACCCTGGCGATCCTCTCTCTCTGTCTTTCTTATCAACTTTTGTGGCATGTGGTTTTCTCTCTTTGTTTACGATGTGAAAATCCCCCAATCACTCCCTCATCCCACCTAACCCCACCCCAGCTCGGATCTCAACACCTTGCTGCTCCGCTCTGTGGAAGCTCGTGCTGGAGGAGGCTGGTTATCACGGGAAGCCGGCCACTTCTATGCCGAGGGCTCCTTAGAGACTGTGGATTGCTGCTCAGCCAAGGGGCAGTGAGGGCCTGCCTGCCTGCCCACATCAGGATAGCTTCCTATCATTCAGAAAATGAGGTTTGGCACATGGAGCTTGAAGTCTGGGCTGAACAAACCCCTTTCCACCCTCCTTGCCCCCCCCCCCCCCCCCCCCCATCCCACACCAAATCACTCGCCTAAGCCAGCCTTGCCTGTAAGACCATGCAGAAAAAGGGATGGAACAGAACAAGGCTGAAAATAAAGGGGTACTGCTTTCTCCACCTTGGGGCCACTTTGCTTCTCCTCAAACGGAGCACTTCCAGTTCTGAGCTCTTATTTCATCTTCATATCATGCCCCCTCTGCCCCTCCTGCTATGAGATGACAGCATTGGGTAATATTTGCCAAAGGCCTCATTGCAGGTTAGACCAGGCCCAGGCCAGAGCCCCAGGGACTTATGGTAGAAAGCCAGGGAGAGCAGAACTAGGACTAGGAGGGCTAGGCTCAACAAGATTCTAAGACTGAGTTCTAGCCCTGGCTCTGCCTCTAACCCTGCACCTAATTCTAGGCTCGTGACTTGTACTTTGGGCTTCAGCGTCCTTATCTGTAAAATGAGGGCCTGACTGCCAAGATGCTGCGATCATGGCAGGTCCCTTCCAGCTGTAGCATTCTTTGGCCAATACCCAGACAATTCCTGGAGAGACACTCAAACCTAGCTAAGCTGAGTGGCCAGGCAGGAAGGGCTACTTCACCTCTGATAAAGATTCCCAGTCACTTCTTTGGATTTATATTGAAGAAGAAGAAAAAGACATCATAACAGAAACCATGGAAAGAATTGGAGCTGGAAACAAGAATGGAGAATTCTGTGGATAGAGGGAGAGGGGAGTGAAAGCTTAGAACTGTTTTTGTTTTTTTTATTTGCTTATTTATTTTTGCAGATATGTAATAAATCTTACTGTTTTGGAAAACATATTTCCAGGTTACAATTGAAGGACGGTCTCTGGGGATGGTAACTTCTGGACCTACCATAGTAAAAATGCAAAACAGACGTGCAAACAAAACCCCACCAGATAGCATCCATGTCATGGCAGCCATTCTCTGCTTTTCACTTCCGCTTCCCGTGGGACCTCATAGGTACCTGATCTGTTTACAATGTTCTTCCAGTTTCTGCAGGCAGTGGGCCTGGAGTGTGGTGGTCCCTTCTCCAAAATTTTGTTTTCCATACATTAAATAACCCAGAGTTTTAAATACATCGCTCAAGTACAAAGTAAAAGCTTTAGACAAAAATCATCTTCCTGTCCTGCTAGCTTCTCCCGCCTTCCCCGCCTTAATGGGACCGAGGTTTTTGTGGGGATTCCTGCTCCCATGCTCTTTGTTGTAACCTTCTAGTGACCCCTGGCTCCTAGGTCAGCCCGGTCCTCCCTCTGCAGCTGCAAGCCCACCTGCCTGCTCAAATCCAACCCTGAGCCCCAGGACCAGCACAGCTGCTCTGATTGAAAAGCCAAGCCCCCTGGGGGTGTCTTGGGGTTGGGGGATGGAGAAGGGGGTGGGATAGAGAAAGGGGTGGGATAGAGAAGGGGGTGGGATGGGAGGGAGGGATAAGAAAGTAGGGGGGAGAAAAAGAGAAATGGAAAAAAAATGAACTCTCACTGTGGCCAACTGTGTTTGCTCTTCCAGTCTGAGCTGACACAGCAGAAAGAGGAGGAAGGGAGAGGAGGGGGGAGGAAAGAAAAGTCAAGTTAAAAGAGCCCTCTTCTTGTCTTCCCAGTTCCCATTTTGGTTGGCTCAGGGCACAGCCAGCCTCTCAAAGACTTGTTTCAAAGGGAGGGGATACGGGTGGGAAAGGAATCTGGCTCCTTCAGTTTTCCATGATCTTGTTCAATCCAGACACAAATTTGGCCAATAAACCTAACCCTGGAACTTGATTTCAACAGGGCATTTGGACTAGGCTGGGAATGGAAGCCAGGGTGATGGAGGGCCAAACCCCTCAAAGAAGCAAAGGCTGAATGCAATTTTATTTAGGTAATTTTTCTTTCTTTCCGAGAAGCATATTTTCTGCTCTTCCCCTCTCTCTTATTTCTCAATGACAGAACTGAAACCCAGCACCCACTTCTCCCTGTATCCCAAACTTAATGTCTCACAAGCACAAGAGAGATCTTCCAGACCCGGGTAAAGTATGCGGGCCAGTAAAGCCACAAGGCTCCTTCTCCAAAGAATGCCAGAGCAAAGCTCGGTCCTTCCCCGGACTCGACCCAGCTCACCCATATTTATTGAGCTTGGTCCAATAAATAGCTCCAGCCCTCATACACACCGCCCTCTGTTTCTATATCTATCTCTGCCCCTGAACTGGCCAAAATAAAATGCAGGGCCCAGAGCGCTCCCAGGACCCCGCTCGCAGGCGGACTCCCTCTCCCGTTGCCCAGCAACGCGCCTAGCAAAACACCAGTCCCCGCCGGCCCTGCGCTCTTCCTCCCACAAGCTTTGGCGGCTAGCCATCTCTCTCTCCTTTGCTCCCCATTTCTGATTCTAGAAATGGGCTTTGTTGTTGTTGAAAAACCCTACATCTATCTCTCTATACACATATTTTTGGTTATATGTGTATATATACATATATCATCTATGTCTGTCTCTAAATCTACATCGGAAGGGGCAAATTCCAGCTCACACTGCTCGTTATTGGTAGAGAGGCGTGGCGGTGGGAAGTCGGTGGGGGGGGGGGGGGGCGGGGCAGCAATTTTGGCCAAAGGAGCGGACACTCTCCTCCCTCTTCTCTGTTCGTTTTCCTCTCTTTAAGTACTGTCGCTGCACCATCTCCAACTTTTGGGAGACCCACCCAAACTGAAAAACTCCAGCCAGGAGGGCCCACTCCCATCTCATCTGTCCGGGAGGAAGGCATCAGTTCCAGCTACCGGTCAAGGGCAGCCATCCAGCCATCAGAGAGGATCAGGCACCTGCTTTAGGCGAGGTGGAGTCTTTCAGAGGGGTTGGGATGGGGTGGGGGGAGGAGGGAGGCCCCTCCGTGCTTCAAGGCACTTTGAAGGTGGGGGCTGAGGAAGGGGCTGCAGAGAAGTCTAAAGGGCATCTCATCTTGCTTGGGACAATAGCCCTTGTGTGTGTGTTGGGGGGGGGGGGAGGGTTTGGGATTGAATTGGAAAGTTGGATGCGCCAGTTTGCTCTCCCAGCAATTGCGCGCGCTCACCCTCCACACCAACCACATCACACCAACCACACGGCTGGGCAAATAAAAGTGGGGCCAGAATGCGGCCAAGCGATACCTTGCATACTTTCGCTGTGACCGGATTGTTACCCAGAGCTCTCTCTCCCAAGCCAGGAAATCGATTCATGCCTTTTCCCCCCTCGGTGCCCGTGCTAAGCTTTTCCACACCACATCTCACAAGATGAAGGCGGGGGGGGTGGGAGTGGGGGTAGGGGGGTGGGGGGGGGCGGGGCCGCCTTTGAAAATTGGCTCTTAATAAAAATAACTTCACCAACCGTCCTCGGGGGCCTCCGGGGCCTGCACATTGCCCTCTCTCCCTTTTTTGCTGGCCGTAAACTGGAGAAACGCTACCTCTTGCAAAGCTGTACAGACAAAACCTGCAGGATTTGCGGGAATCCACGTCGAGCCCAGGAAAGCTCTCGTACCTCTCTTCTCAACCGCAGACGCACTCCTTTCCTACATGAGAGTGTCTGTAGTTTGCAGTTAAGACAACTCATGTTGGGGTGCTCGTAATGGACGGAGGTAGGAGGGAAGGGCATTGTTCCAGTAAGAAAATACCGTACAGAATAAACACAATTTAGCCAAGTCTTAACTCCTTTGGGGGAGGACCAATGCTCAGAACCCAGACTTTTGTGTACAGTTCATTAAACTTAAAAAAAAAATTAAAATCAAGTAACTTTCCAAGAGGAAGCCGAACTGTTTCAATTGAACAAGCAGCTCTGTCAACCTTTTAAACCCCAGCACTGAGAATTTGGGGGTGGGGCAACCCGGGGGCGGGGCTACGTGGAGGTGGAGGGGAGGCGCCTGGTGTGTGGCTTTTCCGTCTCCGCCCCCTTGATTTTGCATTCTGCGTTTCCAGGGCCCCTCTTCCATTTACACCACACCCACTTGTGATCTGGTTTGAAAGCTCGAGGGGCGACGTGACAGGGTGGGGGATTAGCACTGGAGGGGAAGCTGCAGTGTCTGAATTTCACATCTCTTCTTGTTTCCCAGCCCTTTATCTACCTTTCTTCCTAGGTAAAATCTGAATAGGAGCAGGGGAAAGGAGTTCGATTCAGGAACACCCAGCCCTGGAACATCAAGCCCACCTTTCCTATTCCTTTCCTTCACTCTCCCCACCCCCGACTTACTCCACCTCCCCGCCGCCTCTGAGCTTGCCCAAAGTCACCTCTCCTTTCCTGGGAGGAAAAAGAGATATTTTGCATTTCAGTATGTTTTACAGACGACCAGTCAATCATATCAAGTCAAGAGCAATGAGTGTGCACGTGGGAGGGGCATCAAAGCCCCCGCCCCAAAGGCAAGAGCTACCAAGGGTGCGTGCGTGCGTGTGTTATGTGTGCACGTGAGTGTGCGTGTGCGCCCGAGTGTGTGGGGGGGCGGGGTAGGAGAATAGAAACGTCAAGGAGGGACTGGTAGCGGGGTAGGGGGCTGGGAGGGACAAAGGTAGAATTAGCACCGAAAACCGGTAACGCCTCTCTCTCCAGGTCCCAGTTGAAGCAATATTTTAACAAAAGGCATTTTTTTTCAAGTTCAGAAAAAAACAAACAAAACCTACAACATATTGGGGGTGGTGGAGAGGGAATTGTTCACGTAAGATGCACACTTTCGGACTGGAGATTGAGTACCTGAGGATTTGCATCTAGAGAAGAAATAGGAGCTCAGAGTCACCGTTTAGTCGAGGGGGGAGGGGTGAGGTGAAGAAGGTGGGGGTAGGGACGAGGAGAAGGAGCGAAAACCCGGAGAGGCTCGGCTAGATCGACCCCCGGGGTAGCAGGATCGGCTGGGGCTCCGATTCCGAAGTGCAGGGACCCTCCCCGCCCTCCTCCCGGCCAGCACCCCGGCTCTAAGCCACTTGCTGGGCAGAGCGCGCGGGGCCAGCCTGTCCCGTGCCCCCCCCACCCCCCACCACCCCGCCCGTGCGCCGTGTAGCTGCCTGGCACACGGAGCGCGCTCACCGATCTTGGCTTGCTCGCGGTAGCTCTTTTCGTTCAGGCAAACCCCGCGGCCGTGCAGCAGGGCGTGCAGCGGCTTCTCCTCGTCCTGCCGGGGGAGGCAACGCAGCCCCTGGGCGCAGCGCTCAGTGTAGACGCCGCACGACTGCCCCTCGGCCAGGGCGCAGGTCATGCAGCAGCCGCAGCCCGGCTCCTTGACCAGCTCGCAGCCCAGGGGGCTGGGGGGGCACATGGAGAGGGCTTTCTCGTCGCAGGGCTCGCAGTGCACGAAGGAGCCCAGACCCTGGGCCGATCCCGCACAGGCGGCCAGAAGAAGGAGGACCGCGGTGAGCACCATCTTCTCCGAGTCTCCCCCTTTACCTGGGGCGGGGCAGGAGCGCGAGAGTGCAGGGAGAAAGGGGCCAGGAGGGCACGCGGAGCAATGTTGTTCTTTTTTGAAAAAAATTTCTGGCAGGTAGAGCAGGTGCCCTCCCCCGGACAATTGCAAAATGTAGGGAGCGATGGAGGGCTGGAATGCCTGCAAGCAAGTCTGAATTGCAAAGATTACAGACTTGCAACAGGTAGGGGGAAAGGGAGCAGCGCCAGGTGCACGCAGAGGAATCGGAGGCTGGAGAAACAAATCCCTCTCCGCACGAGTCTGACCTGGTCAGAATTGCGGCGGGGGAGCCAAAAATGGTTCACCCCCAAACAACCACCGGAAAAAAGAGCTCGGAGGCTGTGGAGGAGAGGCAGGTGGCGGGGGGGGGGGGGTGGTTGCGGGAGAAAAATAGATTTCTTCTTCAGAATTTTTAAGATCTCAAAGTACACCCTGCTCCTTTCTAACCCTCAGCTGCCAGCGGCGCGCGGCTGCTGCGGAACAGGTAAGAGGCGGCGGCTGCAGCCGCGAAGGCGGGGGAAAAATGTGGAAATCAAGAAATTAAAAAAAAAAAAAGAAAAAACACACCAAACCCCCTAACACCTCTTTTCTCCCACTCTGCTAGCACCTTTTCGAAATTCGCAGGTTCTGCGTGAAGCCCGAAGAAAGGTGCAAACGGAGGAGAGGGTAGTAAAGAGGAGGGGGAAAAAAAAAAAAGGAAAAAACCCACACCGCTTTGCAGCTCTTTCCTAGCTCTTTTCCCCCCGGCAGAAGTTTCCAAAGAGACTACGGGCTCGGGTTGAGCCGGCGCTTTTAAATAGACGGCCCCTGGCTGGCAGCCAGTTTGTAGCTGCAATTTGAGCTCCCCAACACCCAACCCAGGCAAGTATGCCAAGGAGTACAAGCTCACACGGGGTGGGGGTGGGGAGAGGCCTTCTAGACACACGGGGGCTCCCCTTCGCTGCCTGAACAGCTCCCTCCTCTCCCTAGAATGGAAGAAAGTGGTGAGGGGATGGGGGGGGGGCGGGGGCGGGGAACAGGGCTGGAGCTGCCCAGAGAGGAGGTGGGGGTCGAGGGGGAGAAGAGTTCTTGCAGCACGGTGGATACAATAAGGAGCAAGTCGTCTCCCGTCCCTCCCACCCCTTAGCTAGCCAAGGCTCAGGCTGGAGGGAGAATTTTCTTATTAGCCAACTGGATATATAGAGTGCCCAAGAAATGCTACCTTAGCTTTGGGAAATGGCTGTCTGCTGGTGTCTGAGTGACCAAGTAAGGGTGTGTGTGTGTGTGTGTGTGTGTGTGTGTGTGTGTGTGTTGGAGTGGGTGTTAGTGTAAGATGGCCAGGGATGGGTGGTGAGGGGAAATAGAAAAGAAAAACTAAATTTCCTCCCTAAAAATCTGGGGAGGGGGATTTAATCTAGTGTTTCTGTTGCTGGTGAAGTGACTGTCTTTGGTCACAGGGGGAAGGGGCCATTTTTCTTTAGTTACACTGTTGGCCCAGGGAAACTGTGTGTGTGCGTGTGTGTGTGTGTGTGTGTTGTGTGTGTGTACTGTGTGTACTTGTACCAAGGGACATGCATAGCAGCAGCATCATAGGCAGCACGGAGTTACAGAGACTGACACTTGGGAGGAAATGCTGGTTCTGAAAACCGTGCCTGGAGGCCCCCTGTGTCCTGCCCTGCTGTGGGGTTGTCGGAGGCAAGGAAGGCAGAGTGGAGTGATCCTGCCCCTCCAGGGTCTTTGAAAGGAGTATTTCTATGGGGCCACAGCCCTGGAGGGCATAGGTAACAGACCAGAGGGACCCCAGGTTATGAGGGACCCTCCTGGGAGCAGGCATAGCCCAGGAATTGGAGCTGCTGGCCCAGCTGATCCTGACCGGAAACACCCTGATCCCTTTTGAAACCTCAGAGGATCTATGGGGGACCCTAGGGACCCTTCTTTCCTTAGTGAAAGGAAAGAAAGTGAATGTTTTCAAAGAAGGAAGGTGGGGGTTTTAGCTTTTTCCTGCACTTGGCATGGGGGGTGTGGCCTTCAGAGCCCCGTCTGAGAGAGCTAAGTAGCTGTGGCTGTCCTGTTTGGGGAACTTGGGTCAGCACTCTTACCCCTTTTACATCTCTCTTTGCCGCTCTGGAAGGGCTCTAACTTCCCTTTGGAGAAGGGGTTGCATTTCATGAAGTTTGCCACTAGACTGCACCCTCCTCTACGATAAGAATTCCTTTTGCTGGTAGAAAATATTTGTCTTCCCGGTTGGGTTCAGAAGCATCTCACTCTATGCTGTTAACACCCCCAGATCCTGATCTTTCTTCCCACTTACCTACTTGCTGAAAGGCACATTTTAAAATCAAGGCAAAAATTTTAAGTTTTCTTTTGTTTGTATTGCCAGAGGAGCTTTAAGTGTTGGCTGGGAGAGGGAGGAGGAGCTGTGTGTAATGATTAAAAAAAAAAGCAAGCAAGGCTCCTTAGTATTGCTTCTCCTCTGTGTCTAGGGGCTCGGTAAGGTAGGAGGAAAATTAATATTCCCAACTCTGGTTGGAATATTTGAGGAGTGAGGGAGATCACGTATTATTTTCCCCTTTGTGTCAGGTTCGGACAGGGTGTTGTGTGTGTCCCGGCCCCTGCTCTTATTTCTGCACTGACTCCGCAGCAAAGCCGGCTCTGGGCACACTGGTAGCATTTCAGATGAATGGGGAGATTGTGGTGCTGCTTCCAGAGAAACATGAGTTGCCTAGTTCCAGCCACCCTCTATTCTGAGAGAGACGGCCTCAGTGACACGTCTTTTTGTCTAGCCGACTTCCAGTGGCTGGAAAATAAAATGTGTGAAGACAGGTAAAAGGGAGAGGGGATGATTCACAGAGAAGACGAAAAGGGTAGAGAGAAAGGAAGCCAGAGCTGGTCTGTGGGGTAGGGCGGCAGGGGGCCAGGGAGAGGGAGAGGGGTACTCTGCAGGTCTGTATACATCGTGACTGTCTGTCTCTCCATGGAGAAACAAACAGGCTTATGTCATGAGAGGTTGACAGTTGGCTGATGGGACAGAAGCTGCCATCCAAGGGACCCTCAGGTAGTCAGGCTCCCTGGGAGGGCTTAAGAGAGAACTTTCTCGGTAGCCTGGGCTAGTCTATGGCAATTTGGCTCAAAGATGGGCTCCTGGCTGGATGGCTTTGCCCCTAGGAGCTGGTAATTAGCATCTGACAGTGGACTGGAGGGTCTGTTCCAGGATGTTGGATTATGGGAGATGCCTTGGAGCCTTTCTTAATTCCATTTTCCCCTCCCCTTAGTTCTGAAGCCTTAGATCTGTCACAAGCACCTTTAGAGGGTTGCTTTTGGGGGAAAAAAGTTTGCATCAATGAATTTAGTTTTGTGGCGGGGAGGGGGGTGGCACATTTATGCCTGCCAGATTCAAATATTAAAAAGCTGGGGTCCCTTTCCTCCTTCTCTGTCAGGGGCTTCCTAGTACTGCTTTCCAAGCAGTATTGATGCCTTTCAACTACATCTTTCTTGGAAAAGTAAGAAATTAAATATCGTTCACTTGTGTCCAGTTCCCCAGAGATCACCCTTTCCCATTCCTTTAAATGATTTAACCAAATATCTTAAGAAATGCAACCCAGTAAAAGATTTGTGCTTCTGTATGGACAACTTTTTCAAGGGTACATAGCATTTGTGTTTTATAAAGTTTGAGTCCTTTCCTGTGGTCATTTTTTATGAGTTTCTAGGTGATTTTTGAGTCCAGGGTGATGCCTGATGACTTGGGGAAGCAAGGCTTTTAATGGGACATAAAATATCATGGATTCCTCTGATTGGAGAAGAAAAATGTTAGCTAAGGATTTTGTCTTTATTCACTCCTAGTCATTGCTCTCCCCTCTGTCCTTGACAGATTTGCCTAAACTGTGAGTTATTATTCCTTTTTAAAGGTCCTATGGGATTGACTGGTCCCTTTCCCAAAGGAAAATGCCCTTTCACAGTGGGCGTTTCAATGCTACCGCTTCATCCTGGTCCAAATCTAAGGTACGGTGACCTTTAAGAAATAAAGTCTCCCCAGTCACCCAGGTCCTGTGCCTTCCTACTCCCCAAGATTAGGGAAATTCAGCAAGATTGAGATCTGTGCAGAAGAGCTAGTTAAGGCAGCTTTGTTGTAGTGATGGGGCTGAAGGCTAGGTGGCAGAATGGATACATCATTTAAAACACGCCTCCTCAGGAGAAGGAAAAGCTGACGCTGGTGGAAGTCTGACAACAGGAATGGGGGGCAGGGGAAGCAACAGCACGGATGGACGTTCGTATCAACGCCCCCGGGGTGCACTGTCCACCACCCCAACCTTGGCACCACCCTTTGCTGTGATAGTACCAATCCACCTGGAGCGAGGAGATCTTCCAAGTCCCCCCAGCAGCTGTATTCACAATCACTTTCCCTCTGAGCTGAGGACGGGCCAGGTCAGAACTTGATTACTTGGGGTTCATCAAAGGATGCCCTAAAGCTTCTCTGGTGAATAATTAGGAAATAGTCTTCAGCCAAAGTGCAGAGAAATGTCCTTTTGTTTCACATTTTAAAATGTTAATTATGGTGTATTTCCAGGTTTCAAAAAGCAGGGGATAAGACAGTAGAGTAGATATCCCCTAGATATACACATTTACCACCTTAAGATTTTGCCGCCATCTTGTTAGAGGTTATTTATTTATTGTTTTATTTTTAAAGAAATACAATGTTACAGAGAACAGCTCACCCCTGGCTGCAGCCCATGCCACTTTTCCCTCTGCAGAGAGCCCTCCTCCTGAAATAGTTCCGTATCCTTTCTGCACAGTGTTTTTCTAGGTTTTATGAAGTTTCTTAGAACGATTTTGAGGGCGAACCCACGGACTTCTTTTGAGCTCATTTTGTAGCCGGGCTTGCTGTGGCGGCCATTGAACTAGAGGTTAAACAGACCTCAGGCTGTCTTTTGAAGAAGTTGGAGTCAACTGCAGCTCAGAATGATTTATATTTCTATGCAAGCAATATATCAGTTAATAGTTTTAAGAATTTATGTTGGGAATTCCCTGGCGGTCCAGTGGTTAGGGCTCTGCACTTCCACTGCAGGGGCCACGGGTTTAACCCCTCGGGAAGCTGAGTGGGCAGCACCCCACTCCCCCTACCAAATAATAATGCATATGGAACCAGAAAGATATGCAGAGTAGAGAGGGTTTCATGTTTCTGGTTGAGGGCTCTTGTCTTCTTGGGTCATGGGACCTGGTATGTCCTGACAACATGTAGGCCCAGGGCTCTGTGTGAGTTTTGGGAAAATGAGACTAACCAGGAAGAGTGAGAGAGTTAGAACATAAAGAGGCTGAACATGGAAGAATTGATGCTTTTGAGCTGTGGTGCTGGAGAAGACTCTTAAGAGTCCCTTGGACAGCAAAGAGATCCAACCAGTTGATCCTAAAGGAAATCAAACCTGAATATTCATTGGAAGGACTGATGCTGAAGCCAAGCTCCAATACTTTAGCCACCTGATGCAAAGAGCCAACTCTTTGGGAAAGATCCTGTTGCTGGGAAAGATTGAAGGCAGGAGGAGAAGGGGACAACAGAGGATGAGATGGTTGGATGGCAACATCTACTCAATGGACATAAGCTTGAGCAAGCTCTGGGAGATGGTGAAGCACAGGTAGCCTGGAGTACTGTAGTCCATGGGATCTTGGACAGGACTTAGTGACTCAACAACAACAACAACAGGAAAAGTGATCCTTTGAGTCAGAGGACAGTGTGGATAGACCCACATCTCGGAGGGATACAGATGGACTGATTAGGGAAGATGGAATGACTTGGGATAGGAGGAAAGTGAAAGTGTTACCTGCTTGAAGCAGGTTTGATGTAATGCATTTGCATCATGAAAAGGTCAAATAAAGTAACAGTGTGTGATTGGAATAGGTTTCATCACAGTGCAAGAAGGAGAATCATTAAGAGCTAGTTTACCACCAGTAGCCCATAGGGCACATTTGGGTGAATTAGGAAAAGATGCCCTTCCCCAAGATGTAAGTACCTTTCTTCTATTTGTCAGAAAAGTGTTATAACATACCGATTTTATGAGGGAAAATCAACTTTCTTACCCTTTCCTGTAAAGTGTCATAATGAATGTATGTATCTATGCTGTCTGTGTGTGATACGTGCCTCTTAATTGGGGCTCTTATTGTGCAGTGCACAGTCTGTATAGCTGTATGTGATGGTTCTGTTTGGAAGAGTTGAGCCTGGTTTCCAAACCATCAGGAAGCACTGCTTTTCTACTAGTGTGGGAAGGAAGGGTCCAGTGACATGGCTTGATCCCTTCCTAGGGTTGAGGGATGGGCGAGAACCCCTTCCAGGCAGCCGATTCAGCTGGGCCAGTCTACACCTTTGTGCCATTCCTCAGAGAAACCATGCGTTTCTGTGCCCCCATGGCTTTGTACAACTGTCCTTTCTGACAAGAATGCCTTTCCCTCTCTGTGCTGCCTGGTGAAATACTAGTCATCATGAAAGACCCAGATGAAACCATGTCTACGTTGGAAGGTTTCTCTGACTCCCATGTGTGATTTTCTAAGAGCACCTAGCTGAGTAGCAGTGTTTATCCCATGTGGTCCTCTGTGTCCTCATCAATAAAATGGGAGAATAATATTGCCTACCCCTTAGGGTTGTTGTGAGCCTCCAATGAGGCCATCTATATGAACCAGGTGGAGCTAGTGGTAAAGAACTTGCCTTCCATTGCACGAGACAAAAGAGGCTCTAGTTCGATCCGTGAGTTGGGAAGATCCCCTGGAGGAGGGCATGGAAACCTACTGCAGTATTCTTGCCTGGAGAATCCCATGGACAGAGGAGCCTGGTGGACTATAGTCCATAGGGTTGCAAAGAGTTGGACACAACTGTAGTGACTTAGCATGCATATGAACCTCATTAGCACTTAAGATTACCTATTGTACCCTTATCTTCCCATTAGACTAAATGTCCTGAAGGACCCAAGGTCTTACTCATCTTGATATCATATTTCCACTTCTCCTTCTTTCCCTACCTCTTGGCTGTGAGTTCCTAGTACAGTTCCTGGAGCAGAGAGCACTCCATAAATTATTGTTGAATGAAAAACATTTACCACCCCCTAATTATCCCAACATCTTCCTAAATGAGCTTTATCTCTTTACCATTCTGGCTGTTTTAAAATTCATGTTGATGTGTTTCTACTTTGTAACCTTATATACTGATCTGGTCAACCTTTGTGTTTCAAATGTGAGTAATTTATGACCTCTTTAAAAATTACAATAAATTCCAATGTACTCCTATTGTTGGACTTAAAATATGTTAATTGTAGTGTAACCTGAACATGTAGAAACATATTAAGGTATGGGCTCCATATACTTATCTCATTGTAAACTCCAACAAATATGTAAATAAACTTAATCAAAACTATAAACCCAACAAAACCCAAAATGACAACATTAATTTAGTGTGTGGGTTGATGTTTGGTTGATGTTTTGCTGGAAATAAATCACTGTTCATGTTGTGATTATGGTTTAACTGTTATGGTGCAGAGTTTTTGAGCTTGGCATGCACATGTTTGATGTCCTGTCTGATGATTTAAGTCTCCCACTATTTTTTTTTTTAAGCCATAGTGGAGTCATGGCTTAGATAGTGGTTAAAGTCAGTTTGACATACAAAAACTGAGTATAAGCAAAATTTCCCAGGAAAACCCCTCAAATCATTTGAAAAACAAAACAATACTGCAAAACCTTTACTTTTATAACAGTCTCAGCACACCCAGCCTTTGCTCAGCTCCTACGGGTTGTCTCAGGATCAAAGCCATACCTACTCTTTGGCCCATTAGCACATGACAATCACAATGCAGTTAAATGACTTCTACACCTTTGAAAAACGAAAAATGTCTTCTATTGGATACAAGGCTGAGGTAAGGAACTTGCACACAACTGGGTGATGAGCTTTGGAGAAAAAGCTCCAAATAAATAACATGAATAGCCTGTACTATTATGGCTGATATGTGTGTGTGTGTTTGGGGGCGGATATTGGAGGTTGCACACAGAGAGGTCATGAAGCCAGGGTGGTCAGCCACTTGTTTGCTGGTGAATGAGTGCTACATTCAGCATGCCATCATGACTCACTAGGTCATCCTGCTTGTACAGACTTAGAACAGGTAGAGGCACCAATTTGACTACCAAATAGGAAGTAGGAGCATCTTAACCATAAACCAACAGAAGAGACAATGTGTGTTTGGAGCAAAGATCTAAAGACTGAGTGGAGAGAGAGGTGGGGTTTACTGAATTAGAGTGGACTGAGTGTGGAGGGCTGCATTCCCTGAGCCCCAGGCTTTGAATACTTCTTTCATTTTAAGTTATAGCAGCTCAACCTTGGACAAATTACTTAACCTTCCTCTGGTTCAATTTATTCTGTAAAATGGGTTATGGTCCTTGTCAGTGGTTGTGAGGGTTACGTGAGATAATTGTGTAACTTGTTTAGCACAGCACCTATTGCGTTGTGAATTAATTTGCTAGGGCTGCTGTAACAAAGCACCACAAATTGAAAGGCTTAAACAACAGAAATTTTA
Source organism: Bos taurus (assembly GCF_002263795.3). Lineage (NCBI taxonomy): Eukaryota > Metazoa > Chordata > Mammalia > Artiodactyla > Bovidae > Bos > Bos taurus. Next base: position 104,687,613 of record NC_037329.1, read on the forward strand.
TGTCTCATGGTTTATGTCTCAGTCCAGAAGTCTGAGATCAAGGTGCTGGCAAGGCCACACTATCTTGGAAAGTTCTAGGAAAGGATCTGTTCCAGGCCTGTCTCTTAGCTTCTGGTAGCGCCTCGGTTTATGGCAGCATAACTCCAATCTTCACACGCTGTTTCCCTGAGTGTGTGTCTGTGTCCGAATTCCCCCTTTTATAAGGACACTGGTCATAGTGGATTAGTGGCCCATCCCACTCCAGTGTGAACGCACCTTAATCAGTTAAGTCTGCCAAGACCCTATTTCCAAATGAGGGCACATTCTGGGAGTGAGGATTTCAATATATGAATTTCGTGGGGACACAATTCCATCTACAACATGGAGTTAACACCCCTGTGGTAATTATTATTATTCACAATGCCTTCTTCAGTCCCCTTTCCATGGGGTAGTTTTATAGTTGAAATTTTCAGATCTTCTTTATTCTCATTGTCTTTCCTGGCCTGTTTATGTCTAGAAAGTGCCCCGAGACCAGCCGATTGGACAGTTGTGTTCACCATCGTGTTGTTAGATGCTTAGAACAGCGATGGGCACACCACAGACACTCTAAAGTTTTGTGGATAAGTGAACAAAGTCTGTTTTTTTCCTCTTTCTTCCTTCCCATTCCCGCCCCCCTACCCTCTTTGGATTGATTTCTCAGTTAGCCAGGCTCTTTCTCTAGTTATCTTTTCTTGACTGCCAAGTATTAAAGGGGAAAGAAATGAAATCAAACAAATTTTAATTTCCTCTGTTGATAGTTATTAAATCCTCCTCAATCACTTACTCTCTGCAGCCAGTTAGAAACCTGGCCAGATGGCAATGGGCAGTGGGGGTGTGGGTGGGGGAGTGGGGGAGGGGCCTGTGTTAGAGCCAGCTGGAGCCTACTTGGAGCACTTCCTGGGACTTGATGTTGGCCAGGACTAGGACTTGGGAATGAAGGGCACCCAACTCTATCCTGGGAGTCTGGGAAGAAACCCACGAGGTCAATATTGGCTCTAGAAGTTGAGAGTCAAAATCTACATCAGGAGCCACAGGCTGGAAATGTGTGTGTTTGTGTGGGTTCGTCGCTCAGTCGTGTCCGACTTTTTTCGACCCCACAGATTGTAGCTCACCAGGCTCTTCTGTCCATGGAATTCTCCAAAGAAGACTCAAAAGCCACATCAGGAGCCACAGGCTGGAAAGGTACAGGGGTTTTATTTAGTCTTCGGAAAGATGCATACCCACTTTGTCTGGTGCAGTGACTCTCTGCTCCACAAACCACCAGTTCAGGTCCTGAAGATGTGACCACCTGTGTCATATGGTGCCCTGGTCTGAAAACCAGGAATTCTATATAAATCTTGGACTCAGGCAGGAACTGGAGTGTCGGTTGTGGTAGTTTGAGGAGACAATGCTCTGTATTTTAGAGACCCAGAGGTGAGTTGTCATGGTCTAAAAACAAGTGACTGAAAACTGAAAACACACTAATAATTTACTGATTGTCACCACCTATGCTATCCATCTACTTAGCTGTTTTCTCACAGCTGTAGAACAGATGTCAGAAATGCTCATAGCCCCTGGCAAGTCACAGGATGCAGGCTGGTTGGGGGCTGGGGAGAAACTTGGGTTCGAGAGGTGCTGTTACAATTCACTTTCAGACTATCATTACTCTTTGAGGTTATGAAAGCAGCATCCTACTCTGACTTTTTTTTTTTTAATTTACTGGGTGGCAGGGTGGTTTGGGGGAGAATGGATACATGTATAATATGGCTGAGACCCTCCGCTGTCCACCTGAAACTACCACAACATTGTTAATCAGCTCTACCCCAACGCAAAATGTTTTTGTGTTAAAAAAAGATTTAATTGGATATTTAATTTTATTACAAAACACATCGTATTTTTATTATGGAGACTGTCAAGTATACATAGAAGTAGAGAGAATAGTTTAATAAATCCCCATGAGTCCATTCTTCAGCTGGAAACAACCATTATTCCATAGCTCCACCACTCCACTAAGTTGCTCAGTTGTGTCCAACCCTTTGCGACCCTATATTATGTAGCCTATACTGGAGTGGTTGCCATTTCCTTCTCTAGGGGATCGTCATGATCCAGGGATTGAACCTGCATCTACTGCAATGCGGGTGGATTCTTTATTGCTGAGCCACTAAGGGAAGCCCATCCCATGGCTGTCCTGACCCATATACACAGCTCTCTTCACTGTCTCCATTCCCTTTGACTGCACTTTTAAAACAAAATGAAAACATAATGCTTCAGCTTCAGATACACAGTTATATTTATGGAGCTTCTTTCTTCTTGCATGCTGAAAATCCACCCCAACATTTCTACCTAATAAATAGGGAGATGCTTTCCTTCTATATTATGGAGGAGGAAATTGGTGATCAATAAAAGAATATTTGAGGAAAGTGGGTTAGTGAAGGATAAGTGACTGTGAGATTTCCGAGTTTGGACATCTGAGAGGATGCAGTGGGAGACAGATGATCCAGAGGAAGCACTGAAAAAAGATGGAGAGAAGGTGGCAGACAGGGTACATCAGCTGAAGTTGCCCTGAGCGCAGAGACGATAGCAGGGATGGTGGGAGAGATCCAAGGACTGTCCACAGAATCGTGGCAGTGTGAGCGGGAATGCCCAGACGGAGAGTGCTATGCAAAGAAGAGCACCCTGTTCTGAGCTTAGGAGGAGAATTCAAGTTATTGCCTGGAACCTGGTTATTGCTCAGTTTCTCAGGAAGGCAGCGAAGTGATACTGGGAGGAAGAAATGATGGAGGACCCTTGTTTGATTTGAACTTGGTGAAAGAAGTCAAGAACTGCTCATCATGTCAAGTTAGGGAGAGATTGGGGCATGTGGAGAGAAATGAACCTTTGAAACAGCTGGGATGGACTGGGCAGGAGAGAGGAGTCCCAGGAAACTCAGAGGCAGAAGTGACTCCCTGACTCTACAGATGGCAAACCTCTGTACCCACACCAAAAATTATCTGTTCCAAGAGAGAGAGAAGGAGAAGAAAGGGAGCAGGAGAAGGATAACCTCTACTGGTTTGAGTTTCTAACTTCAAGGAACATTTAGAGCCTCTCTTAATAGTACACCTCATTAGGGTATATCTATAATCTGAGATATGCAGATGACACTACCCTTGTGACAGAAAGTGAAGAGGAACTGAAGAGCTGCTTGATGAAAGTGAAAGAGGAGGGTGAAAAAGCTGGCTTAAAACTCAACATTCAGAAAACTAAGATCACGGTATCTGGTCCCATCACTTCATGGCAAGTAGATGGGGAAACAATGGAAACAATGACAGACTTTATTTTCTTGGGCTCCAAAATCACTGCAGATGGTGACTGCAGCCATTAAATTAAAAGACATTTACTCCTTGGAAGAAAAGCTATGACCAACCTAAACGGCATATTAAAAAGCAGAGACATCACTTTGCTGACAAAGGTCCATCTAGTCAAAGCTATGGTTTTTCCAGTGGTCATGTATGGATGTGAGAGTTGGACCATAAAGAAGGCTGGGTGCTGAAGAATTGATGCTTTTGAACTGTCGTGTTGGAGAAGACTCCTGAGAATACCTTGGACAGCAAGGAGATTAAATCAGTCAGTCTTAAAGGAAATCAACCCTGAATATTCATTCTGCTGGAGTAGAAACTCCACTACCTGATGCAAAGAACTGACTTATTGGAAAAGACCCTGATCCTGAGAAAGATTGAAGGCAGGAGGAGAAGGGGACAACAGAGGATGAGATGGTTGGATGGCACCACTGATTCAATGGAAATGAGTTTGAATAAACTCTGGGAGTTGGTGATGGACAGGGAGGCCTGGTGAGCTGCAGTCCATGGGGTCGCAAAGAGTCGGACACAACTGAGCAACTAAACTGAACTGATTAGGGCAGGCCCACCCAGGATATCTACCTTTTGATTCACTCAAAGTCAACTGCAAATTAATTGAATCTGCAAAGTCCCTTTACCTTTGCCATATAAGGTGACATAATTACAGGAGTTGACATTCTATTGCCATATTCTAGTGGTTAGAAGCAAGTTACATGTCCCACCAACACTCAAGGGGAGGGGATTAGAGAAGAGCATATGGGTCACTAGTCATTTTGGAATACTGCCTACCCCAGTGTTTGACAGGTCAATGCCATTTTTGTCCTCAGATTCCCCACCAGTACAATAATAGGACTTTGAGTCCTTGGGACAGTACTATGTCTCATGCATAGAGCTAACTGTCAAGAGAGAAAAGAGTTAAGAGAGGAAGAAATATTAAGTTATTTTCAAGTTTCTCAAGTTCTGTCGTGTTTCAATAAAGTCAGAGGAAGATATCAGCAAATGAAGTTAGCAGATGTTGAATGAGAGCACTTTACCCTAGGCACTGTCTTTCACTTTGTGTTACCAGAGACACAAAGATGAATGTGTTTGAGTGCATAAGTCTTTACAGTTTTCAATAAGAAATTGGACATAGTTAGTACCCAGTAGTCTAAAGGAAATACCTTAAGAGATGTAGGCAGCCTGGGGGCCGTAAGACCCACACTCGGGAGTATCCCAATAGTACACACACTTTAGTTGATGTCCTATGGCTTCTGGTCACTTGCATGCATGCATGCTAAGTCACTTCAGTCGTATTTAACTCTTTGCGACCCTGTGGAGCTTGCCCATCAGGCTCCTCTGTCCATGGCATTCTCCAGGCAAGAATACTGGAATGTGTTGCCATGCCCTCCTCTAGGGGATCTTCCCGACCCAGGGATCAAACCTGCATTTCTTACATCTCCTGCATTGGCAGCCAGGTTCTTTACCACTAGTGCCACCTGGGAAGCCCTCTGGTCACTTAGTACCTCCTTTTGTTTCTGATTGCCATGGAAACGAAAACCAACTCCAGGGATGAACATACAGACTCTATTATTGCCAGGCTGTTCTTTGGCATTGGCTGACATCTGGTCAACCCCACACCACTAAAGCTGCGCAGGCTGGCAGTGCAAAAGAGAATGACAATAAAGCCCTGGTGAAAAATTGGGTTTTCCACTTCTAACTTCCAGGGGTCATTCAAAGTATCAGGGATATGAGAGGAAGGGAAGACATTCAAGAAAATTGACGAGAAGTGTTTGGTCTGGGAGGGGAATCTACTCCCTTCCTAGGAGGCTGGTCCAGCCCACTCCATCTCACTCCCAAGCCTTTGAAGTGTGTTACCTGGACAGTGAGCTAAGCCATGCTTGGCAGGAGGGGCAGAGAGGTTGTGTGGTCTGGCAAAGAGCAGGGCAGGGGGCAGAGGGATGGACTTGGATATGCGACTGACTCACACCACCTCTCATGCCAGGCATTTCACCATTCAGTCCAGCTGGAAAATGAGGAAAAAAACACAAGTCAAGATCACACCGAGAAATCCAGATGCCTTTCACAAGAATAAACAAGGCAGCTTTCCCTCCTCTCTGGTCTCTGTTTCTCTGTGTGTATTTATGTCTATTTCTAAGTCTTTAGGGGTATGTGTGTGTGTGTGTTTTAGCTGTGTTCACTTCTCTCTGTTCCCTGTCCTCTTACTTTCTCTGTGGAGTAGCTTCAGGATTTGTTTTTGGTCTCCACTTCTGTCACTGTCTTTAGGTTATAATTGGGCCGAGCCCATGGTGCCCCCCATGGACAGAGGAGACTGATGGGCTACAGTCCATAGGGTTGCAAAGACTCAGACATGGCTGAGTGACTAATACTTTTTTCATGGTGCCCCTCACCCCTCATGCCTCTCTTTAGCATCCCTTCTAATTCAAGTGAGGTCTGAATTTCTGTCATATCTTCTGACTGGTGTGTCTCAGCAAGCCTCTGCCACTCATCTTGACAATGGAAATGTTGGGGGTGGGAGAAGTAGAGAAAGCTCTTGACCTGGCAAAGGCCTTGCAGAGTCCTGGCTCTAGTACCTGGGAATTAAACTTTTCATATGAGCTATACTTACAGCCTTTTCTTAGTCTAAACCAGAACTGTTGTGGAGGGGAAAATTAGAATAAGTGTGCTAATAATCTTTTGGGATACCACAGATCTTTGCCACTTGGTGAGTTTGCACACTGCAACACCTCAAACTTTGAGCCACTGACTGCCTTCCTAAGTGAGATCAGGTGTAAAGCAAATGGGTGAAGGGCCTGAAAATAGCCTTCTTCTCCCTGTATCCTTAGCCCTGGTAATTTTCAGATGAAAATCGAGAACATTCACAATGGATCAAAGTTCATGTTCAAGGTAGAGTGTCTATATGAGGCTAGGTGAGAGTACTTTTGTGGGGGACCTAGAGGTAGATCCCTTAGGGTTAGGGGTGCCAGATAGGGTTTAGAATGGCCAGTTCAATTGGAATTTCAAATAAACAATGAATAAATTTAATATAAGTATATTCCATGCTCTTTTAGGGCTTCAAAATCAGTGTGGTTAGTAACTGGAGCCACGAAATTAAAAGATGATTGTTCCTTGGAAGAAAAGCTAGACAAACCTAGACAGCATATTAAAAAGCAGATACATCACTTTGTCAACAATGGTCTGTAGAGTCAAAGCTATGGTTTTTCCAGTAGTCATGTAGAGATGTGAGAGTTAGACCATAAAGAAGGCTGAGTACTGAAGAACTGATGCTTTCAAATTGTAGTGCTTTAGAAGACTCTTGAGAGTCCTTTGGACAGCAAGGAGATTAAGCCAGTAAATCCTAAAGGAGATCAACCCTGAATATTCATTGGAAGTACTGATGCTGAAGCTAAAGCTCTAATACTTTGGCCACCTGATGTGAAGAGCCAATTCATTGGAAAAGGCCCTGATACTGGGAAAGATTAAGGGCAGGAGAGAAAAGGGGCAACAGAGGATGAGATGGTTGGATGGTATCACTGACTCAATGGACATGAGTTTGAGCAAACTCAGGGAGATAGTGGTGGACAGGGAAGCCTGGCATGGTGCAGTTCATGGGATTGCAAATAGTTAGTCATGACTTAATGATTGAACAACAACAATGCAATATTTGAGACATATTTAAATTGTATCTGTTGCTTATCTGAAATTCAAATTTGACTGCTATATTTTTGTATTTATATATTTTTGTTTTTTTTTGACAAATCTGCCTGGGGTGTGCACAGTCCCTGGTGACTCTGAGTTTGTGTGAAGGTGAAATATGCATAGATTTGCATGTGGGAGATATGGGTACCAAAGAGTTTCTGTATAAAAGTGTGTCTGCATCTTAGGAGGAAACAATATCTGGGTCTGAAATAATTTTTTGTGTGTATTTTGAATGATTCCAAAATTTATTAATTTTTCTTTCTAAACATTTCCCAAGAACTTGGAGATCATTGGGGAATTCCAAGGGCCCTTCTAAAATTTGAGTGATTGATCTTTCTAAATTCAATCCCCATTAGGCCATTTGGAAGAATGAGCTAGCTAAAATTCTAAGAGTAGCATGTAGATCTTTCCCCCTTCTCTCTCTCTTTTTTAAAAAAATCATTATTGAAGATTGTTCTCATCACCCTCCTCCATCTCTTTGATGAGCCACTGAGGAGAAAAAAGATGAAGACAAGCTTTAGGAGCTTAGGCGTGGTGGAAGAAAAAGAAATAGACTCTTAGAGGTTCCTGCGCAAGAGAGGGGCTTGCAGCAGGGCTTTGTGGGTGCGGTGAGAACAGGCTCTGGGCTGCGACTCAGGGAAATCTGGCAGAGGATGAATCAGTCCCAGGCAGGTCTAGGAATGGAGGACTCCACACAGCTGGCTCCGGGCGGTGCAAAGGGAGTGGCAAGTGAGGGCTTTTAGCCTCAGGCTCAATCCTGGAGGAGCATGGGAGGGACAGGCAGCTTTACAGGTTACAACAGAAATCCAAAGCATTGCCTTGAGCTCTTTGGTTGTCCTGGAATGGAGGTGTAAGCTCAACTGCCAGTCTGGGGTGTCTGGATGTTTCTGTTCAAGGCAGATTTGTTACTGCATGATGCTAATTGTCAGAAGACTTGACCAGGATTAAGCAGTGTTAAGTGCAGGGCAGGGGTGGGAGGCGGGCTGGTCCTAGATTTTCAGCTCTGGCAAGCTTACCCTGCTTGTGTGGGTAGGACACACAGTCTTGAACCAAGTGTTCCTGTGACATTTGGGTGAGCATCTCTCCTTCCTGATTGCCTTTTCTGGGGATGCACTGGCCCCAGCTCTGATACCTGGGGGCACATGCCCTGTCTCAGCGAGCGGCCACCAGCCAGTAGGAGGATGTTCAACCTCACTAGTGTCTCATTTTCCAATCCCAGACAATATGCCTGGCTGAAGATCCTATAAAACTTGGGTTTGATCAAGTTGGAGGCTCAACCTGTTTGTGCAAGTGGGAAGTCAGGGTTCCTGCTGGCTTCCCTGTTCCCTGGCCAATGCACGCACCAGCCCATTCTCTGAAGACACTGCCAAAGCATTTCCCTTCTTTGCTACATTTTGACTCCCATTTAGCTGAGGGCCACAGACAAATTGATCTCTCCCCTTGGCCTCAGTTTCCTCATCTGTAAAGTGGGTGGCACTTTATCCATCCCTCAGCTTCAAACAGATATCCTTGAAGCTTATGATGCTAAAGATTAGGTATGGAGTTACAGTTTCTCTCTCTTTTAAAACTATTGTTAGATCATTATTTTAAATACATTTTTTCTCTTTCTGTTTTAAAAAAATTGCAGTATAGTTGATGCACAACGCTATATGTTACAAGTGTGCAATCTAGTGATTCACGATTTTAAAGGTTATAATCCATTTACAGTTATAAAGTACTGGTTGTGTTGTTGTAGAATATATCCTTGTAGTTTATTTTATACATAATAGTTTGCAACTGTGAATTCCCTACTCCTCTCTTGCTCCTCCTTCATCCCTCTCCCCACTGGTAACCATTAGTTTGTTCTCTATATCTGTGAGTCTGCTCCTTTTCTGTTATATTCATTAGCTTGTTGTGTTTCTAGATTCCATATATAAGTGGTATTTGTTTTCCTCTTATTTCAGTAAGCATGATAGCCTCCAAGTCCATCCATGTTGTTGCAAAATTTCATTCTCTCTTGTAACTGAGCATATGCATATTCCACTATATATATATAAAATAAATATATATTTATATATGTAAATATATATAAAAAACATAATATTGGGACTTCCCTGATGGTTCAGTGGTGAAGAATCCATCTGGTAATGCAGGAGATGCAGGTTCAATCCCTGGGTCACGAAGAGAAGAGAATGGCAACCCACTCCAGTATTTTTGACTGGAAAATTACAAGGACAGAGGATCCTGGAAGGCTACAGTCCTTGGGGTCACAAATGGGTCTGACATGACTTAGCGACTAAACAACAGCATAATATAATATTATTCAGTCATAAAAATAAGGTGAGATATATACAGATAAAAGATGTGATATATATGATGTATATATAAAATGTGATATATATATATAATGGAATATGTCATATCTTATTTATCTATTTGTATGATACTAGATGCTTAGGTTACTTCCATGGAGTTAGAATCTCTTTGTAAAACTTCTTGAGGTTGGTTGCCCCTAATATTTCCTTTTTCTTTAAGGCAAAAATTGTATCTATATATTATATTTATCTATGATTGGAAGATATATTCCTGGTTTATTATCTCCATATTCAAATTTCAAAGTAACAAAATAATTATACACCATACAATCCAGGGTAGGGTTGGGCTCAGGGTGATCAAATTCATTGTTCACAGGGTGGGCAGAACCCTCTGCCTTCAAACAACTTTTTAAGCTAGTTTAACTTTCAGCTCTGAGTCCTGGTGGCAGTCTTGAAATCACAGAAGGTTAGGGACTGCAATTACTCAGTCATAGGGATGAGCTTCTAGTTCGGAGGTGAGGAGAGGGTTCCTGGAAGTGACCAATGAAGCCTCTGCAGCAGAAACGGAAGACAAGGGCAGAGGGCACAGGGGCTGAACCAGAGGGGCGTAGACCAGGGGCTGCTTCAGAGCAGCAGCAGCCAGTAAATCTGATGTGAGAACGTTCTTCTTGTAGCTTCCAGAATTTAAAGGCAGGACCCAGACGGACCCTTAATTGGACCCAGGAGATCCCAGGAAGCCAGGAACTACAAGCCCTTGATTACTGAGGTGGCCCAGACAGTAGTTCCAGCTCCTGGAAGGTATGGTCAGGTTGTTTTTACAAGAATGGCCTAGGGACGGCCCCATACAACGACACTAGATGGGGGCCTACAGACTTTACATTGCTCAGGCCACGAATCAAAGCCCTCAACACTGTGGTCAAACAACACCAAGTGGACGCCCTTCTTGATGTTAGTCAATGTACGCACGATCCAAAAGGAGAAACTCTCTGTCTGCCACTGGATGGGAAAACGTTTATGAAAGAAATACTGCAGGATGGCATAGTTGGCATCTAGAAGTCTGATGACTGGCTGATATGTACGGTCACTGCCTTGTTCTGTCCAGCAGCAAGAGACAGAGATCCAATCTTTCCACTCTCCAGAAGTTCCAGCCACAGACCCTTCTTCTCCAAGTCTAAAAGTTCTCCCTCGTATCCACACCCATAGGCAGGACAGTAGCTCGCCTCCCAAGAAGTCTCCGGCCTGACCTCCACGTTTTCACCCTCTTCCTCTGAGTCATCGCTACCAACTCAATGTCATACAGTTCCAGATATCTTCGCCCGTGGGGTTCACGCTGGGCTTACGTCCTATGGGTCTGTGGTCTGTGCTCGTAAAAGTGGCCCAGGATGCAGGGCCTGGGGCCCTCAGCAGGGGGCAGGCAAGTGCGGCTGACGGGCCACAGCTTGGCATGGTTATAGGGCAGGATGCTCTGCCACAGGTCCTGGCAGTCTGGCCAGCGCCAGCACACCTGGAGGCAGGGCCTGAGAAGCATGCTTGGGGCAAGTAGCTCAGCACCTCCCTGTATCTCAGCCCGTGCTCCTCTCCAGTGGGCCTTCTCTTTGCCGCCTCCTTTTTCTTAAATTTGGAGATTCATGAAGATCTTGAAATACAGTTCTTGGGAATGTCAAGAATTTACTGTACATCAAAATATTGATAGTGTGTTATCTCTGGTGGTTGGAAGAATGATCTTAAGTGTGTTCTTAGTAGCTTTTTCATGAATATGCATTACTTGTACAAGGAGAAATTAATGTTGCCTTTAAATGCTGTCTTGAGGGGAAGGTTAGGCTTTTTGCTAACCTTTTTCTGGAGGATGCTGATGGGTGAGCAGTGTGTAGAGGTGGGGATCCAATTCGAGTCTGTGCTCAGTGGGCCCAGCCAGCTCCTACCTACTTGCAACAGAGTGTTGCTAGGAATCAGATAATGGGGAAGGGAGATGGAGGAGGAGAGAGGAGAGTAAAAGAGAAAACCGCACTGTCACGAAAAGCTCAGAACTCCCCTTTCAACCTTTCCCTTGTAATTAGTTGGTACAGCTAGCGGGGAAGAGCTCTTGGTAAGTTAGAACTTGTCGGGCTTGAGTCCTCAGGATGTTTAAGACTTGCTCAAGTGTTTGGGGAAAGCTTAGTTCTCAGATAGCTCCTCCTCCTTCCCTGTCTTTTTGTTTTAATTCCCTGCCTGGAGGGGGTTTGCAAAGAGTTGGAAACTCTAGTGCGCTGATCAAGGGAGCCTTCTCTCCAGGGCTGTTCTGGGGATGCTGGGATGAATTTAGTTGAAGCAGGTTTCTCTCTGCAGTGATTTGTGAGCTGACTCTGCAAAGCTCTTGAGGGGAGCAGTGGAGGAGGAAGAAAAGTGGCCAGGGTCCCAGAGAGTCAAGTGCATCTGCCTCTTCTAAGGACTCTGTGACTGCATCATTAGGTCCACTCAGATAGTCCAGGACAATCTCCCCATGTCAATATTATTGGCTTCCATCTATAAAATCCTTTTTGCCATAGTTGTGTCTGACTCTTTGCAACTCCATGGACTGTATCCTGCCAGGCTCCTCTGTCTATGGAATTTTCCAGGCAAGAAAACTGGAGTGGGTTTCTGTTTCCTCCTCCAGGGGATCTTTCCGACCTAGGGATTGAACCCACGTCTCTTATATCTCCTGATTTGACAGGCTTATTCTTTACCACTAGCACCACCTGAGGATGCCCCTTTTGTCATATAAGGTAGCCTATTCACAGAATAGGGATTAAGACATGGACATCCTTGGGGGGCATTATTCAGTCTACCACAGATGTTTTGCTGAAAGTTTTGTTTTAGGTTTGCAGGATTTGTTTACAAAAGAAACCGCTGGCTACCCAAAAACAATTTCAATTTTTATAAAAGATTATTTAACTTAATTTCAATACACAGTTCTTAGAAGAAAAGAAAGAGAAACAGTGGAGAGGAGTAGGCAGCATATACATCACCCAGTTGGGCTGAAACCCATGTCCAGACTTGAACAGTGCTGGGAAATCCCGAATGACAGCAATCTGAAGTCCCAATTGGGAAAGGGTCCCCAGTGGTGTGTCCACTCCATGGGTGAGACTTCAAATTGCAGTTTTGTGGGTTTGTCATCAGTTTGCATGGAAAAACCCAGCTCTGGTTTTTCTTTAACTTTTAAAATGCTGTCTGTTTCACCTTGTGAGTCACAAGATTTTCTAGACCCCTGGGGGCTGACCAGGTCCCCAGGGGATCCAGAAATTCCAAGACCTACACCCTCTCTTATCTAAAGTGCCTCTTGATTTGCTGGTGACAATTGTGCTTCCTGGCAGGCACATTGTCCAGGCAGAGTCAGAAGTCAGTCAGAGGCCTGCTCACCTGCTTTTGAAGCCTGAGAAAGACTAATTCCATTTTAATTTCCCTAACAACAGAGATGGTTTTTGCTTCTAGAACAGTTGTTTCTACCTGCCTGTGTTGTAATCCCAGTAAACAAACTCCCGTTTACCAAACACAGCTTCTGGGCTTGACCTGGACCAAAAGTTTTATGAGGAACACCTTGTAACTTCCTGTACTCTTTCTGATGCTGGAGCTATTATTTTTATCCTCATTCTGTGCTGTGCTTAGTTGCTCAGTTGTGTCCGACTCTTTGTGAACCCATGGACTGTAGCCTGCCAGGCTCCTCTGTCCGTGGGAATTCTTCAGGCAAGAATTCTGGAGTGTGTTGCCATGCCCTCCTCCAGGGGATCTTCCCAACCCAGGGATCAAACCCAGGTCTCCTGCATTGCAGGTGAATTCTTTACCATCTGAGCCACCAGGGAAGCCCCCTCATTCTACAGAAAAGAAACCAAAGCCTGAGATTTCAGCTGAGATCACACAGGGAGTAAGTCAAGGACCTGAGATTTGAACCCAGGTCTGTTTGGTCCCAAGATCATTCTCTTCCGTATCTCACTCTTCTGACCGTGGTAGCAATCCCCTTGAGAAAACTCCCATAGATCCTTGCTCATTCCCTTATTAGACCCCTCCCACATCGTACTGGGATTAGTCAGTGTGACCAATAAAATACCATGAAAGTGAAGGTGGGTGTCTTCTGCAGTTAGGGCATCAAAGATGTTGTAACCATGCTCTCTCTTGGACACTCACTCTGGGGAGCTAGAGGCCATCCCACAAGCCTCTCAAACAACCCTGTGAAAAGGTCCACATGGTGAGTGATTGAGGTTCCTTGCTGCAGCCTGGAAAATCCCATGGGTGGAGGAGCCTGGTAGGCTGCAGTCCATGGGATCGCTAAGAGTCAGACATGACTGAGTGACTTCACTTTCACTTTTCACTTTCATGCATTGGAGAAGGAAATGGCAACCCACTCCAGTGTTCTTGCCTGGAGAATCCCAGGGACGGGGGAGCCTGGTGGGCTATTGTCTCTGGGGTTGCACAGAGTCGGACACAACTGAAGTGACTTAGCAGCAGCAGCAGCAGCAGCAGCAGCAGCTGCAGTCCTAGCTGGCATCTTGAAACACCCAGAGCCCCGACCTTCCAGCTGGGACACTCTCAGGAAACTGTAAGACAGTAAAGTTTTTTGTGTTGTGCTTTTTAGCCACTACTTCTTGAAGTAATTTGTTACACAGCTATTTATGACTAATACAAGGCCTGAGTTCTAGAAATGTGGGCAAGTTTGCTCTGAGCTCTAGCTATGCAAAAGAGGTGCTGGTCAGACCTTGATCCTCTGAAACCTGTGTTCTGTTCCAACTACTTAGCACCTAGCCCTGGAGTGAAGAACCCAACAGTTATAGAATGTGTCCCATTCTTGAGCCACTTTCCCCAAAGAGCAGAAATACTGTTCATCTATTATCCTACTGCTCCATGACCATCCATGGCTCCATAATGCCCATAAATGATTCTCTCAAGCCCAAACTCCTTTGGCTGGCATTTCTCCCTCCCATCTCCCTCATGTCACAGCCCTTCTGGTCTCATTTTTCACTGATCCTCAGGCTGACCCTTCAGGTCTGGTTGGACCAAGGTGTTCACCACTACACTCTCTTCTTGGTTGTTGATTTGTACTGCTCTTACCCCATTAGTTGCAAAGGAATGCACAAATCCAAGCTGAGAATCTGTTAGGTAGTAGGAACCAATGAAGGATACTCTGTGTGCAGTGTCTCTATTTGCACATAAGCCATTTTTACAGAGAAGGAAATGGAGGTAAAATGACCTGCCCAAAGTCCTAGGGGAAGTAGGTGACGGAATCAGTACTGACATTCAAGCCCGCTCAGCTCTGTGGCTGTAAGCTCAGGATTTTTCCACTACACAGTCTTGCAACTGACTCACACTTCTGTGGAATTTTACAGTTTTAAAGCTCCTGCCTATGATCATCTTTATTGAGCTTCACAACAACCCAGGGTGATAGAGCAGGGACTGCTCACCCCATTTCACAGATGATAAACTCCACGGGGAAGAGTATTTGTCCCCATGGGGACAAGTGTCAGAGCTGCGATTCCAAGTTAATATCTGCCTCCAGACCCACCGCTCTCTCCTCTGTCTTCTCTTTGAACGTCTCCCCAAACTTACCAGAGAGTTCTGTGTATCACTGATACTCAGTGCATATTTGTTGGCTGATTAGTTTTTTAATGTATTCTTTAGTAAATGGAACTTCCCTGATAGCTCAGTTGGTAAAGAATCTGCCTGCAATTCGGGAGACCTGGGTTTGATCCCTGGGTTGGGAAGATGCCCTGGAGAAGGGAAAGGCTACCCACTCCACTATTCTTGCCGGGAGAATTCCATAGACTGTATAGTCCGTGGGGTCGCAAGTGTCGGACACGACTGAGCGACTTTCACTTTCACTTTTACTGTAAATGGTACAGACAGAGTCTGATGGCTAGAGAATTATCTGTGATGACTGAGACTGACTTTAAAAAAGCACACTTGAAAAGGTGTAGCAGAAAGCTATGAGGACAAACTCCAGGAGGAGCTTTATGATTGAAAGTCTGAGAATAGTAATACAGTGTTGAACAAAGGAAATATGGGACTAACTCTGCTGGGGGAATCTCTAAGAATGACCCATCCTTGCCTGGATTTACAAAAGTTCTGTTTGTTTTTAGGGGCAGGGGATGGACAAAATGAGCTATAAAGGGTCTGGCATCCATCACTCAGGTGTGGATGTCATTGTTATCTGAGTCACTGAGCCAGAGCAAAGAAGAGGAAGAACGTGTCATGTTCTTTGTAGGGGATTCCCCAGTGCTCAGGAATTCAGCTGATGAAGTTCTACAGAGAGATTCTTGGGGACAAGTCACACAGGATCAGGTTCCTTGGGCCTGTGAAGCTTCACAGGTTGTCCCACCCAGTCCTTGCATATCATCAGACACTCCAGAGGGTGCTCAATGAGTATCTGCTGAATGTCACATAAATGGATAAATGGATAGCTGTGGCTTTCTCCTGTTTCTCTAGGGTTCTCACAGTGTTTCCCCCTGTCCCGGACACCCATTCCAGTTCCAACTGTTCTTTGTTGTTAGGGCTTCCTTCTGCCCTAACCGCTTGCAAATCAAATCCAGTGGACTCTTGTCCTGCCTTCTGTGGGCATAGTCCAGGACTGGTCACCCCAGCCTGTGATCATCGTCCCTGTTTTTTTTTTTTTTAAAGCACCTTTTCATTTGGATTCAGAACGTACTTGGAGTAAGAGATGTGAAGAGACTCAGGTGTAGCCAGAAGGCAACCTTGAGCACTGGGCTGTCTGGGGCTAAGTTTCCCATCCATTCATAATCCACTTCGGGGGGGTTTGTGAGTGAGGGGGCCATTCCCCGGATTCCACTGGCCTCCATCTGAGGGCCAGGAGACATGGCTGACTCAGGATCTATCACACATGAGTCTGCATGTATGATCTTGAACAAGTTCTTCCTGACCTGCGCCCTGGCTTCTTCACTGTGAATGAGGTGGTCAGATTCCTTCATTCTGCCATGCACTCAGCAGTTGTTTTCTGAGCATCTGTGATGTGCCAGGCTTTGATGACATGTTGGTAAACACAATACAGTTTCTGCAATCAGGGACAGTATGTACAAGGAGAGGCAGAGAAAAACCAATGGACGCAATGAACAAGTGCAGAGAAGATGTAATGTCAGGTGAGTGTGGGGAAGGTAAGTACAGCAGGGCAAGTAGGGGTTACTGACGGGGGTCTGCTTTAGGTAAGGTGGTCATGGCAGGCATTTCCCAAGAGGTGACATTTGAGCAGAGACCTGAAGAAAGGAGGGAGCAGGCCAGGCATGTCTCTGAAAGAGTGGATCCTCAGAAAAGGGACAGCAAGTTCAGAGGGCTTTGAAAGGAACCTATTTAGTGTATTTAAGAAGCTGCAAGTAAAGAATCTGCGTGCAATGGAGGAGACTGGGTTTGATCCCTGGGTTGGGAAGATCCCTTGGACAAGGGAATGGCAACCCACTCCTGTATTCTTGCCTGGAGAATTCCATAGACAGGAGGCTGGCAGGCTACAGTCAATGGGGTTGCAAAGAGTTGGACACAACTGAGTGACCGACAATTTCAGTGATTAAGAAACTGCCTGCCAATGTAGGGGACACAGGTTTGATCCCTGTTCCGGAAACTAAGACCCACATGCTGCAGGGGACCTAACTAGAGAGTAGCCCTCACTCACTGCAACTAGAGAAGGCCCGTGCGTAGTAACAAAGACCCAGCACAGCCATTAAAGTATCTGACTCTTTGCCACCCCATGGACTGTGGCTGGCCAGGTTCCTCTGTTCATGGGGTTCTCCAGGTAAGAATACTAGAGTGGGTTGCCATTCTCTTTTCCAGGGGATCTTCCTGACCCAGGGATAGAACCCCGGGTTCCTGCACTGCAGGCAGATTCTTTACCATCTGAGCCACTAGGGAAAGAAAGTGAAAGTGAAAGTGAAGTCACTCAGTCGTGTCCGACTCTTTGCGACCCCATGGACTGCAGCCTACCAGGCTCCTCCTTCCATGGGATTCTCCAGGCAAGAGTACTGCAGTGGGGTGCCATTTCCTTCTCCAGGGGATCTTCCTGACCCAGGGATCGAACCCAGGTCTCCCGCATTCCAGGCAGACACTTTAACCTCTGAGCCACCAGGGAAGCCTTAACTAAATACTTTAAAAAAAAAAGAAAAAAAAGCAATAGCAGCAGCAAGGAAGCCAGGTAGGGACAAAGTGCAGAGAAGTCACCAGGGGCCGGATCACATGGTAAGGACCTTGGGTCACCCCTTGAGTGATTGGGGCAGTCATGGGTCACTGAGAGCAAGGGGCTGGCAAGGTCTGACAAGTGGTTAAAAGGGGAAATTGATCCCCAGGGATCCGACTTGGGCTGCTCCCAGTCCCAGGCTAAGGAGATCAGGCTTGGTATGGGAGGGGCAGGGTAGACCCAAAGCGAGGTCCTGCCCAAGAGGCAGACTTTGTGAGCTGTGCCAGGACAGACCGAGGGAACCTGCCTGCCCATGCCTCATCCTGTTCCTGCTCCAGGGCGGTAATCTAGACCTCGGTGAGCAGTTAACACAGAGCTGACTGACAGATGAACCTACACCCCCAAACCATAGGCTGTGGTGGCCTCAGGGTTGGGGTGTGAGATAATAACTTAGGGGTTAGATGTTTGGGGTCTCGGCCACTCCCAAATGATATGTTCTTCCCTCTTTAGAAAAATCCTTCCTCTTCCCTCGCCTCTTCTCTCTAGTTTCCCTTAGCGCCATCTTTATTCTTCCAGTCAATTCCCTTTTCTTCCTTTTCTATATCCAGCCTCCAAGGACTGCATAGCATCTCCTAAAAGTCGAGGGCTTATTAAATAAAATCTAGTAAGATGAGCTCCCTGGCCCATCGAAAAGCTAAGACAGTTGCCTTTGTTCCGGAAACTAGAAAGTTGTAGCGTCTGATGTTAAGGATTGTGATTCTGGAGTCCTCTAAAACCTTCTAGTAGGGAAAGGGGAAGTCGCTCAGATGTGCCCGACTCTTAGTGACCCCATGGACTGCAGCCTACCAGGCTTATTCGTCCATGATTTTCCAGCCAAGAGTGCTGGAGTGGGGTGCCATTGCCTTCTCCGAAAACTTCTTAGTAGGTGCCAGGGAATTACATATTGTGATAAGACCGAGGATGTAGGTCCACCCAAGGCATTCTGGGAAGACAGGGAAGGGAGCTCTGATCCAGCAGAGTGAGGTGGGGCCATCAGGGAAGTCTTCACAGAGAAGGGGCTGTTTGCAATAGGGTTTGAAAGGTGGGTCGGATTTTGCCAGAGAGAGAAAAGTTGTATTCGAGAGAATGTTAGGAAAGGCCAAGAGCAAGGAGACTAGTGTGTTTGGGAAGTGACCAGTCAGTTATCTAAATTAAACGCCAAAAAGTCTTACCTTAGTGGAAAAATCAGATGTGCTGGTTGTTTGATCCCATCCGGTAGTTTTTGTTTTGTTTTCAAGTAACTATCACTAAATAAACACAGATGATCTTCAGGTAATAAATGAGATTAAATATTTATATTATGTTCAGGTCAAAGGGTAAATATAATGAGGAGAGAAGGGAGGAGAAGGTTGGGGTCAGGGATAGGAGATTTCCTGTTTAGACAGAATGGTGTCTGGTCAGTTGGCGACATTTGATCCTGAAAGGAAAAAAAAAAAGAAAGTTTGGGAAACCTGGTTGAAAGGTTCCAAAACACTCCACTCAACTGGAAAACCACTTCTCAGATCTCCTACTCCCTTTTCCTAGAAATGGTTCATTTTGTTAAGAGTATTAAGAGAAGAAGGGATTTAAAGAGAAAACATTGTGATTCAGAATAAGAATACCTAGTGTTCCTACCACACCTTTCTCCCAAGGAGCTCGGGTTGCTGGAGAGAAATTATATCATTAATTCTTCACCTCATTCCCGCCTCCTTTTCCCCCAAATTATCCTCCTCACCCCAGCTTCCCTGGTAGCTCAGACAGTAAAGAATCAGCCTGCAATGCAGGAGACCTAGGTTCGATCGCTTGATCCCTGGTTCGGGATGATCCCCTGAAGGAAATAGCAACACACTCCAAAGCACCGGTAGAGCGAGGAAGTTCTTGATACCTAACTCAAATCTCTTTAGCTGTAGTGGAGCCTCATTTTTTGGGCGTTGTTTCCAATTGGCACAAAGAGCGAATGTCTTGCCCCCATCGTGTCAAGAAGCTTCAGAAACTTCCCTTAACTGGCCAATTTTTAAAGTTAATTTGTTAGATCCTCCATCTTGCAAATGAGAAAGCTAGACTTTTCCAAAGCTGACGGGAGGAAAATCCTTGCATCCCACCAGCTGGTGCAGGTGGGCCACTGACTCAAGGATTCTTCGGCGAGTACTGAGCTCAGAGCCCTCTCCTGTGCACCACAGAAGAGAGAAGTCGGTTCTGATGGTTCCCTGTCCTGAAGGAGCTTTCTGGAAAGGATGAAGCAGGTATGTGTGTGTGCTGAGTCATTCAGTCATGCCCGACTCTTTTTGACCCCAGGGACTCTAGCCCCCTAGGCTCCTCTGTCCATGTGGATTCTCCAGGCAAGAATACTGGAATGGGTTGCCATTCCCTTCTCCAGGAGATCTTCCTGACCCAAGGATCAAACCTGTGTCTCCTGCAATGCAGGTGGATTCTTTCCCGTCTAAGCCACCAGGGAAACATGTATCCACAAAAAGCTAAACATCAACTTACGCGATAAATGTCAATGCAAGATAACCATGGACAATATCATGAAGAAGAGTATTATTATACTTTAAATAATAATCCGTTCAGTTCAGTTCAGTCGCTCAGTCGTGTCCGACTCTTTGCGACCCCATGAATCGCAGTACGCCAGGCCTCCCTGTCCATCACCAACTCCTGGAGTTCACTCAGACTCACGTCCATCGAGTCAGTGATGCCATCCAGCCATCTCATCCTCTGTCGTCCCCTTCTCCTCCTGCCCCCAATTCCTCCCAGCATCATATCTTTTCCAATGAGTTAACTCTTCGCATGAGGTTGCCAAAGTACTGGAGTTTCAGCTTTAGCATCATTCCTTCCAAAGAAATCCCAGGGCTGATCTTCAGAATGGACTGGTTGGATCTCCTTGCAGTCCAAGGGACTCTCAAGAGTCTTCTCCAACACCACAGTTCAAAAGCATCAATTCTTTGGTACTCAGCCTTCTTCACAGTCCAACTCTCACATCCATACATGACAACAGGAAAAACCATAGCCTTGACTAGATGGACCTTTGTTGGCAAAGTAATGTCTCGGCTTTTGAATATGCTATCTAGGTTGGTCATAACTTTCCTTTCAAGGAGTAAGCGTCTTTTAATTTCATGGCTGCAATCACCATCTGCAGTGATTTTGGAGCCCCCAAAATAAAATCTGACACTGTTTCCACTGTTTTCCCATCTATTTCCCATGAAGGGATGGGACCAGATTCCATGATCTTCGTTTTCTGAATGTTGAGTTTTAAGCCAACTTTTTCACTCTCCTCTTTCACTTTCATCAAGAGGCTTTTTAGTTCCTCTTCACTTTCTGCCATAAGGATGGTGTCATCTCTATATCTGAGGTTATTGATATTTCTCCAAGCAATCTTGATTCCAGCCTGTGCTTCTTCCAGCCCAGCGTTTCTCATGACATACTCTGCATAGAAGTTAAATAAGCAGGGTGACAATATACAGCCTTGACATACTCCTTTTCCTATTTGGAGCCAGTCTGTTATTCCATGTCCAGTTCTAACTGTTGCTTCCTGACCTGCATACAAATTTCTTAAGAGGCAGGTCAGGTGGTCTGGTATTCCATCTCTTTCAGAATTTTCCACAGTTTATTGAGATCCACATAGTCAAAGGCTTTGGCATAGTCAATAAAGCAGAAATAGATGTTTTTCTGGAACTCTCTTGCTTTTTCCATGATCCAGCGGATGTTGGCAATTTGGTCTCTGGTTCCTCTGCCTTTTCTAAAACCAGCTTAAACATCTGGAAGTTCATGGTTCACGTATTGCTGAAGCCTGGCTTGGAGAATTTTGAGCATCACTTTACTAGCGTGTGAGATGAGTGCAATTGTGCTGTAGTTTGAGCATTCTTTGGCTTTGCCTTTCTTTGGGATTGGAATAAAAACTGACCTTTTCCAGTCATGTGGCCACTGCTAAGTTTTCCAAATTAGTTGGCGTATTGAGTGCAGCACTTTCACAACATCATCTTTTAGGATTTGAAATAGCTCAACTGTAATTCCATCACCTCCACTAGCTTTGTTCATAGTGATGCTTTCTAAGGCCCACTTGACTTCACATTCCAGGATGTCTGGCTCTAGATGAGTGACCACACCATTGTGATTATCTTGGTCATAAAGATCTTTTTTGTACAGTTCTTCTGTGTATTCTTGCCACCTCTTCTTAATATCTTCAGCTTCTGTTAGGTCCCTACCATTTCTGTCCTTTATTGTGCCCATCTTTGCATGAAATGTTCCCTTGGTATCTCTAATTTTCTTGAAGAGATCTCTAGTCTTTTCCATTCTGTTGTTTTCCTCTATTTCTTTGCATTGATCACTGAAGAAGGCTTTCTTATCCCTTCTTGCTATTCTTTGGAACTCTGCATTCAGATGCTTATATCTTTCCTTTTCTCCTTTGCTTTTCTCTTCTCTTCTTTTCACAGCTATTTGTAAGGCCTCCCCAGACAGCCATTTTGCTTTTTTGCATTTCTTTTCCATGGGGATGGTCTTGATCCCTGTCTCCTGTACAATGTCATGAATCTCAGTCCATAGTTCATCAGGCACTCTATCAAATCTAGTCCCTTAAATCTATTTCTCACTTCCACTGTATAATAATAAGGGATTTGATTTAGGTCATACCTGAATGGTGTAGTGGTTTTCCCTACTTTCTTCAATTTCAGTCTGAATTTTGTAATAAGGAGTTCATGATCTGAGCCACAGTCAGCTCCTGGTCTAGTTTTTGCTGACTGTATAGAGCTTCTCCATCTTTGGCTGCAAAGAATATAATCAATCTGATTTCTGTGTTGACCATCTGGTGATGTCCATGTGTAGAGTCTTCTCTTGTGTTGTTGGAAGAAGGTGTTTGCTATGACCAGTGGATTTTCTTGGCAAAACACTATTAGTCTTTGCCCTGCTTCATTCCGTATTCCAAGGCCAAATTTGCCTGTTACTCCAGGTGTTTCTTGACTTCCTACTTTTGCATTCCAGTCCCCTATAATGAAAAGGACATCTTTTTTGGGTGTTAGTTCTAAAAGGTCTTGTAGGTCTTCATAGAACCGTTCAACTTCAGCTTCTTCAGCATTGCTGGTTGGGGCATAGACTTAGATTACTGTGATATTAAATGGTTTGCCTTGGAAAAGAACAGAGATCATTCTGTCGTTTTTGAGATTGCATCCAAGTACTGCATTTCGAACTCTTTTGTTGACCATGATGGCTACTCCATTTCTTCTGAGGGATTCCTGCCCGCAGTAGTAGATATAATGGTCATCTGAGTTAAATTCACCCATTCCAGTCCATTTTAGTTCGCTGATTCCTAGAATGTCGATGTTCACTCTTGCCATCTCCTGTTTGACTACTTCCAATTTGCCTTGATTCATGGACCTAACATTCCAGGTTCCTATGCAATATTGCTCTTTACAGCATCGGACCTTGCTTCTATCACCAGTCACATCCACAGCTGGGTATTGTTTTGCTTTGGCTCCATCCCTTCATTCTTTCTGGAGTTATTTCTCCACTGATCTCCAGTAGCATATTGGGCACCTACCAACCTGGGGAGTTCCTCTTTCAGTATCCTATCCTTTTGCCTTTTCATACTGTTCATGGGGTTCTCAAGGCAAGAATACTGAAATGGTTTGCCATTCCCTTCTCCAGTGGACCACATTCTGTCAGATCTCTCCACCATGACCCGCCAGTCTTGGGTGGCCTCACGGGCGTGGCTTAGTTTCATTGAGTTAGACAAGGCTGTGGTCCTAGTGTGATCAGGTTGACTAGTTTCTGTGAGTATGGTTTCAGTGTGTCTGCCCTTTGATGCCATCTTGCTACACCTACCGTCTTACTTGGATTTCTCTTACCTTGGAAAAGGGGTATTTCCTCACCGGCACCCCTCCTAACCTTGAACGTGGAAGAGCTCCTATAGGCCCTCCTGCATCCATGCAGGCACTGCTCCTTGGACATGGGGTTGCTCCTCCCGGCCACGGCCCCTGGCCTCGGACGTGGGGTAGCTCCTCTCAGCCGTTCCTGCGCCTTAATAGCTAATATTTATTGAGCACTCTACCTCATGCGAAGAGTTGACTCATTGGAAAAGACTCTGATGCTGGGAGGGATTGGGTGCAGGAGGAGAAGGTGACGACAGATGATGAGATGGCTGGATGGCATCACTGACTCGATGGACGTGAGTCTGAGTGAAGTCCAGGAGTTGGTGATGGACAGGGAGGCCTGGTGTGCTGCGATTCATGGGGTCACAAAGAGTCAGACACGACTGAGCGACTGAACTGAACTGAACTGTTATGTGCCAGGCCTGTCCTGAGTGTTCTGGAAAAGATCAGTTTTCATTCAAATCCCAAAGAAAAGCAATGCCAAAGAATGCTCAAACTACCACACAATTGCACTCATCTCATAGGCTAGCAAAGTAATGCTCAAAATTCTCCAAGCCAAGCTTCAGCAATATGTGAACCGTGAACTTCCAGATGTTCAAGCTGGTTTTAGAAAAGGCAGAGGAACCAGATCAAATTGCCAACATCCTCTGGATCCTCGAAAAAGCAAGAGAGTTCCAGAAAAACATCTATTTCTGCTTTATTGACTATGCCAAAGCCTTTGACTGTGTGGATCACAATAAACTGTGGAAAATTCTGAAAGTGATGGAATACCAGACCACCTGACCTGCCTCTTGGGAGACCTGTATGCAGGTCAGGAAGCAACAGTTAGAACTGGACATGGAACAACAGACTGGTTCCAAATAGGAAAAGAGTATATCAAGGCTGTATATTGTCACCCTGCTTATTTAACTTACATGCAGAGTAGGTCTTGAGAAATGATGGGCTTGAGGAAGCACAAGCTGGAATCAAGATTGCTGGGAGAAATATCAATAACCTCAGCTATGCAGATGACACCACCCTTATGGCAGAAAGCAAAGAAGAACTAAAGAGCCTCTTGATGAGAGTGAAAGAGGAGAGTGAAAAAGTTGGCTTAAAGCTCAACATTCAGAACACTAAGGTCATGGCATCTGGTCCCATCCCTTCATGGCAAATAGATGGGGAAACAGTGGAAACAGTGCTAACTCTAATTTTGGGGGCTCCAAAATCTCTGAAGATGGTGATTGCAGCCATGAAATTAAAAGATGCTTACTCCTTGGAAGGAAAGTTATGGCCAACCTAGATATATTGAAAAGCAGAGACATTACTTTGCCAACAAAGGCCCGTCTAGTCAAGGCTATGGTTTTTTCGGTGGTCATGTATGGATATGAGAGTTGGACTATAAAGAAAGCTGAGCTCCAAAGAATTGATGCTTTTGAACTGTGGTGTTGGAGAAGACTCTTGAGAGTCCATTGGACTGCAAGGAGATCCAACCCGTTCATCCTAAAGGAGATCAGTCCTGGGTGTTCATTGGAAGGACTGATGTTGAAGCTGAAACTCTAGTACTTTGGCCACCTGATGTGAAGAGCTGACTCATTTGAAAAGACCCTGATGCTGAGAAGGATTGAGGGCAGGAGGAGAAGGGGATGCCAGAAAATGAGATAGTTGGGTGGCAACTCCAACTCAATGGATATGGGTTTGGGTGAACTCCGGGAGCTGGTGATGGACGAGGAGGCCTGGAGTGCTGAAGTTCATGGGGTCGAAAAGAGTCGGACATGACTGAGCGACTGAACTGAACTCACAAAAGAAAAACCAGAATTTAAACCAATTAGGGAATCCTAGTAAGTGAACAGCCCTGGGTGACTGTATCGCTCATATGCCCATGAGGTTGATTATGGTCCTATGCTTATTTTTTGGGGGCTAGCTTGAACTAATTATTGTGATTCCCAGAAGGGTACCATGAACTGATTGGCTTATTTGAATTATTGTTCTTTCTTGGACCAATTCTTCCTTTTTTTAAAAAAAATTTAATTTTTGTTTTATATTGGAGTATAGTTGATTTACACTATTGTATTAGTTTCAGGGGTACACCAAAGTGATTCAGTTATACATATACATATATCCGTTCTTTTTCAGATTCTTTTCCCATACAGGGTATTATATAATATTGAGTAGAGTTCTCTGTGCTTACAATATGTCCTTGTTGATTGTCTATTTTATATATAGTAGTGTATATATGTTAATCCCAAACTCCTAATTTATCACCTGCACCCCCCGGGTCCCCTTTGGTAACCATAAGTTGTTTTCAAAGTCTATGAGCCTGTTTATGTTTTGTAAATACATTCATATATATCATTTTTTAAGATTCTACATATAAGAGATAGCGTATGATATTTGTCTTTCTGGTCTGATTTACTTCACTTAGTATGATAATCTCTAGGTCCATCCGTATTGCTACAAATGGCATTATTTCACTCTTTTTTATGGATGGGTAATATTCCATTGTTTATATGTAGTTCATCCTCTTTATCCATTCCCCTATCAATGGACATTTAGGTTGCTTCCATGTCTTGGCTACTGTAAATAGCGCTGCAATGAACATTGGGGTGCAAGTATCTTTTTGAATTATTGTTTTCCCTGGATATATACCCAGGAGTGGGATTGCTGGATCATATGGTAGCTCTATTTTAGTGTTTTAAAGATCTTCCCTACTGTTCTCCATAGTGGCTGTACCAATTTACGTTTTCACCAACAGCATAGGAGGTTTTTCTTCAAACCCTCTCCAGCATGTATTGTTTGTAGACTTTTTGATAATGGTCATTCTGACTGGTGTGAAGTGATACTTCACTGTAGTTTTGATTTGCATTTCTCCAATAGTTAGTGTGGCTCAGTATTTTTTCATGTGCTTTTTTATCATCTGTATGTCTTCTTTGGAGAAATGTCTATTTAGATCTTCTGCCCATTTTTGATTGGGTTGTTTGTTTTGTTGATATTGAGCTGCATGAGCTCTCTGTATCCATATATTTTGGAGATTAATCCCTGTCAATCCCTTCATTTACAAATATTTCCCCCCATTCTGTGGGTTGTCTTTTTGTTTTGTTTATAGTTTCCTTTACTGGACCCATTCCTATGATAGTTCAGTTCAGTTCAGTTCAGTCGCTCAGTCATGTCCAACTCTCTGAGACCCCATGAATCACAGCACGCCAGGCCTCCCTGTCCATCACCAACTCCCGGAGTTCACTCAGACTCACGTCCATCGAGTCAGTGATGCCATCCAGCCATCTCATCCTCTATCGTCCCCTTCTCCTCCTGCACCCAATCCCTCCCAGCATCAGAGTCTTTTCCAATGAGTCAACTCTTCGCATGAGGTGGCCAAAGTACTGGAGTTTCAGCTTTAGCATCATTCCCTCCACAGAAATCCCAGGACTGATCTCCTTTAGAATGGACTGGTTGGATCTCCTTGCAGTCAAGGGACTCTCAAGAGTCTTCTCCAACATCACAGTTCAAAAGCATCAATTCTTTGGCTCTCAGCTTTCTTCACAGTCCAACTTTCACATCCATACATGACCACTGGAAAAACCATAGCCTTGACTAGACGGAAATTTGTTGGCAAAATAATGCTTTTGAATATGCTATCTAGGTTGGTCATAACTATCCTTTCAAGGAGTAAGCGTCTTTTAATTTCATGGCTGCAATCACCATCTGCAGTGATTTTGGAGCCCCCAAAATAAAATCTGACACTGTTTCCACTGTTTCCCCATTTATTTCCCATGAAGGGATGGGACCAGATTCCATGATCTTCATTTTCTGAATGTTGAGTTTTAAGCCAACCTTTTCACTCTCCTCTTTCACTTTCATCAAGAGGCCTTTTAGTTCCTCTTCATTTTCTGCCATAAGGGTGGTGTCATCTGCATATCTGAGGTTATTGATATTTCTTCCAGCAATCTTGATTCCAGCTTGTGCTTCTTCCAGCCCAGCGTTTCTCATGATGTACTCTGCATAGAAGTTAAATAAGCAGGGTGACAATATACAGCCTTGACATACTCCTTTTCCTATTTGGAACCAGTCTGTTGTTCCATGTCCAGTTCTAACTGTTGCTTCCTGACCTGCATACAAATTTCTTAGGAGGCAGGTCAGGTGGTCTGGTATTCCCATCTCTTGAAGAATTTTCCACAGTTTATTGTGATCCATACAGTCAAAGGCTTTGGCATAGTCAGTAAAGCAGAAATAGATGTTTTTCTGGAACTCTCTTGTTTTTTCCATGATCCAGAGGATGTTAGCAATTTGATCTCTGGTTCCTCTGCCTTTTCTAAAACCAGCTTGAACATCTGGAAGTTCATGGTTCATGTATTGCTGAAGCCTGGCTTGGAGAATTTTGAGCATTACTTTACTAGCATGTGAGATGAGTACAATTGTGCGGTAGTTTGAGCATTCTTTGGCATTGCTTTTCTTTGGGACTGGAATGAAAACTGACCTTTTCCAGTCATGTGGCCACTGCTGAGTTTTCCAAATTTGCTGGCAGATTGAGTGCAGCACTTTCACAGCATCATCTTTCAAGATTTGAAATAGCTGAATTGGAATTCCATCACCTCCACTAGCTTTGTTCATAGTGATGCTTTCTAAGGCCCATTTGACTGCATATTCCAGGATGTCTGGCTCTAGATGAGTGATCACACCATCGTAATTATCTTGGTCATGAAGATCTTTTTTGTGCAGTTCTTCTGTGTATTCTTGCCACCTCTTCTTAATATCTTCAGCTTCTGTTAGGTGCATACCATTTCTGTCCTTTATCGAGCCTGTCTTTGCATGAAATGTTCCCTTGGTATCTCTAATTTTCTTGAAGAGATCTCTAGTCTTTCCCATTCTGTTGTTTTCCTCTATTTCTTTGCATTGATCACTGAAGAAGGCTTTCTTATCTCTCCTTGCTATTCTTTGGAACTCTGCATTCAGATGCTTATATCTTTGCTTTTCTCCTTTGCTTTTCTCTTCTCTTCTTTTCACAGCTATTTGTAAGGCCTCCCCAGACAGCCATTTTGCTTTTTTGCATTTCTTTTCCATGGGGATGGTCTTGATCCCTGTCTTCTGTACAATGTCACGAACCTCCGTCCACAGTTCATCAGGCACTCTGTCTATCAGGTCTAGTCCCTTAAATCTATTTCTCACTTCCACTGTATAATCATAAGGGATTTGATTTAGGTCATACCTGAATGGTCTAGTGGTTTTCCCTATTTTCTTCAATTTAAGTCTGAATTTGGCAATAAGGAGCTCACGATCTGACCCACAGTCAGCTCCCGGTCTTGTTTTTGCTGACTGTATAGAGCTTCTCCATCTTTGGCTGCAAAGAATATAATCAATCTGATTTCTGTGTTGACCATCTGGTGATGTCCATGTGTAGAGTCTTCTCTTGTGTTGTTGGAAGAGGGTATTTGCTATGACCAGTGTGTTCTATTGGCAAAATCTATTAGCCTTTGCCCTGCTTCATTCTGTGTTCCAAGGCCAAATTTGCCTGTTATTCCAGGTGTTTCTGGAGTCCCTGGTGGCTCAGAGGTTAAAGCGTCTGCCTGGAATGCAGGAGACCCAGGTTCGATCCCTGGTTTGGGAAGATCCTGTGGAGAAGGAAAATGGCAACCCTCTCCAGTACTCTTGCCTGGAGAATTCCATGGAGGGGGGAGACTGGTAGGCTACAGTCCATGGGGTCGCAAAGAGTCGGACACGACTGAATGACTTTACTTTCACTTTCCAGGTGTTTCTTGACATCCTACTTTTGCCTTCCAGTCCCCTATAATTAAAAGGACATCTTTTTTGGGTGTTAGTTCTAAAAGGTCTTGTAGGTCTTCATAGAACCGTTCAACTTCAGCTTCAGCATTACTGGTTGGGGCATAGACTTAGATTACTGTGATACTGAATGGTTTGCCTTGGAAACGAACAGAGATCATTCTGTCATTTTTGAGATTGCATCCAAGTACTGCATTTCGAACTCTTTTGTTGACCATGATGGCTACTCCATTTCTTCTGAGGGATTCTTGCCCACAGTAGTAGATATAATGGTCATCTGAGTTAAATTCACCCATTCCAGTCCATTTTAGTTTGCTGATTCCTAGAATGTCGACGTTCACTCTTGCCATCTCTTGTTTGACCACTTCCAATTTGCCTTGATTCATGGACCTAACATTCCAGGTTCCTATGCAATATTGCTCTTTACAGCATCGGACCTTGCTTCTATCACCAGTCACATCCACAGCTGGGTATTGTTTTGCTTTGGCTCCATCCCTTCATTCTTTCTGGAGTTATTTCTCCACTGATCTCCAGTAGCATATTGGGCACCTACCAACCTGGGGAGTTCCTCTTTCAGTATCCTATCCTTTTGCCTTTTCATACTGTTCATGGGGTTCTCAAGGCAAGAATACTGAAATGGTTTGCCATTCCCTTCTCCAGTGGACTACATTCTGTCAGACCTCTCCACCATGAACCGCCTGTCCTGGGTAGCCCCACACGGCATGGCTTCCTATGATAAGTTGGATGGAATTATCTGATTAGCTTAGGCCAATCAGGACTCAGCTTTGAAGTTCAGGTTGGATCATGCTCTACCCAAATTACAAGTGCCGCAAAACAAAGATGGCAGAGTGATGCATTGTTGGCTCTGTGCATGGCTTCATAATGCATGGATTAGACAGTATCTCCCAGCTAGATGAGCATCTGGAATAGGCTCCCATTTCAAGAAGTAGCCTTGCTGTGTTCTCCTTCCTGTTGTTTAGAGCAAATCATGCTTCCCTCTGGTGAGCAGAGGAGATCATAGATATCAGGTAGTGTGGAGTTAGGGAAAGAACTCTTGAATTTGCACTTCTAGGTATCTGTTCAAAGGAATGAAATCAGGATCTTGAAGAGTTATCTGCATGCCCATTCTCATTGCAACATTGTTCACAATAGCTAAGCTATGGAGACAACCATGCAGTGTCTGTCAAGAGATGAATGGATCAAGAAAATGAATATATTTACAATGGCCCCCTGATGCAAAGCACTGGCTCATTAGAAAAGGGCCTGGTTCTGGGCAAGATTGAAGGCAGGAGGAGAAGGGGGCAACAGAGGATGATGAGTTGGTTGGATGGCATGATTCGATGGGCATGAGTTTGAGCAAACTCTATAAGTTGGTGATGGACAGGGAAGCCTGGTGTGCTGCACTCCTTGGGGTCACAAAGAGTTGGACATGACTGAGTGACTGAACTGATTATTTAGCTTTAAAAAAGAAGGAACATCTGACATTTGCAAAAAGTGGATGAACTATTTCTCTAGTTCTACATTTTTAGAGTTCACATATATGTGATACTATGCACTCTTTGTCTTTCTGTGTCTGGATTATCTCACTAAGCATAATGGACAGAGGAGCCTGGCAGTCTGCAAAGAGTTGGACATGACTGAGTGACTAACCACACAGAGAAATAGAGAGCAAGATGGTGGTTTTCAGGGGCTGGGGGGTGGAGTGGGGAAAATGGGGTGATGTTGGTTTAAGGGCATAAATTTCAGTTATAAGATGAGTAAATTCTGGGAAGCTAGTGTGAAGCATGGTGACTATGAAAAGAAAGAGTTAGTCACTCAGTTGTGTCCAACTCTTTGCCACCCCATGAATGGTAGCCTGCCAGGCTCCTCTGTCCATTAGATTCTGCAGGCAAGAACACTGGGGTGGGTTGCCATCCCCTTCTCCAAGGGATCTTCCCGACCCAGGGATCGAACTCAGGTCTCCTGCATTGCAGGCAGATTCTTTACCATGGGAGTCACCAGGGAAGCCCTCTAATATTGTACTGTATACTTAAAATTTGCTAAAAGAATAATAGGTCTTAAGTGTTGTCACCACACACACTACACACATGCAAGAATGGTAACATGTGAAGGGATGGATATGTTTAATAGCTCAATTGTGGTAATCATTCAGTTCAGTTCAGTCGCTTAGTCATGTCTAACTCTTTGCGACCCCATGAATCACAGCACACCAGGCCTCCCTGTCCATCATCAGCTCCTGGAGTTCACTCAGACTCACGTCCATCGAGTTCCCTTTTCCTCCTGCCCTCAATCCCTCCCAGCATCAGAGTCTTTTCCAATGAGTCAACTCTTCGCATGAGGTGGCCAAAGTACTGGCATTTCAGCTTTAGCATCATTCCTTCCAAAGAACACCCAGGACTGATCTCCTTTAGAATGGACTGGTTGGATCTCCTTGAAGTCCAAGGGACTCTCAAGAGTCTTCTCCAACACCACAGTTTAAAAGCATCAATTCTTCAGTGCTCAGCTTTCTTCACAGTCCAACTTTCACATCCATACATGACTACTGGAAAAACCATAGCCTTGACTAGATGGACCTTTGTTGGCAAAGTAATGTCTCTGCTTTTCAATATGCTATCTAGTGGTAATCATTAGACATCTACTTATATAAAAACACTATACTGTACACCTTAAATATATACTTTTTTTTTTTTTTTTTTGTCGATCATACCTCAGTAAAGTTGGGGGAGAAAGATGATTCTTTGTGAGCTACTTGCAAGCAGATTTAAGATCAGTGCTGTTGCAGTAATTGAATGTGACCACCACACTGTAAAACTTGTGAATAGTGTTTAAACATATGTGTATGAAAGATATTTTTAATTCTAAAAAAAACACATTGAGGTTAACCTCTCTGCTTGATTCCTCACCAGGTACAGTATTATCTTGAACATATAACCTTATTTCACTATTACTGTTTCCTAACTTTGAAGAAAAACAAGGCCAGCCTTACCCTTTTCACAGGCTGATGTGACAATCAGATGAGATTGTATAAGTGAAAATGCTTTTCAATCTGGTCAGGACAATATGCATGAAAAAGATAGCTGCTATTTAACGTCTGTGGGCTTTAACATCTTGAAGGCTTAACATGCAAATCTTTCCCAGATTTTAAATAGGAAATAGGGGAATGGGAAGTGGAAAGAAAGATAAATTGGGCAGGGTAATTCAGGAAGGTCATGAAAAAAGGCTCTTGAGCTTTAAAAATGAGGAGAAAGGTGATGGATATTAAAGCTAGAATACAGAATAGAATTTCTTGTCCAAAGCAGTAATTCCAAAGGCAAATTGTTCTAGTTTCTTACTGACATAAAATCACCTCTTGTTCTCCCCCACTGGGTCCCCTACCAACTCCCCTCTGATCTCCTTCCCCTCTCCTTTACCTAACCCCCACGTCCCAGAAATAATTCTTAAGCTGCTCCTACTATCTTTCCCATCACCTTTCTGGTGCCTTGGCTCCATGTCCTCTAGGCAACTTGGAAAGGATCACCAGTCCTTAAACAGTCGAGGGAAAAAAGAATAGAATTATGTTCCAACAGGTTCCCGGGGCTCAGGTCTCTGGTTCATGCCTCCTTCCAACCTGAGATTCCAGCATCCATCATTCTTGACAGTTGCTTGCATGGGGAGGCCTCTTCCAAGTCTGTAAATCCCAGGTGCTGCTCTAACAGGGAGGGCGATTTGCCTGCAGCCTATCAACACATCTAGATGTCTATCTTGACGTAAACACCTGCAACACTGAAGGCGCGTCTACACGTAAATTAGATGTTACCCAGCCAGCCTAAAGGTGGTTATTGCAACAGTTCACCCCATCGTGTCCCCTTCTGCCTCACCACCACCATGCCAAGAATGCCACAGCCTGATTTTGTACTATCGCACATAAAATGATATACTAAAGGACAACATCAACCCTTCCAGGCCCCCTTGGTTGTCCTGAAACTTTGATTCTTTGTAGATGTGGAAACAACTAAAGATGTCACCTTGCTCATTCTTCTATTTCTAGGCAAATCTATCCATTCAGATAGTCTCAGGAAGGGGTTTGTATAGGCCTTTCCCTAGAAATTACCATAGAAGGAGTTGTTGTAGTGTCCTTGGGTCGCCTGTTCTAGTGCTTTTCAACCTGACATTTTGGTGAAACTTCATGATTATGAGAGAACATATGTATCAGTTGCTCAAGATCCATTTTCTCTTTTTTTTTGAAAACACCACCCTGATTTCACAGGGTGGAATTACCCGTGGGTGCAGTGCATGTGTGTTCACTCAGTCGTATCTGACTCTTTGTGACCCAATGGACTGTGACCCGCCAGGCTCCTCTGTCCATGGAATTTCCCAGGCAAAAATACTGGAGTGGGTTGCCATTTCCTCCTGCAGGGCATCTTCCTGACCCAGGGACTGAACCTGTATCTCTTGCATCTCCTGCATGGACAGGTGGATTCTTTACCAACTGCGCCACCTAGGAAATGGGTGCAGACTTGGTCTCAGTAAAGTCCTGCCCTGGTCTAACCAAGAGGTGGGTCCATGCCCCAGGCTAGTGGACTTTCTCTCCTGAGACTTAGTGGAGATTAGTGAGCCGGATGAGCCATGCTGGTAGAGCCCATTCCAGAGGGGCTCTTGGCACACTGGGCTTCTTCGCTGCCCCACACTTGCCCTGACCCCCTCTGGACCCAGCCTTCCTGAACCTGGCCTCCAGTTTTTCCTCTGATCTTGGGAGCCACCTATGTCAGCCCCCAGAGTAATCCCCAGTCCCCAGGTGAGTTATCTTTATGCGGTCCAGGTGCAGGTGTATGGGAGCTGGGTACCCTCTCCTTGAGCCCGATAGCTGTACCGTCCCCTTAGGCAGCTTGAGCCCCTGGCCTTGCTCTGTGTTCTTGGAGCCTTAGGAAGCCATCCAGCTCTCAGGTGTGAATACACACACTTTTCAGATTTTCAGCCTTTGCTCATTGCCACGGCTGTTTCTACCTAGAGGTCGGGGTGACACCCACATAAACCCTGAGTCCCTTCTCTCCTACCACCTGCTACTTTACCAGCAGGAGTCATCACAGGATGATAGTGTTAGCCTTGGATCAGATTTTAGCGAGAGATTGTCTGACCTGGTTTTCTCATTTTCCAGATGAGGGAATGGAGGCCTAAGAAAGATCAGGGAGTTTGTCAAGATTAGCAGTGATTTGTCTTTTTCGGAAAACTGAAGAAATGAATCAGGAATCCTGGAGAACATTGGCAGGTGGGTTTGAGTTATTTTGATGAAAGTCTCTAGCCCCAGTGGCCACGAGAGACAGCAGAATGGGTTCTCGGGATATTATGGCTTGGCTATCAACCAGGCCGTACGTACTATGATAATTCAGGACATCTGTCCAGCATGGGATGGACATTTCCAGAGATGCTTGTGTAATGTCTTTCCGAGTGTCTGTTAATAGAACAGGTTCTTTGGGAAACCAGGGAGGTGTGGTTAGATGGGGGTTGGAGGGTTGCCAGATGGTGAGACAGTGGGAGGGATTTACTTTGGATGGGGGAGGGAGATGAGAAAATCCCTGAAGTCCCCACAAACCTCCAGATTCTACAAATGTCGCTAAGCTGGGACTCAACCCAGGCCAGGAGTTGTTTTGTTATTTGCTTATTTGATTTTCAGCTAGGGCATGCTGCCTCTGCCCAGGCCATTAGGGCCATCAAAGGTCACCATGGCCATCCTTCCACCTCTTCACTCCTGCAAAGCTGACCAAAGTCTTATCACGATGGGAAATACCCCAGGGAGGCAAATTCATTCCCTCTGGACCCCATGCTTTGGTTTCACATGCTTTAGATTAGGAAGTTCCTCCCAGTGTTACCCCTGGGTGTGGATTTCATTCTTCCCTTCTTTGCTGGTCATTTGTGAAAATGAAAATCATATTAACTAATTCGTGAAACATTCACTGAGCCCTATGGTATAACACTGTGTTAAACTAAAGCGATATCGAGATGGACGAGTCAGAGTTCATATGTTCTTCAGCTCCAACTGTCCACATGCTGCCTGGCCAGGATGCCAGGTTTCAGATTCAGGTCACTGGCCTACCCCCTGCTGCCCCTCCCCAGTACAGGATTCAGTTACAGCCATGCCCCCTGCAGGGTTTGCTTACATTGGGGGATTACCGTCCCCCCAATTCCCCTTTTCTCTGGGAGCTATTCTTTGGAGCACAGTTAGTCCAGGTGTTGGTGGGCAGTGAGATGCCTTCGGAGTCTGAGACATTTTCCCCTCGTTTCTCACAATTGCTGATGAGAGATCACACTCCTTCCATTTACGAATTTGCTGCTCATTGAAATGTAAATCTTTCTAAAGAGAGGATTCAGATATGCTCTGATCAGTTGCAACTGATGTCTACATAATTGGTGATGAAATAAGATGTTTTCTTATTTTCCTATAATTAAAAAGTTACCCCTGATCACTAGAGAAAAACTGGAATATAGAGAAAATGCATAAAAAAAGAAACAAAAATCTCCCATGTTCTTAAAACCCAGAGACAACTGTGGTTGAAGTTTTGTTCTAGTTTCTAGCAGGCATATTGCTTAGCTTACTGAGAGGACAAAAGCAAAATCTCTCAGCAAGATGTTAGGCCAGTTACTAGCTTTTTGTTCTTCTACAAATGACTAAAATTTTTTTTGCCTCAGTTACCTCATCTGTAAAATGGGGATAATTGTGGTGGCTATGCTATAAGGCTGTGATGAAGATTTAGTAAGTTGATATATGTAAAGTACTTAGAGTACTGCCTGGTATAGAGAAAGTGTTCAAAAAATGATAATTGTTAGTAGTAGTATTATTATGACTGTTGGGCTTCCCAGGAGGTGCTAGTGGTAGAGAACCCACAGGGGTTTGATCCCTGGGTCAGGAAGATACCCTGAAGGAGGGCACAGCAACCCACTCCAGTATTCTTGCCTGGAGAAACCCATGGACAGAGGAGCCTGGTGGGCTAAGGTCCATAGGGTCACAAAGAGTGGGACACGACTGAAGCAACAGCATGCATCATGGACGTTTTGGTTTTGTAACTCACCATAGCTAAGCCTCCCTGGGTTGCCTTCATGGTTGTTGTTCTGTGCTCTCTGGAGCCCAGTTCTCGTGGTCCCCAGTCCTGTCCAATGCCAGCTCCTAAATCATTGCTGAGCGAAGTAGATTGTTACAGAATATCTAGGGAAATGATGGGGGTGTTTACATCACACTCCGCAGCAAATTCTGTGCCTTTCTGTAGACGTTAAACATCTGTGAGCTTTCTCCAAAGTTTAATCCTGATGGAAATTGTCCCATTTTCTCATCTCTTTCCCAAGAAACTCATCTTCAGCCTCTCCAGCCACCTGGCACTTAATCCTCCCACCACCCCCTCAAAGTCTCACCAGCTTACAAAGCTAGCAGCTGCAGTCAATAGAACTGAAGAGCCAAATCCTGACCAAGCACACCCCCGGGGCCTCATTTCATCCAACCCTGTGTGGGTCAACTTACACACATGGATACACTTAGAGCAAAGTGTCTAGGTAGACCCCCAAACAGGAGTCTTCCTTACACTGTTTGGTGTCTTTTTTTTTTTTTTTTCCTTTTCACTTGCTAAAGTATTTTTAGCACTTCCTATTACATTATGGTACATCCATGGGGCAAAAGATTAGATGGTCATTAAAAATATTCTTAGAAGTTCTTTTATGCAGGTTGCTTGTTTTGTTTTGTTTTAAATAGGGAGGAGGCTGGAGGCTGCAGGCGTTGGAGGTATAAGGCTAGCCAATAAGGCTGCCAGCAAGTGAGGTTCTGTGCCCACGTTCACAGACTTCTTGCTTGCTTGCTCACTCTCTCAGTTGCTTCAGTCATGTCTAACTCTTTGCGACCCTATGGACAGCTCCTCTGTCCATGGCGATTCTCCAGGCAAGAATACTGGAGTGGGTTGCCATGCCCTCCTCCAGGGGATCTTCCTGACCCAAGGATCGAACCCATGTATCTTTATGTCTCCTGCACTGGCAGGCAGGTTCTTTACCACTAGAGCCACCGGGGAAGCCCTGTAAGCTGGCTTAATCACACCTGCTTCGTCATCATTAATCCCTTCCTGAATGCACTCAAGACCATGGATTGGAACATGTTTTTGTAGCTTTCTGGCAACTTCTCTTCCTTATCCTCTGCCTGTCTTTCCTCTTCTGCCCACCCTTAAAAATGGCAGTCCTCAGGATTCTCCCTGGGCTGTGTTTCATCTCCTGTCTGTGCGGTCCCCTAGGGCACCTTGCCTATTACAGAGCCTTCAGTCATCATTCACTCGCCTAGGATCTTTCCCCTCAGCCCCAAATCTCTGCATTGGGTCCTGACCTCTCTACTTGGCTTTCTCCCAGACCCCAGTCAATGTATTCAAAGTGGAATTCATCATTTCTGCCCCAAACTTGCCCCCTGTCTGGTTCTCTGTTTCAGTCCATGCCATTCTGTTCGCCTACTCCTCAAGCTAGAGACCATCTGTGTCTTCTCTTTCCGCTTTCCTCCCATGTCCAATCATTGTAGTCAGTGTTTCCTAAATTTTTTTGTAATCAATCCAAACTACTACTCTGTACTCCAAATTGTGTTCATATTCTGTCTTTAATATCAAAATGCTTAGAAAAAATGAAGCATGGTAGATGGCTGTGGTTTTTGTCTGTTGGTGTGTTTTTAGTATCAGTGATGGAGTTGCTGTTGATTGCTACTGAAACCCAGACTCTTTCCTTTTTTCTAACAGAATTCAGTTTTGTTCAGATTTTCACTTCATCTCCTGCTTCAGAGGGCAATTCCAAATAGTCTAAGGCACCAATTCTCCAAGTCCCTGAGACCCTTCCAGGGGGTCTGGGAGGTCAAACCTATTTTTATGCTAAGCCATTATTGGCCTTTTCACTCTCATTCTTTTATGGGTATACACTAGACTTTTCCACAGGCTGTCATGTGATACTGCAATAGATTGAATGCAGAAGCAGATATGAGAACTCAGCTGTCTTCTATTAACTAGAAATTAGAGGGATTTGCAAAAATGTGGAACACTGCCACACTTCTCACTAAGCTTTAACAAGAATTTTTAAAAAAATAACAAATATGTTATGTTCACATGTAATGAGTTTATTATTATTGTTTTAAAATAAGCTGACAAATGTTTTAAAAACTTTCCAGTGTTAATTTATAATACAATACGCACCAATACCTTTAATCCACCTAAACACAAGCTCTCTGGTGACCAGTTTTAGAATATTAAAGGGGACCCAAGTGGAAAAAAATTTGAGAACCACTGTTCTAACTTGGTGACAGCTATTGGTTATGTAAGTGACCCAAATTAGCCCAATCAGATTAGATCATGGAAAGATTTATATTCCATGTCTGGGGCAGCAATTTCTCTGCTTCCTCTTGTTGGGTGTGAAAATTTTTAGTCTCCGTTGCCACTAGTAGGGTGTTGCAAGGATGCTGACGTGACCTTGTCTGAAGCCCCGCTCTGCTCTTCCTGTGATATGAGAAGGTAAATCTCCATACTGCTGGATCCAGTTTGAGGTGGATTCTCCATTATTTGCCTCTGAAAGCCTGTTCACTGATACAGCACTTACCAATGATCCCAATTCTACATCCAGTTCTGGTGTGTGTGTGTGTGTCTTTCTTCCAATACCACCAATTAACCAAATTCTGATACTACCTGGAGAGATTAATAGCATCACATCCCACAGGTTAAGGATTCACTCCCACAAAACTGTCTTCCTTGGAGCACTCCCCACCCCTACTTCAGATGCCAGTGTACCTGTGCTTCTGACTGATGGGCTATGATTGAAGGTTCCAGTGGCTCCTCCCTCGGTTCAGTTAATTTGCTAGGGTGACTCACAGAACTCAGAGAAACATTTTACTTACTAGATCACTGGTTTCTTACCAAAAGTACCAGGAGTAGCCAGGTGGAGAACGTGCACAGGACAGGGTGTGGGGAAGTGACTTGGAGCTCCCGTGTCCTTTCCTTGCGGTCCTCTCCCTGCAGCAACACGTGTTCACCAACCTCAAAGCTCTCTGAAAGCTGTTCTTCTGAGCGTCTATGGAGGCTTCATTATGTAGGCGTGATTGATTACATCATTGGCCATTGGTGAGTGATTCAACTTCCAGCCTCTCTCAGTTCCCCTGAGGCCAAGGAGGTGGGACTAAAAGCTTCAACCTTCTAATCACACTTGGCTCTCCAGGCAGCCCACCCCCACGCTTGAGTGCTGTCCAGAAGTCACTGAAGACATCTTCATGGCTTTTATCTCTTGGGAAATGTCAAGGGTTTAGGGGGTCTGTGCCAGAAACATGCACAAAGACAAAATATATATTTATTATCAGAAATCACAATGTCAGAGTTAGAAAATGAGGAATTGGCACCCCCTCCTCCCTGTCCCCCATTGGTCCTAAACTTTGGAAGATGTCTTACTGTCCTGTATAATCTATAAAGAGTTTCCCAGGTGGCGCTAGTGGTAAAGAACCCATCTGTCAACGCAGGAGACGTAAGAGACACAGGTTCCTGGATCGGGAAGATCCCTGGAGGAAGGCATGCAACTCACTCCAATATTCTTCCCTGAAGAATCCCCATGGACAGAGGAGCCTGGTGGGCGATAGTCCGTGGGGGTCACAAAGAGTCGGACATGACTGAAGCCACTTAGCATGCACATATAACCTATAAACTGTCGTATTAGATGAACGCAGAGGTTTCTCCAAATGTGAGAAACCATCTAGAAGGAAGAAGATGCTGAGAAGGATGGGATAGCAGAGAATCGAAGCTGTACAGCATAGGAGGTTCACTGCACACAGATGTTCCAGTGCACAGGGAGAGACAGGTCAGAAGTAGGGATGCCACAGAAATCGCAGATTTGGTGTGTCCTTTGAGAGCCAGACTCCTCAAAGCTGCATCCCTTTCCCTTCCCCACTCCTAGTCCCCACCCCTCCCTCCCCTAGCTCTCTTTTTTGTAAACCACATTGTCAACATCTGTTTGGCTGAACTGACTCGGGGTGACAGCTGTGAAAGTTTACTCCATCGCCTGGCGAGGGGTGGACTAAACCTCACAGCCCTGGGACAGAGGAGTGTTTTCTACCCCCGGCATCCACACCGCCAAGCTGAGAACAAAGAGGCATGGGTGGGACAAGTCACCTGTGGCAGCTTGGTGACTGTCCCCGGTACCTTTTCCTTCTGTTGGCAGTTGCGCTAGTCTCTATGTTGTCGCTTTATTCAGGACCTTCAAAGGATCTTGCAGATAAGTTTGGGTGCAATGGGTGGGATGCGAACACGGTAGAGACATTGCTTCCATACCTTTGAAAAGAGCATTCTTGCCTGTTTAAAATTAGCTTGGTGTCATGGGGCAATAACTGATACCTTTCTTTTTATTTTCTTCTGGCTTACAGCTTTTTTGAACTTTTTATTTTATATTGGAGTATATCCAGTTAGCAATAATGTGAGAAGGCAATGGCACCCCACTCCAGTACTCTTGCCTGGAAAATCCCATGGACGGAGGAGCCTGGTAGGCTGCAGTCCATGGAGTCGCTAAGAGTCAGACACGACTGAGTGACTTCACTTTCACGTTTCACTTTCATGTGTTGGAGAAGGAAATGGCAACCCACTCCAGTGTTCTTGCCTGGTGAATCCCAGGGATGGGGGAGCCTGGTGAGATGCCGTCTATGGGGTTGCACAGAGTCGGACACGACTGAAGCGACTTAGCAGCAGCAGCAATGTTGGGATAGTCTCAGGTGGACAGCAAAAGGACTCAGCCACACATATAAATGTATCCATCCATTCTCCCCCAAACTTCCCTCCGATCTAGGCTGCACATAACATTGAGCAGGGTTCCCTGTGCTATACAGTAGGGCCTTGTTGGTTATCCATATTTTAAATATGGCAGTGTGTGCATGTCCATCCCAAACTTCCTAACTGTCCCTTCTCCCCATTCTTCCCCTCTGACAGCTGGAAGTACATGTGTCAGTCGCTCAATCGTGTGCAACTCTTTGCCACCCCATGAACAGTAGCCCACCAAGCTCCTCTGTCCATGGAATTCTTCAGATGAGAATACTGGAGTGGGTAGCCATTCTCCTTCTCCAAGGGATCTTCCCAATCCAGAGATCGAACCCGGGTCTCTGCATTGCAGGCAGATTCTTTACCGTCTGAGCTACCAGGGAAGCCCATAAATTCATTCTCTAAGCCTGTAAGTCTGTTTCTGTTTTGTAAATAAATTCATTTCTATCATGTCTTTTTAGATTCCTTTCTTAACAGGACACTTTTTAGCCACAGCAGATATTTCCTGGCAGTGTGGGAGTGACTATCTGCAGATTTACAAGTATTTCTTGGGTTGGAAATCTCAAAGTGAAGTTGTAGAGAAGCTGAAAAACATTTGTTTGACTTACATCTTCTTTTTGGTGGGGAGCAGAGTGGGAAAGGAAGCAGAAAAAGAGCTTGGGGGCCCAAAAGGACAAACTGGACTCTTCTGTAATAAATTGCAAGTAGGATACTAAAAGTCTTTCTTGTTACAAAGAGATTAAAGCTGGATAGAAAGAAGCTCCTTGAACTTTTTTTTGGTTACAAAATAAAAAACTGCTAGGAAGGCACAAAGCACACTAGAGTTGGGATAAGCCCTGGGGAGACTTTATGTCCAAGTTAGGATAATCAAAAAGAGTTTAATTTACTCAATTCTGGAGTAAAACCAAGGCTGCATTCAGCAATATTTGAAGCCAGTGAAAGGTCAGCGAATGAGATGCCCAGTTGTGTTTAAATGTTTGCTTCTATTTATTCATGTCTTACTTTGTATTCTAAATCACATGCTTTCTTTTTTAACTAAAAAAAAAAAAGATAATCATCATGCCTAATTGTTTTATCATAGCTTTTAATTTTTAAAAAGCACAAGGAATGAAAAAAGCATTTCCTAATCTTCAGTATTTACTTTTTTACTCTCAGGGGTCCTCAAAGCCAAAGAGAGTGTCTGCTGGTGAATCAGAATAAAACCACAGGATAATTACTTTCTGGGCTACCAACGCAACATGAGTTGCTTTCCGTTGTGAGAATGCTGAAAAGTTGCCACAAAATTAAACCAATTAGGATAATAAGGGGAGAAGGAGAAGATTAAATTTATTTCCATCTGATTTAACTTATTAATTTCTCAGGGGAGAAAGATTCCCTGCCATTAACCTCTAGGTTTTAACCCATGAACCCCTTTTGTTCTCAAGACTTGGGATTTAATTCATACCCCAAAGCCTGGGTCCTTTCAGTTGACTCAAATGGCTCTGGGTTGTTTTTTTTTTTTTTTTTTTCCTTTTTGGTTGTGCCCCACAGCATATAGGAACTTTGTTCCCCAACCAGGGATTGAACCTGTGTCTTCTGCAGTGGGAGTGCAGAGTCTTAACCACTGGGCCACTAGGGAATTCCCCCTCTGATCTTTCGGAAGTAGGTCTGAGGAATGAAGAGTCAGTGAACAAATCAGTCAGTCAACAGATTTGTTTTGGAGCTCCTACTGTGTGCCAAGCATGTTTTACAGTCTGGATACTCAGCGTGAACAAGTCAGAACTCCTGCCCTCCATGGTCTTACATTCTAATGGGGGAAAACACATAATAAACCCACAATAAAGCAATAAAGTAACTGATGAGAGCTACAAAAAGATAGAATAGGGAAATATGATAGCAAGTCACTTCCAGAAGCTAGGACAGCAAGTGCAAAGGTCCTGGGGCATGGAGTCACTTGATGTGTTTGAGAGAGAGAAGTCCTGCATGACCGAGAGCTCAGGGGAGAAAGAATGCAGTGGTATAGCCATCTCTTCCTTTACTACTTCATTGTGTAACTTTACTACTTCTTTGTGCCCTGTGCAGCTAAAACCTTCCAAACTGTTCTCTGTCTGGAGCAGGGAAGCTTACTGTAAAGACAAATGCCTGGGAGGGATTTGTTGAATCTCATGCCAGCTCCTACTGTTGGTGCTAGCCA
Organism: Bos taurus; assembly: GCF_002263795.3. Lineage (NCBI taxonomy): Eukaryota > Metazoa > Chordata > Mammalia > Artiodactyla > Bovidae > Bos > Bos taurus. The sequence continues at coordinate 104,730,598 of NC_037329.1, forward strand.
AAGGCTAGAGAAACTGGTGTCTTCTTTCTTTGTTCCCTGGGGGCAGTGGTCCCCAACCTTTTTGGCACCAGGGACCAGTTTTGTGGAAGACAGTTTTTCCAGGCATGTGGCGAGTGTGGGTTAGGGGATGGGTTAGGGTTAGGGTTAAGGTTCAGGCAGTAACGTGAGCAATGGGGAATGACGAAGCAGAGCAGCAGATGAAACTTCATCTGCTTGCCCGCTGCTCACCTCCTGTGTGTGGACCAGCAGGGGTCCTTGGCCCGGGGTCTGGGGACCCTTTCCTTAGGGAATACAGTTTTCTCATTAGGTTTAGGCTTTGGTTCAACCGTAATTACATTGTTAGGGATGGTCAGTTCTAAATAGGCTCTCCCATTTCTAGTTGCCAAGAGTGAAAACCACTCCAACTAGTACAGGCTGAAAAGGATTTTTTAAGAAATATAGAGATTGGGGCTTCCCTGGTGGTTCAGTGGTAAAGCATCTGGCTTCAATGCAAGAGACATAGAAGAGACAGGTTTGATCTCTGGATAGGGAAGCTGCCTTGAAGAAGAAATGACAACCCACTCCAATATTCTTGCCTGGGCAATCCCATGGACAGAGGAGCCTGGCAGGCTATAGTCCATGGGGTCTCAAAGAGTTGGACACAACTGAGCATGCACAGATGCAGGACATGCATAGATATATCACAGACCAAGCAGAATGGCTGAAGAAAAAGATTCTAGGCTGAGCTTTCAGGAATGATGCCTAAACCACACTGCAGAATTGCTCCCCCATGGGAACTGCTGCCTCTTCTGTGGTTAGAAAGTTAGCATCGCCACAGCCGGCTGCTCTCACCCCTCCCCTGCCTTTGCTCCAGTCTGCTGCAGTTGAATATACATCCCACAATGATCCTCTCTTCCCTCATAATTTGATTTCAAATCAAAGTCTTAAAAGAGTGTATATGGTTAATAGGTCCCAAGCTGCATCCCCAACCTTAGTTGCTTGGGCATCTGAGAAATGTAATTTCTGGGTTTTTAGCCTCTACAGTGGAGGAAGGTCAACTAGAAGCTGGCATGGTTACTAGGAAGGTAATCTACTGAAACTACCACCCGGCTCAGCTTGGGTTGATGCCATCTGCATTCCAGAATTTGGGGCTCATTCTGGTGACTCCAGCAATTTTCTCTCCTGCACACAAGCCTGGGTCAGCTGTAAAACCACAAGCAATTTTCCTTTTCAGATCCGGCATTCAGGGCTGTGTGCCCCTAGGCAAGATATGATCCGGGGCTGGGCTGGTTTAGCCTGACATGGATTTGGAGGTGCTCGGGGGTAAAGCTCATCCAAAGAGTGACATTTAGACTCTGAGCCTGAAGAGTGGGTAAGTCATGGTTATTTTTGCTCATTTTTACAGCTGCAATATCAGCATAGAAGTTGACATGTAGTAGGCACCCAATTAATATTTATTGAGTAAATAAATGAAAGACAATAGAGTGAGGAATGGTTAGGCATTAAATGCTAAGCAAAGTCATTTGAGTCTCTGTGTGTTTAACAAATGCTAGTAATGCTTGATATGTGCCAGGCACTGTTCTAAGTGCTTCACAAATATTAACTTCTTTAATTCTCATAACTACTCTATGAGATATGCACTATTCTTAATCCCATTCTAAAGCTTAGATACAGAGAAGTTCTGTTACTTGCCCAAGGTTGTAGAGATAAGAAGCGGTGGGGCCAGGGACTGGTTGCCCCAAATATCTTCTGTTGTTGTAAGACTTATCTGTTATTGATTTGGCCCCTATATATAGTTCTACACGCCTGCATGTGATAATATGAAAGTAAACATTTGTGATAAGTACATACATACAAGGGTTTGTTGCTGTTAAAACATTGAAATCCACCTGTCTTTATTCTCTCTTTATACTGCCTCCCAGGCCCTTTCATTCTCCTCTGGGCTGGGCCTACTCAGGTCTCCGTCCCTTTGTCCCTCCTCCATTCCTGTACTGAACTGCATTTTGGTGTTATTTCAGCTCCCATCAAGTCAGGTGGGCCCTTGGGTCTCCTGCTGAGCTATATAGGAGTCTATTCCTGCTTGAACGAACCCCAACACGGTGGTAGGTCCTAGAGTGGAACCCACTGTCCCCTTGATTCGGTCCAGAGTCAGAGACTTCTGACTGACTTGACTACTGTGACATCCTTGAGCTCTGTGGCCTCTTCTGGAAATGCTGTGGAGGCCACAGTCCCAGCACACAGCATCCTGCCTCCGCACCGGCCATGGGGTCCATCTGCCAACCTCCTCCTTGCCTGGTTTATTTTAGGTTAATGGATGTCTTGGAAAGACCGAGCTGCAGTGTTGTCAAAACTCTCCTGGCCCAGGAGAGCAGGGTATTTGCAAATGCTTTGGAGAGCTGGCTCTTCTTACTGGGGCAGCGTGGATTGTTTGCAAAACACCCAGATACTCTGCTAGCATTTTTCCTGAGAGCATGGGGGTTTGGCGGAGAGTGTTCTTTTTGTCAGTACAAACAACAGGGTCAGGGGTGTGGGCATAGGGAGGAAGGGTGTGCTGTTCAGAATTTATCTCATCCATCCCCTGCTTCTGAACAGTTGGCTCTTCCCAAGCTTAGATAGAGCTCTTGAGGCACCTTGTTTCCACGAAGGCACCTGGCCATGGGGAAGTCCTCCTGGTGTCTACCTATAGGCCCTCCTGCTTCAGGACTACCCTCTGTTTTCCATGGAAAGTCTAGCCCAATGTGCTTCAGATATCCACGGAAAGCCACCCATTTTCACTGCTCCTGACAAAGACTTTCCCACACTGTTGGGGACGGCGGGGGGGTGGGGGGCATCAAGGCTCCCTGTGCCCAAGTAGCAAGAGCATCTCTGTGGCTTCACTGCAGGCCTGGCGGGTTCTGAGCCCTTTAGCTCTTGACCTTCCACTCTCTGAGTCACAGGACCCTGCTTCATCTTGTTGGAGCATATTTTTTCCCTTGAGTTTTTTTTTCCCCCCTCCCTTTAGTGTTTACATGAACTGGTTGAACCCATCACGTGGTGAATCTGTGTTTATATTTGCAGAAGCGCTGCCTAGGGAAGTTCTGTTTGTATAGAGGTCACCCTATCCCTGGGGCTTGGCTGCAGCTCTGCACTGGGTTTCAGCAGTAGTAACTGAGCTCACAGCAGGCACCACCCTCCCCCCTTTTCACTTCTCTCTTTACTCCAGGACAAAGGATCCTGGTCCCAGAGGCTCCATGCCTTGCAGTAGAGGAAGAGGAGGCAGATGCAGGGGAGAGTGGGGCCACCTCCCTCCCTTCTCATTCTCAACTCGACCCAGAGTTTTCCCAGACTTGTCTGTCTCCTTCCTTAGAACTTAACTGTCCTCCATGGTTTTAGAGGTAGACTTGAGTTGGTGGAGTAGATGGTAGAGTCTAAAGATGGGTTGTTCTCTTGCCAACCAACTGGGCTGACGATGTAGTCAGCATTCGAGGATGGTTGAGACCATGGACTTTGGAGTCAGACAGAAGTTGGCTGGGATGGTGCCTTTGCCAGTTGCTAGTTGTGTGGCCTTGGACAATACCTCTAAAGCTATTTCATCATCTTAAATGACTATAATAGTCCTTCTTCCTGAAGATTGTCAGGAGGATTAATTTAGGGCATGCATACAAAATGTTTTTAATGATGATGATGATAACTATAACAGCAGTTAGAACTGGCAACTTTCCTTCGTGCCCATTTTTCTCCTCTATTAGAGCAGTGTTTCCCAAGTTTTCTCATTATTACTCCCCTATGTGGCCTTTTTGGGCTTCTCAGGTGGGGCTAGTGGTAAAGAACCTGCCTGCCCATGCAGGAGATGGAAGAGATGCATGTTCGATACCTGGGTTGGGAAGATGCCCTGGAGGAGGGCATGACAACCCTCTCCAGTATTCTTGCCTGGAGAATCCCACAGACTGAGAAGCCTGACGGACTACAGTCCAAAGGGTTGCAAAGAGTCGGATGTGACCGAAACAACTTAGCATACACGCATGCAAGTAGTCTTTCTAAGCACTGGTTTTTTCATCATTTCTTCTCCTTTGCTGTATACTCTGTATATTTTCATATACTTTAACCTTTTGAAGGCCCAAATCATTGTAATATCTAAGATATTTTAAATCCTCCTAAGAACTAATGTTCACAGTGATACATCCCTGGTTGAGAATGCATGTAATAGAGAGAGATTCTGCTATCTGGGGGGTCATGTAGGTTATTATTAAAGTTTTTTGACTTGATGGAGAAACACATATATCCCAGTGTAGCCGTTTTGTGGACATGGCTGTCCATGGGAGAGAGCCCCTAAGAAACCAAATGCTTGTTACACAACTGTGGGTACCCATTGACCATAAGGGTAGAGCTAGAGATCTTATCCATTGTGGTTTGTATAGTACCCTTTCTCCTCCTCTCCTGTACTTAATGTTTGCCTTTAGGACAGCTCTGCCTGGTAGGAGAACTGGAGGATCCATATTCACTGCTCGTGGGACTGGACCCCATTTTTCTACAGTCTTTGAGACTCAGTGATGACCGACACATGGATGTTGACCACACAGCCTCATCTATAGCTGTACATGCGTGTGTGTGTGCTCAGTTGCTATAGTTGTGTCTGACTCTTTGAGACACAGTGGACTGTAGTCTGCCAGACGCTTCTGTAGGCAAGAGTACTGGAGTGGGTTGCCATGCCCTCCTGGAGGGGATCTTCCTGACCCAGGGATTGAACCTGAGTCTTCTGCATTGCAGGAGGATTCTTAACTGCTAAGCTACCAGGGAAGCCCCCATAGCTGTACATGAGACTGTAAACCATAGGAATGATTTAGCGAGCTGGCATCTCTTTGTATGCAAAGGAGAGAAAGGTTCCTGAAGAAGAATAGCATTAAAGACAAAGAGACCTGAAGAAGTGGTGTTTAAAGGCTGCATGAGTAACCTGCGTGCAGAGGGGTCTACTTAGGGGTGAGGCAAAGCTGCTTCTCTATTTGTGTAGACCAGGCCCTGCGCAAGGAGGCGTTACACTGTTACATGAATGGTGCTCCCTGGAGTTGTGCAATATATGGCAGACCTGCACAGATGAGCTCTTTCTTGTGAAAGCCTAATTGTTAGATGCTGTCCCTTGGGAGCTGAAAGACAGACTCCATGTTCATAGTTCACTCAAAGTCTGACCAGTCTAAATGACCATTTCCTTTTGAGTTTTCTGTAATTCTTCAACAAAGCCATGCACATATAATTGCAGTGTGGAGTGCTATTGTGGTGGCCAAGAAAGAGGAGAGAGATGTGTTGTCCCATCTTGATTCGCCCTGGGTTCCAGTAGAAGACGGATAATGACGTCCTGGATGGGATGTGGTTCCAGATCCGTAGGGTGACCAGAGGTAAAGCTGGTGGCAGAATATCCTGAAAGGATATATGCACAAAATAATGTTTGATCCTGCAAATACCTACCTAGGTCAAGCTCTCCTGAGAAGGGAGGCAGAGTTGGGGTAAGCCCTGAGTTATGCTCCTCTGCTGAGGGCTTGCTATATGCTGGACAGGCTGAGAAGTGCTTAGATTTATATCCTTGGTCCAGAGCGTGGGTGATGATGATACCTAGTATTTAGCTTCTAGATTAAAAACATTTTTCCCCCCTATTCTAACTTGGCAGTGTGAGTCTTGGTCCCTTCTAGCTCTGACATCTTAGAGAATCTGCCTGAGAGAATGTTCAGTCAATTCTGCTTCAAGCTGATACATTCGTTAACATCTTTCCTGAAAAACAAATGTTGCTTATGAGGAAGAGGAGCTTGATGTCTGAGAGGGACAAAGGCAGAGAAAAGGAGACTTGGGAGCACAGAACACAAATGCTTACATCTTTGGCTCTGCCTGGAGCAGAAGCATTCTTCAGCTTTTCCTCCAACATCACCACCCTAAGCTTTTAACCTTTCTGGTTCCAACTGTTTGGATGTCATTGCTCTTTCCTTATTTCTTGGCCAGTTGTCCCTTTCCTGAGAATTTCCCTAGAGACTTGATGTTCTGCTCTGCAGCACGCTTTGCCACCTGCTGCAGGGGAAATAATCCTCACTCTAAAGCGAGATGCATTTGGCATTGTTTATGGGAGAGGATGGAGGGCTTACAGGCTCGTGGTGCAAAGGTAAACATGGAGTAACACAGATAAGCCTAGGGCTAGATTCAAAACACTGTGCAATCCTGGCTCCGGCTGGAACTTTGGAGAAACCATTTAGGCTGACTAAACCTGGATGCCTTCATCTCAGAAGGAGAAATTTTTGAGATGAGCTTTGAGGTTCTTTTTTCCAACTACTGGTATGTTATGACTTAAAAGAAATTTTGTTGAAAGAATCACCAACTCCTTCTCCCCGCAGTGTTGAGCCTCCCCAACCACTTAGGGCTTGCAACGACATCTTTCCAAATGGGGCTGTTAGTGGCTCTGAAAGCTGGAGGATGATATTGGCTTTTCTCTTCAGCTTTGGCTTCGGCTTTTCATGAGACCTATACTATCTGCTTCACCCCTCATCTCCCACTCCCTGCTTCATCCTTAGTCAGGAGGGCACTTCCCCTGAGCAGCTGGATGAGGGGCCTGAGAACTCAGACACCGAAGGCAGAAGCCAAGTTAGGAACGGGCCTTCCAAAGAAAGGAGGTGGAGGGGACCGATTATTAATGGTATCAGTCGGTTCCCCAAATTGCCAATGATAACTGAGTAACTGTGAAATATTCTCCTTTCTCCTCTCATCCTAGGGCTTTAGGCAATTAATCTTGCAAGAAGAACCTCTTTTCTTCCAAACTGTGATCACTCCCACCTTTATTTTTATTTTTTGGCTGCACCACGCAACTTGTGGGATCTTAGTTCTCCGACCAGGGATTGAACCCAGACCCATAGCAATGAAAGTACTGAGTCTTAACCGCTGGACCACCAGGGAACTGCCACCATCTTTATTCTTCCTTGAACTCTGTGGGTCATGGCAAAACTGTGCCAGGGCAACTGGTAGCTTGTGCCATGAGGACCCCATAGAGCTGAGGTCCTTTGTACTTGGACCCAGCTGGTGACAGCTGACACCTCTCTGGAGACTGGAGAGAGGGGAGGGTCTGGCTGTTGGTGTTCCATCCCCACTCTATGGATCAACCAGGGAGTTGAATGACAGGATGTTCAACTCTACGAACTAAGGTTGGAAGCTTCTCTGTTCCTTCTCCCACATGGACCATCACCTCTCCAATAGTTATTCCCCCACAAAGCAGTAACTGCTTCTTAACCTAAGGAGCACCTCTTTTTGTTGTTAAATCAACACCCTTCTGCTTCAGACATCTCGTCAAGCTCCTTTCCGGCATTTCTAGCTAAAGAATAAGACAGTAGAAACTAAGGACTTGTGAAACAGGAGACCCTCACCCTGGCTAAGAGTTATGTCTGCCAACAAGTCTTCAATTCCTGAGGAAAAGCAGTATTTTTAAGACTCCCTCTACGCCGCCTCCTTGGAACATGCCCAGTCTGTAAAAAGAGGAGAAAGAGAGGGCATGGATGTTTAGGAGGTGGGAAGGTATGTTCTAGGAAATGAGACTGCATATGAATTTAATTTACAGTGGAAAATAAGAACTGAAGAAAGGGTCCATTAAAACCTTCAGATACTAAATCCTCTTGGTAAGAGGAGCCACATTTTGTGCATCTCTTGGAACCCAGAAAGGAGTGAGCACAATCCACCCTGGACAGAAAGATCCAGGGAACTTTAATCCACTTTAGAGTATAATCATCTTAATAGTCAGCATGATATCCTTCACATCTTCTGCGTTCATTGCTTTCCTCTTATTTTGTTCAGACTGTAAAGCAATGGAGAAGACAGCGCCTTCCATATTGTGTTTGGAAGTAGCCTTTCATGAGCTTAAGCACACAAAGCAAAGATCTCCTTTGGTTTTCTGCCCCCTTTTAAAATCACCTTGAACCCCTTCAACAACCAGTCCTCAAATTGGGCTCCATTCCATAAGAAGCCAGGATGGGAAGCATCTGTCACATGGAAAACTGCTTGTGATAAAATGATAGGAACAAGAAGATATCACAGGACCGAGAAAGAATTGGTTGTGAATTGGTTGACTGTTGTTCAGATGCTCAGTCATGTCCAACCTTTGGGACCCCATAGACTGAAGCCCGCCAGGCTCCTCTGTCCATGGGATTTCTCAGGCAAGAATAATGGAGTGGGTTGCCATTTCATCCTCCAGGGAGTCTTCTTGACCCAGAGATCAACCTGGGTCTCCTGCATTCCAGGCAGATTCTTCACCATCTGAGCCACCAGTGGAGACTGAATTGGATGATAGTTACATGTATTGTCGAAAAAACTGAAAGAAATATACCTCAAGTACTATCCATGATGAGATTATGAAAAACATTTTTCTCTTTTCCAAAGGTTTCAAAATGTATCTTTTGCAGAGTATGTATCAGTTGGAGGGGGCCTTGGGTTGTATCAGTCATTCAGCCTAGTCATTGGCTGTCTTCTGGATTTAAGAAAACTGGGTGGAATCCAGGTATCTTTCCAGAGGATCTATGGAAGGTTTTCTTCCAAGATTTGGTATTTATGTCCTTCATCTCTGACTTTTCCTGGAGCAACCTGAGCGTGCGCGCGCGCACACACACACACACACACACTCCCTTCTATTGCAAGCTGTATGCACAGAAGGCATTGGAGTGTTTCTGGTAGAGGCATCTGTACAGACGCTGTTTCAAGCCAGCCAGCTGGCCCCCACCTTCTCTCCAGCCACTTGAGATGGTGGGAACTCAGCGGTTGCTGAGTCGGACGTGGGAGAATTGCAGAATCCACTGGTGAATTGCTCCTTTGTTCTCCTAATCGTCTAATCCTGGGGAATAGAGAAAGGGGTTTTCCTGGGACTTGGGACTCAGCTCTCCAAATCTGTCTGTCTCTGACCCCACCCTGAGGCTTGGGATGGGGAAGGGCAGATGGGAAGACGCCAAGGAGAGGGCGGTGTCAGTGTTGTGAGACTTTGATCAATGCTCCCTCCAATTACCTTTCTCAAGGGTCTGGAGTTACACTGACCTCATGTCAGGACCCCTGCTTTTCCTGGGTCTGGGCCAGAGCACTATCTCAGAAGGTTGTCTGTGACCCCCTTCCTGCCTCACGTGCCCTCCAACCCACAGCCGGGAGGTGGCCGAAATCCAGGGATCCAGAGCATGCCTTTCATCTGAATGTTAAGATCTGAAATTCTTACTTTCTGGCCAATCACTATTCCAATAATCAACTTATCCCATGGTCTCTACACATGATAAGTGCTCATTTTCTTGTACTTACCTGGTTAGAGCCCTGGGCAAGAAGGCCAGATTCATGGTCTAGTTTCTTGTAAAAACCGTTTAGCTTTGCTCAGGTCTGTGGCCTCAATTGTGGCTCCCTGAAGCTTGGCAATGACTTTTGTTAATATGTGCGGCCAGCTGCAATGATAACAATAGCTAAATGTTTATTGAGTGCTTGACACTGTGTGGAGAGCGTTACATGTATTAACTCATTCAGTTCTCATCTCAACTCCCCGAGTGGGTTCTGCTATCAGCTCCATTTTGCGGGTGAGGAAGCTGGGGCGCAGAGGTAAGGAACTTGCCCAGGATCCCTTGGCTCAAAAGCAGCAGAAGCTCGCACTGAACATGAACCCTGTGTCCCCAGAGTCCACGCTTACCCCTGGGCTGTTAGGAGGTGGATGACTCAGGGGGACCCACCCTGACACCCAGAAAGCAGTCGTCCCCTACTGGCGAGGCTGACATACGCAGGCACCACCTGGCAGAGGTCACATCTTTCATTTGTGCGTCCCCAGTTAACCACCGTGGTGTCAGACAACTCAGTGAGCAAGTTAGGTTGAACTGAATGAATGGGTCGCCCAGCTATTTAATATCTGTCTGAGGGACTTCCCTGGTGGTCCAGTGGTTAAGCTAATCACTAATGCAGCTAAGCTAATGCAGGGGATATGGATTTGGTCCCTGGTCTGAGGAGATTCCACATCCCATGTGCCACAAACCCATGTGCCACAACTACTGAGACCTAGAACCCGAGCTCCACTGCGAGAGAAACCACTGCAGTGAGAAGCCTGTGTGCTGCAATGAAGGGTAGCCCCCACTCGCTGTACCTAGAGAAAGCCCGTGTGCAGCAGTGAAGACCGAGCACAGCCCAAAATAAATAAATAAATACATAAAAATTAAAAAAAAAAATCTGAGTCAGGGACAGTGCACTTTCCATTCCCATAGGGGCAGATGTGTCTGATACACACTGCACAAAAGAAGCCTTTTTGGATGAAGCAGAACATGAGGTTGTGTTCTGTTTGCTGTTTTTCATATTCTTCTCTAATATCTACCCCTTCCCTCTCACTTTCCACACACATACGCGTCATCCTCTCTTCTGATTGTTCTCTGGATGTTGTCCTGGTGCTTGGACCCACCTGCTGCCTGGCTCTCCTTCCTCACTGACCCTGAGGAAGCAGGTTTCCCCAAGCTGCCCTTTGGGGCTATGAACAGATACCTTTGGAGCAGCAGCTTTGGGGGTACTGTGAGACCCTGGGACTGAGGCTGGGGGCTTATCAGGCCTGGTGCATTTTTTGCAAGTTTCTTGCCCTCTCTGAACCCAAAGAGGAAGCTGTTGCACCGTGAAATGAAGGGAAAGGGGTAGAAAAATATCCTGAATCTGGATTCTGAAAACTTCTCTTGAAACCCTTAAAATTAAGAGAGGCCACACTCTTGACGGCTGGGCTGAGCTGGAACGTGGAAGGTCTGGGCTGGTGGATGAACTTGGTGAGCAGCATGTGGACCTTGAAAGTTGGTCACATGGCTTTAAACATCGTTTCTTGTTGCATCTGATTTTCTTTTTGCCCCACGCCAATCTGAGCCAAGGGGACTGAGGGTGCAGGCAAACCAACTCATTCCCAATTTCAATTACATGAAAGTAAACACATCGCCCTTTGAGGGATGCCTAACTCTGCCAACTCCAGTCTCCAGACGCTGGCAAGGACCGTCTAATGTGTCTAATGGCTTTGGCATGGACCAGCAGGGGATTCTGGGTATGGATGTGCAAATAAATGGGGCAGAATGTGTGTGAGTAGGCAGAGGGATGGTCTGCTTGCAGGTTTCAGGTGTCCTTTGCTCCAGGGGGCTGTCAATCTCTTCCCAAAGCAGTGACTTAAGAGTAGGTGAGTGGTGGCAGATAGAGGAGGATTCAGAGAAAGAAAATGGAGAAAAAGACTGGGCAATGGGAAGCCAGCTGCTGGGACACAGTGCCAGCTCGTGTTTCAGAGACTGCTAGAGAAAGAGCCAGGCCACGTCTCCCATGAGGCCTCTGTGCTGGCCAGACTGCCTGTCCCGCCCGCCACACGGGCTTTCTCTCCCGCCTGGCTGGTTCGGCCTCATCAGGAGCCATAACCGCTTCCCTCTTTGTAGCTGCTCTTGTTGGTCCCTCTACACACAAGTAGTCCTGCTCTGAGAACATGAAGGAAGGTCTCCTATGTCTTCCTGTTTCCAGGAACGTGGCTCAGCAATCTCCAGCCTTCCCTTCATCTTTCAAGCAGCTGGTTCACCCAGAGTAGTCAGCACCCTGCCCTCAAACTGCGTGGTCAAGGGATGAATGGACGTTGGGTCTCCTCTAAGCATCCCTGGGGGCCCTCCCCCCCAACCCCCCGCTGACATAACACAGCTCCTACCACTCACTTTCTGCTTCAAATATCACTTTAAGATCAGCCATCTATTGGGCCCCATTTTAGTCAAGGTGAGGTGAACTGCTTCAGCAGTCTTACACTCAGATCTCAATGGCTTTGCCGAGGACACTGACTTCTTGCTCACATCTTCAGGGCAGGAGGGGTAGACTTGCCTGGAGTGGTCATGGGAGGACTCTGCTCCATGAAGTCACTTATCTATCCAGAGGCTCTTTTTATCTGTAACTCTGAGTCCTCTGTGGACACTTGATTCTTGGTGGCAGGGATGGGGAGGGAAAGACCTTGGAGGAAGCCATGGGAAGTTTTTATGGTCTAGGTCTGTGGGTGTTCATCACCACTCCCCCCCCCCCCCCCCCCCCCCCCCGCCGCCCCAGCATGTGTTAGGCACCTGGTCGACCTAACATTCGGGAAGCTGGGAATGTGTGGCTCCGGAGGTAAAGGCCTATGGTTCAGTGAACAGATAGACAGTCTCTGCTGCAAACACCTTGTGTTTAAGAGCATAATCTTTGGCATTAGAAAGACTTAAGATGAATACTGAGAACCACCACTGAGTAGTATGTGCTGAGAACTCTGAAGAAGTAATAGACCACTGGAGTTAAGTGGAGAGGTGGGTGTCTCAATTGAGTTCATTTTGACACCAGAGCTGTGTGTTTTGGGGCTGGTTGCTTGCTCTCTCTGTGCCTCCATTTTTTCATCTGTAAAGTGAAGCTAAAAATACTAATCAGAAGGTTGTATAGATGAAAAGATGATGTGCTTTAAACCCTTAGCACAAGGTGCAATCCATAAAGACCTGATAAATGTGACCATCACTATTTCTACTACCCAGTGTCATTATGATTGTTAAGAAAAATAAAGATAATAATCACTCAGTCATGTCTGACTCTTTGCAACCTCATGAACTATGGCCTGCCAGGCTCATCTGTCCATGGGTTTCTCCAGGCAAGAATACTAGAGAGGGTAGCTATTCCCTTCTCCAGGGGATCTTCCTGACTCAGGGATCAAACCTGGGTCTCCTGCATTGAAGGTGGATTCTTTACCATCTGAGCCACCAGGGAAGCCCACCCACTGTCATTATGGTTGTTATTTTCTGTTAAATCCAGTGGTGGGGGCTGTGGGCAAAAAGTTAAGCCAAGTAGAAACTACACCCATCCCTTGATGGTCTCAGTCTTTCAGGGGCGACAACTCGTCAACCAGTGATTTTAGCATGTGACAGTTCTTTGTGAAAGGATGACTGTGGCACAGAGAGAGGTGAACCTCATTTTAGGGTTCAAGGGAATGGAGACCTCTGAGATGCAGATTGAAGACAGGAGACGCTTTGAGAGATGGAGACGTGGAAAGTGGACACTTGGGGCTGGGGATCAGGAGGTGGGTGAGGCAGGAACTGAGGATTCAGGGTGGGAAGGGCTGAGCAGCCCATGGGAGATGATGGGCTGGAGCAGAGCCACCCTCTGGAGAGGTACCAGGTCACAGTGCAGGATAGAGGGTAGGTTAGATGGAGCCGGATCAAGAAAACAAAACTTGACTTGAAATGAAACTTGACTTTGGCCTGTAGACAGCAACTGGGCTACCTTGGCAACCTCTGGCCTTGTCTTGTGCTTGCCCCGAGACTAGCCTCAGCATGTTGTCACTTAAAAAACCCACAAATCACGCTCCTAAAGTGGGGGAGATGCCCCCAAAAGATATATTCCTTCCCATATAACAAAACTTTATAGCCTTTAACCATCTGTGCTCTCCATCTGGTGGCTAAGGCATTCTTTTCCTCTCTATTAATATAAACTCTCCCCTTTAGTTTCTATTTTCCCACCCCAAAGAGGGTCCAGGACTCTTCCACTCACACAGGATTCCTGTCTTTCCCCTGGGCTCATCTTTCTCTTTTGTAGAAGAATCCAGGGCTCATTTTCTGTTTCCTTATGCATACCTCCACTTCCCCTCCTTTCTGTAAGACAAGGGTCTCCTTACCCTTCCCCTAGGGGATGGCCGAATGGGTTTTTTTCTCCCAGTCAAACAGATTAATTGACCTCCAACTCCATGGAAGACACTGCATGTGTCATCGTTAGGGCTGTTTACAGGTATAGGGTAGAGTCACCCTTCCCTGCCCATTGGAATCCAGATGTGGCCAGCGACTGGTTTTGGCCAGTTGAGTGTGTGCGGAAGTGATAAGTCTCGCTTCCTGTTAGAGGTTTGCAAATCTACTGTGGATTGATGTTCACCACACTGCTTCCTCTTTGACTTTTGTTACTGACACTGATGATGCTTGAGATGGTGCAACCTGGGTCATCTCAGACTGGCTCGTGGAGGGAGGAGAGACAGGTCCTGCAGCAGACCTGCAATCCAGTTCAGTTCACTTGCTCAGTCGTGTCTGACTCTTTGCAATGCCATGGACTGCAGCGTGCCAGGCTTCCCTGACCATCACCAACTCCCAGAGCTCACTCAAATTCATGTCTGTGGACTCGGTGATGCCATCCAACCTTCTCATTCCCTGTCATCCCCTTCTCCTCCTGCTTTCAATCTTTCCCAGCATCAGGGTCTCTTCTAAGAAGTCAGTTTTTCTCATCAGGTGGCCAAAGTACTGGAGCTTCAGCTTCAGCATCAGTCCTTCCAATGTATATTCAGTACTGATTTCCTTTAGGATTGACTGGTTGGATCTCCTTGCAGTCCAAGGGACTCTCAAGAGTCTTCTCCAGCACCACAGTTCAAAAGCATCAATTTTTCAGTGCTCAGCTTTCTTTATGGTCCAAATCTCACATCCATACATGATTACTGGAAAAACCATAGTTTTGAATAGACGAACCTTTGTCAGCAAATTAATGTCTCTGCTTTTTAATATGCTATCTAGGTTGATCATAGGTTTTCTTCCAAGGAGTAAGCGTCTTTTAATTTCATGGCTGCAGTCACCATCTGCAGTCGATTTTGGAGCCCAAGAAAATAAAGTCTCTCACTGTTTCCTTTGTTTCCCCATCTATTTGCCCTGAAGTGATGGGACCAGATGCCATGATTTTTGTTTATTGAATGATGAGTTTTAAGCCAGCTTTCTCACCCTCCTCTTTCACCTTCATCAAGAGGCTCTAGTTCCTCTTTGCTTTCTGCCATAAAGGTGTTGTCATCTGCATATCTGAGGTTATTGATATTTCCTCTGGCAATCTTGATTCCAGCTTGTACTTCATCCAGCTCGGCATTTCACATGATGCAGTCTGTATATAAGTTAAATAAACAGGGTGATAGTATACAGCCTTGACATACTCCTTTCCCAATTTGGAACCAGTCCATTGTTCCATGTCCAGTTCTAAGTGTTCCTTCTTGACCTACATACAGATTTCTCAGGAGGCAGGTAAGGTGGTCTGGTATTCCCATCTCTAACAGAATTTCCTACAGTTTGTGGTGATCCACACAGTCAAAGACTTTGGTGTACTCAATAAAGTAGAAGGTTTTCTGGAACTCTCTTGCTTTTTCTATGATCCAATGGATGCTGGCAATTTGATCTCTGGTTCTTCTACCTTTCTAAATCCAGCTTGAACATCTGGAAGCTCTGGGTTCATGTACTGCTGAAGCCTGGCTTGGAGAATTTTGAGCATTACTTTGTTAGTGTGTGAGATGAGTGCAATTATGTGGCAGTTTGAGCATTCTTTGGCATTGCCTGTCTTTGGGATTGGAATGAAAACTGACCTTTTCCAGTCCTGTGGCCACTGCTGAGTTTTCCAAATTAGCTGGAATATTGCATGTGGCACTTTCACAGCATCATCTTTTAAGATTTGAAATAGCTCAACTGGAATTCCATCACCTCCACTAGCTTTGTTTGTTGTGATGCTTCCTAAGGCCCACTTGACTTCACATTCCAGGATGTCTGGCTCTAGGTCAGTGATCACACCATCATGATTATCTGGGTCATGTAGTTCTTTTTTGTACAGTTCTTCTGTGTATTCTTGCCACCTCTACTTAATATCTTCTGCTTCTGTTAGGTCCCTACCATTTCTGTCCTTTATTGTGCCCATCTTTTCATGAAATGTTCCCTCGGTATCTCTAATTTTCTTGAAGAGATCTCTAGTTTTTCCCATTCTGTTGTTTTCCTCTATTTCTTTGCACTGATCACTGAGGAAGGCTTTCTTATCTCTCCCTGCTATTGTTTAAAACTTTGCCTTCAGATGGGTATATCTTTCCTTTTCTGCTTTGCCTTTTGCTTTTCTTCTTTTCTCAGCTATTTGTAAGTCCTTCTCAGAACAACCATTTTGCCTTTTTTGCATTTCTTTTTCCTGGGGATGGTCTTGATCACTGCCTCCTGTACAATGTCATGAACCTTTGTCCATAGTTCTTCAGGTGCTTTGTCTATCAGATCTAATCCCTTGAATCTATTTGTCACTTCCACTGTATAGTCATAAGGGATTTGATTTAGGTCTTACCTAAATGGTCTAGTGGTTTTCCCTACTTTCTTCAGTTTGAGTCTGAATTTTGCAATAAGGAGTTCATGATCTGAGCCACAGTCAGCTCCTGGTCTTGTTTTTGCTAACTGTATAGAGCTTCTCCATCTTTGGCTGCAAAGAATATAATCAATATTGTTTCAATATTGACTATCTGATGATTTTATGTGTACAGCCTTCTCTTGTGTTGTTGGAAGAGGGTGTTTGCTATGACCAGTGGATTCTCTTGGCAAAACTCTATTAGCCTTTGCCCTGCTTCATTTTGTACTCCAAGGCCAAACTTGCCTGTTACTCCAGATATCTGTTGACTTCATACTTTTGCATTCCAGTCCCCTATGATGGAAAGGACATATTTTTTTGGTGTTAGTTCTAGAAGGTCTTGTAGGTCATTATAGAACCGTTCAACTTCAGCTTCTTCGGCATTAGTGATTGAGGCATAGACTTGGATTACTGTGATATTGAATGGTGTGCCTTGGAAACGAACAGAGATCATTCTGTCATTTTTGAGATTGCACCCAGGTACTGCATTTCAGACTCTATGTGCTTGTTGGGGGGAGTGTAGAGAGGATGAAATGAGGAGCAGTGGAAAAAGGAAACAGAAAGAAACCAATGGACAAAGAGAAACGTCTTTTGGGGACAAGTGGTTACGTGAGGATGGTACATGATGTGGCTGGTGGTATGGGGGCGTGATTAACTCAAACTTCAGTGCTGAGAGCTCCCCAAGAGTTAGTGAATTATATCCAGTTTGAATCATCCTCAGTGCTTGGTTATTCATTCATGCATTCATTCACTTAAACTAATCACCTATTGTGAGTGGTAGGCACCATGCATTTGAAGATAATCAAGACATAGTTTCAGACCTCCAGTTACTCCAAAGCAAATTTGTGATTAAAACATGGTATGCTTACTTAAGACTACTGGTGTCCACAAGGGAGTGGGCATACATTTAAACAGTGAAGTTCCCAAATCACTACAGGTCCTGAGGAATGAACGCCAGATCCATTTGTAGCCTAGTCTCCAGATAGGACCTTCCCTTTCCCGCCAAAAAGAATTTGAAATGACCCTCCAAGCCTGGCAGTCGAGAACACTGGGAGTCTGAGATCTTAATGCCTGGATTAGCCCAAGAGCTGCCACAGGCTCAAACTTTTGCACTCTTTTATTACTGGGCAAGGTTTGATTTTTTTGTTTGTTTAATTAAACAGACTGAGCAATTTGAGCTTGAGTAAGTGAGCCTGGGAGATGAAGAGTAAGCGTGTGATGCACAGGTAAGGAGAGAGGAGCTGCAAGCGCAGCTTGGAGGACAGGCCAAGACTCAACAGTGTGTTCTCTAAAGTTGAGGCTTTTTATGCTTTGGTGGGAGGAAAAACTGGCAGATGATGAGACCCTCACCCCCACCTCCCAGACTTGTGTTTGCTTTGGGTAGGTAAAGTTAATGGCTTAGTAAAATGTCAGGAGTTGGGGAGTTGGGGCTCCGTCTGCCTCATCAAACCGTCTGGGCATCTTCAGACAGCTCAGAGTGAAAATGCTGTGGGTTCAGGTTATTGCTTCCAGGCTGTGAGAACCTGGTTTGACAATCAGACAAGATTCTGGCCTCCAGAGTCACAAACCCATGCAAGATGCCCTTTCTTGGGGTTCTGTCTTTGCCCAGCTTTTTGATCTTCTGGGAGGGCTATGGTTGACACAGGAGCTGGTCAGCAGAGTCAGTGTTGGGTCCAAGGAGAGAGCAATGTTCTCTTCTGGTGCTGGAGACGCCATCTCCTCCTAGAGCAGGTCAGGGAAGATCCCCCAAAAGGCAAGTCTTCAGTTGCGTTTTCTGGATGATTACAGGTGTTTCAAGCAGAAAACTGTTTTTGAAAAGGCACAGAAGGATAAAACAGCCTGATGAAGTCAAGGAGCTGTGAGTCGATGATGACTGAAGAATAGCGTGTTGTCTAAAGGCTTGTGTTCTTACCACTGGTGTTGGCTTTAGGGTGAACCTGCCTTTCTGTCTGCCACTTCATCACTCCTGCCAACCCAGATTCTAGTCCTGTTTAGCATCTCTCTAGCAGGGCTTTCTTCCTTGGGCATTTGGTCTCTTGAACTACCTGAATGTTGGTCACAATTTGTACCTTGGCAGTTTTTTTTCCTTCCTAAGTGGGACCTAAAACTATTAATAAATGGCACATGTTACAATGAATGCACGTTAGGTTTGATGACTTATCATTTAGTTGGTTGAGGTACTTATACTTACTTCTCCACATTCATTGAAACAACACTACCTTCAGTCTTTTATATAGGTCTCTTTCAGTTTCCCTTGGTTTTTCTCCTCGTTCCCATCATAGTTATCATCTTACGTGGATGTCAGTTAGATACTTGTTAGTAATCATGAAAGGAGCATGCCAAAGACTCACTTTATATTTGATAACCTTTTCCTCTGTAATGAGTTTTAGATTAGGATCAATATGTAACACCTTTCCAGAGAATAGCTTGAAGTAGTGAAAAATTAGAAGTGGACTAAACTGTTAGTGTGGAGAAGGAAATGACAACCCACTCCAGTATTCTTGCCTGGAGAATTCCATGGACAGAGGAGCCTTGTGGGCTACAGTTCATGGGGTCACAAAGAGCTAGACACGACTGAATGACCACTGCTGCTGCTAAGTCGATTCAGTCGTGTCTGACTCTGTGCGACCCCATAGACAGCAGCCCACCAGGCTCCCCCGTCCTTGGGATTCTCCAGGCAAGAACACTGGAGTGGGTTGCCATTTCCTTCTCCAATGCATGAAAGTGAAAAGTGAAAGTGAAGTCGCTCAGTCGTGTCTGACTCTTCGAGACCCCATGGACTGTAGCCCTCCAGGCTCCTCCATCCATGGGATTTTCCAGACAAGAGTACTGGAGTGGGGTGCCATTGCCTTCTCCGACTGAATGACTAAGCATAGCACAAATTGTCAACGATAAAGGGTAGCTTTAATAAATCACAATACACTTACAGGATAGCATGCCATCTCCTACTAAAAATTATGTTGGCAAAGATCTACATAACTGACAAGAGAAATAGCAGAAGATACACCAAAAAAGCAGAAGAGATATGGTATGATCCTGATTATGTTGAAATATTTATGTAGATAGATACACAAAATATGAGTTTTGTTTTCTTCTGTCCCTTTTCTTTATTTTACAGATTTCTACATGAACATGGCTGCTTTTATAATCAAAAAAATCTGTTAAATTTGTTACACATATTTGAGAGGTGGGAAATTCTTCACCATGACTTTTTAGGGTCAGGCAGGACTTCTTTAATTTTGGTTGGAATTTTGCAGCCCTAAAAACAGAAACTAAGAGTTTTGCAGACTGTTTCCTAAAGACAGTGCCATTAGGTGTGGCAGAGAAAGCCAATGCCGTGCTGAGCATCAAGAGGAATATTTAAACCAGAAGTCACTGCCTTGCCCCCCTCATCCAAACTTGGTGCCAAAACATGCTATCTGCTGGGTCTCAAATAAAAATAATAGAGAAGTTCACAGCATAACCCAGCTATGGAAGACATTCTGTCTGCTTTTACAGAGGATTCTCCGTGCTGAAAATGTGGAGCCTGGGGAATTACATATGGTGCATATTTGGTGCATATGGTACATATGAAGCTTCCAGAGTTGGAAGGTGACAAAACATGGATATGATCTTCAACATCTTCCCTATGAGAAGAAGGGAACATCCTTAGAAGCATGAAATGGGAAATTTTAATTTTTTTTTTAATGGCACCACACAGCACGTGGGATCTTGGTTCCCTGACAAGGTATCAAATGTGCACTCCTGCATTGGAAGCTCAGTCTTAACTACTGGACCCCCAGGGAAGTCCTAAAATGGGCAATTTTAGAAAAGAACTTAAAAGGACACTTTACAGAGATTTTAATACCTTCTATAGAGATGATTACACTTTCAAAAGTGCTCCACGTGGGTCACAGAAAAGCCTAAGTGAAATTAGTAGAGAAGAACTATGTCCCTAACTTGGTGGCTTCCAACTATTTTTTTGCACTTGTGGCATCATATTGAAATGTACTTGATGTGACTAAAGATCTCAAGACAGCACTGATGAGCCATTAATGATCACAATGCAGTCATCCACAGCAGTATAATAATGTCTTTCAGTGTCTGTAAAAGCATCCAGTTTCCTTATAAATGTCTTGTTTTCTTTTCAATGCTATGGTCTTTAGGAGTAGAACTCTTTATTACCCTGACACACTCTCTCTAGTGGGTTCTTCCTGCCTTCCCTCTTGGACCTCTCTCCCACCTCCCATTGCCCACCATCCTACCCCTCTAGGTCATCACAGAACACTGAACTGAGCTCCCTGTGCTCTATAGCAGCTTCCCACGAGCTATCTGTTTTATACCTGATAGTGTATATATGTCAATCCTGCTGCTGCTGCTGCTGCTGCTAAGTCGCTTCAGTCGTGTCCTACTCTGTGCGACCCCATAGGTGGCAGCCCACCAGGCTCCCCCTGGTGGGAATACCCCTGGGATTCTCCAGGCAAGAACACTGGAGTGGGTTGCCATTTCCTTCTCCAATGCATGAAAGTGGAAAGTGAAAAGTGAAAGTGAAGTCGCTCAGTCGTGTCCGACTCTTCGAGACCCCATGGACTGTAGCCCACCAGGCTCCTCCGTCCATGGGATTTACCAGGCAAGAGTACTGGAGTGGGGTGCCATTGCCTTCTCCGAATGTCAATCCTAATCTCGAAATTTGTCCCATCCTCCCTTTCCCCCATGGGGTCCACAAGTCTGTTCTTTATGTCTGTTTCTCTACTCCTGCCCTGCAAATAAGTTCAACTGTACCATTTTTCTAGATTCCTCCAGTAGTTTCTTACATGTCCCAATGAACATGAGCTGCTTCTTCAGAACTTACCTCTGTCCCTGTTATAGTCTGAATGTGGGTGTCCCCTCATATTTCTATCTTGAAGCCCTAACTCCCAATGTGATGGTATTTTGAGATGGGACCTTTGGGAGGTCATTAAGTATAGATGAGGTCTTGAGGGTGGGGCCCCTGCAGTGGGATTAGTGTCCTTACAAGAAGAGGAAGAAAGATCAATTTTTTCTCCCCATGGTCAGGCGCATGCGCGCGCGCACACACACACACACACACACACAAACAAAAAACCATGTGAGCACACAATGAGAAGGCAGCCACCTGCAAGCCAGAAGGAAGGTTCTCACCAGAACCTGACCATCCTGGATCTGGACTTCTTCCAGATCTGTGAGAAAATAAATGTCTGTGGTTTAAGCCACTCAGTCTATTATATTTTGTTATGGCAGCCCAAGTAGACTAAGATAGTCCCCTTCCCCAAAGCAAAGTGTACCTGCTAATCTCAGCTACACAATATCATCAGCTCAAAGGACACATGGCCATCACTGCCCTACCAGCATGTATACTCCAGTGCAGCAAAAATAGATGTCATACTCATTCAGATTTGGTAGCTCCACCAGTGAGGTCAGGAGGATAGTGGTCGAGCACCACTGTTCCAGCCTGTGATGACTGGCTCCAGCATGTGTTCAGAGAGCTTGTAACACCAGGCTACACGCACTTCTGCTCTTCTTCTTTTAAAATATTTATTTATTTTTGGCTGCACTGGGTCTTTGTTTCCTCTTCATGGGCTCTTCTCCAGTTGCAGTATATGGGCTTCTCGTTGCGGTGGCTTCTCTCATTGTAGAGCACAGTCTCTAGGGCACAGGGGCTTCAGTATTTGCAGCACTTGGGCTCAGTAGTTGTGGCTGTTGGGCTCTAGAGCACATGCTCAGTAGTTATGGTGCACGGGCTTAGCTGCTCCTTGGCATGTGGGTCTCCTGCATTGGAAGGCAAATTTTTTACCACAGAGCCACAGGGAAGCCTGCACCTTTGTTCTGACCTGGGATGACACTTTTTATGTCTTTGCTGAACAGTCATTAAAAAAATTTTTTTTAATTCTTTTGGCCATACCACACAGCATGTGGGATCTTAGTACCCCGACCAGGGATTGAGCCCATGCTCCTTGTACTGCAAGTGTGGAGTCTTAACTACTGGACTGCCGGGGAAGTCCCGTTGACTCATTTGTTAAATGAAAGAATGAGGTATTCTCAGTGTTTCAGAAGACCATTTTGTCAGTAGGATATTTTCTTTGCTCTCCCTATGGAAATCTCTGGGGTTCTGACAATTCATTTATTTTTTATGTCTAGCTGTATTGTCCAACCCTATGTGTAAAATGAGAAACAGGCTAGGGTGAGGAATGCTACATTCAGGTGAGAGAGGACTTACTTGGGGGGAGACCACTGATTAGAGGTGTCTTCCTGCTTAGACCAGCTTCTTGATCTTGGCTTCATGCCAAAGCCTAACTAGTTGGTAAAATAGTAGATCAAATGTTTGTGTACTCAGGGTGGTTTGCATATTGGTTAGGTGGTATCATGATGCCCTCACAGATTAAGCTCTCAAGGCTAGGTCCTTACAGAATTATGATAATTCTGATGGAGTAAAGAATGTTTCTGTTGCATGTGTTTTCTTGTGGGCTAGGGTGGAATGTGTGTATAAGTTGAAAAAAATTTTCCAGCTGATTCTTTTTAAAAAATAATAATTTAATTTCTTTATTTATGGCTCTCCTGGGTCTTCGCTGCTGTGTGGGCTTCTCAGTGTGATGGCTTCTCTTGTTGTGGAGCACAGGCTCTAGAGCGTGCCGGCTTCAGTAGGTGTGGCACGTGGGCTCAGTAGTTGGGGCTCCCAGATTCTAGAGCAGGGAGTCAATATTTGTGGCTCATGGGCTTAGTTGCTCTGAGGGATGTGGGATCTTCCTGGACCAGGGATCGAACCCCCTGTCTCCTGCATTGGTAAGCAGATTATTTCCCACTGAGTCACCAGGAAAGCAAACCCCGCCCCTCAAGGTGATTCTGATTCACTTTTCACTTAAGAACTGCTCATTTAGGTAATTGTCACTTGACTTTTACATCTTCATAAAGGGGTTCTTCTGATGTTATTTCTCTAGAGCTCCTTCATCTACAGTCTAGACTGTTCACTTTATAGACTGAAGAAAAGCCTAGCTCATTAGTAAATGGATGCAACTCCAGATGCTCGGTTTTGCAGAGCAGTGTCTGGGTGTAAGAGAGGCAGCACCCATGTGTTTCTGTTAATTAAGTGCTAGATCTCAGTGAATGGACAAGTTCAAAATCCCAAAATTTCTTTGTCTTTTTCATGAGTCAGGCTGGGCTGAAGTTTGAGTTTGCCAAATGGAGGCTCTCCGAGTCTTTGATGCTATCTGGGGAGGGATAGGATAAGGCCCAGAGAGGCTGAGGGTGTGTGTCCCTTGGAATGGAACAGTAGGCAACAGGTCTGGTGTGGGAAGGGAGATGCCAATCAGAAAGTTTGTGGAGAAACAAGGAAATATTGGGGGTCTGGAGCTGAGCATGAGAGAAGTCCTATGTTCTCCCTTCTTCCCCTCTCATAAGACAAGCTCTGTTCAGTAGCAGGCACTCTGTTCCTCCTTCAGTCAGTCAGTTCAGTCACTCAGTTGTGTCCGACTCTTTGCGACCCCATGAATCGCAGCACCCCAGGCCTCGCTGTCCATCACCAACTCCCGGAGTTCACTCAGACTCATGTCCATCGAGTCAGTGATGACATCCAGCCATCTCATCCTCTGTCATCCCCTTCTCCTCCTGCTCCCAATCCCTCCCAGCATCAGAGTCTTTTCCAATGAGTCAACTCTTCGCATGAGGTGGCCAAAGTACTGGAGTTTCAGCTTTAGCATCATTCCTTCCAAAGAACACCCAGGACTGATCTCCTTCAGAATGGACTGGTTGGATCTCCTTGCAGTCCAAGGGACTCTCAAGAGTCTTCTCCAACACCACAGTTCAAAAGCATCAATTCTTCGGTGCTCAGCTTTCTTCACAGTCCAACTCACACACATACATGACCACTGGAAAAACCATAGCCTTGACTAGACAGACCTTTGTTGGCAAAGTAATGTCTCTGCTTTTGAATATGCTATCTAGGTTGGTCATAACTTTCCTTCCAAGGAATAAGCGTCTTTTAATTTCATGGCTGCAATCACCATCCTCAGTGATTTTGGAGCCCCAAAAAATAAAGTCTGACACTGTTTCCACTGTTTCCCCATCTATTTCCCATGAAGTGATGGGACCAGATGCCATGATCTCTGTTTTCTGAATGTTGAGCTTTAAGGCAACTTTTTCACTCTCCTCTTTCACTTTCATCAAGAGGCTTTTTGGTTCCTCTTCACTTTCTCCCATAAGGGTGGTCTGAGGTTATTGATATTTCTCCTGGCAATCTTGATTCCAGCTTGGGCTTCTTCCAGCCCAGCATTTCTCATGATGTACTCTGCATATAAGTTAAATAAGCTTAGGCAGGTTTATTCCTAGGTATTTTATTCTTTTCAATGTGAAGGTATATAACATTCTTGAAATAATAGAATTTTAGAAATGGAGAGCAGATTGGTGGTTGCCACCAGTTGAGGAGAGGGTAGAACGGGAAGAGGGGGTGTGGCTCTAGAAGGCCAACAGGGGACCCTTGAGGTGATGGCAACCTTTTGCATCGTGTCTGTATAAACAGCAGCATCCTAGCTGTGACATTGCCCTACAGGTCTACAAGATGTCACCCTGGGGGACTTGAGTAAAATGGTACAGGGAATCTCTCTGTATTATTTCTTACAACTGCAGATGAGTCTCCGATTTTCTCAAAACTGTAGATTCACATGAAGCTGTCACAAACTTTAATTAAAAAAACAAAAAGGCTTTTGACTTCCAGCGCCAGGAACAGGGCTTGGAGAGGTTGCCAGTCTTCCAAGGAGGCACAAGGGAGTTCTAGAAGCCTGCATGTGTGCCCTGAGGGTACTTAAGTGGGTTCAGGCCTTGTCTCTAACACAATTTATGTACATTAGAAACATTTCCTCAATTTTGAATATGGGCAACTAAACCATTTCTGCAATGCTAAGACCCTATTTTTACACACAGCACCAAGTGTATGGGGCCACGGAGGGTTCCAGATGACAGGAGGTCTGGTTCCTTGGTGAAGGTCTGTCTGTCTGCCTTTGTTCTTTCTCACACCCTCCCTCTCATCTCTCTCCTTCCACAGGCTTCACGAATCCCGCTGGGCCTGGTGCCTGGGTGCTGCATCCTGGGGAGACGAGGGTAAGCGGAGGGTGGGGCTCTCTTTCTTGGGGACCTTGACCCCTCTCCCTTTCTCTCCCCTCCCGGGTTGCCGGGGGCCCAGC
This sequence comes from Bos taurus, assembly GCF_002263795.3. Taxonomy (NCBI): domain Eukaryota; kingdom Metazoa; phylum Chordata; class Mammalia; order Artiodactyla; family Bovidae; genus Bos; species Bos taurus. The sequence goes on from NC_037329.1 coordinate 104,755,863, forward strand.
CACGTGCAGGCTGTGGCGGGGGAGCCACGGGGGAGAGCGCTGGGTCAGCAGCACCAGGCGGCTCCTGGCTGGCTCCCCGGGTTGGCTTTGCTCAAGGCGAGAGCTGTCAACTCTGCCCTTTTGAAAATGAGCAACAAAGGGGAAAAGAAAGAAAAGAGAAAGGGAAGTGGGGGAGCCCAGGGTGGGAGTCGGGGGGAGGCCAGGGCTGGGAGAACAGGTGGGGACTATTTAAACAGAAGGCCTGACTCAGCCGTTTTCTTTCACTGAGTTTCCAAAGGACTGTTTGTTTTAACTCCTCCAGGCGGGTGACAGGAGCGAGGCTGGGGTGGGGGGTGGGGTGGGGCCCATGGCCTTCGACGGGGAGCAAGGAGCCTGGGCTTTGGGGGAGGGGGAGAGTGGGGCGGGGTGGGGCAGAGCAGGCAACCTCTGGGCTCACAGCAGTCTGTTCTTCTCCAGGGGCCAAGGTTAGGGGTTTCCTTTTGCTTGCTTTCTGGTTTCTGAGTTCCAGGGTTAACATTTTTGTCAAAGGGAAAACTAAGGGAACTTTGGGCCATACAGGGGCTGGGGAACGGGGCCGAGAAGCTTGGGGAAGAGCTATGAACACACCCTGCCCTGAATGGAGAAGAGAAAATGAATGCCATATGTTAGAGATTCTAAAAATTGATCTCAAAGCCTGTAGATGGAAAGAATGACAAGGGGTGAAGAAAACAGAATTCTCAGAATCTCCCCAGTTTAATTATTGTAAGACACCAGAAAGCCACTTCTCTCTTCCCAGAAGAAGGCCTACGCTTTCTGAGTACTTGGTTCCATAATTATATTCACAAACAGGGTAGAGCCTGGGGCTTCTAATTAGTTCCTAACAAAGCACACCGCCTGCAGGAAGGCCTCCAGGTCATCACCTTAAAAGGAGTTTCATTTATATTTGGTCTCCTCAAACTCTCTCTCAATGACTATATGGAGGATCTGCAAGTATAACCCCAGAGATGAGCGATGTGGTCTGTAGCTGAGAAGTATGATTTGTAAATCTAGGGAGTTTTCTTTTTTTTTTAATGTGTGTAAGCAACCATTTTGAAAGATGATTGCTTTCAGAAAGTTCAGCCTAATTGGAGTACTGTTAATGCGGTGAAAAAATGAAGTATTTTTTGGATTTCATCAATTTCTCCCTGGGGAGTCAGGTTCAGCCTGAATTCCAGCTTGAAATACATTCTGAGGAACGCAAAGTTGTACTGAGTCCAACAAATAATTAGCATTAAAAGAAAAGTGTGGAGAAAAAAAAAACTGTGAATAGGACTCTAGGTCATGCATTTGTTAATTCACCCGCACCCCCACACCGCTTGCAAGACTGCAGCCTAGGTTGATCTTATCAGGTACTGTTCACATTCTCAGTCTCCACTCTGGTTGGGGTTCCTGGCCCCTCCTTTGTCTCCCCTTCTCCATCCATCCCCCAGTCTTCCCTGGGGCTGCCTGGAAGTAGCTCAGCAAGGCTTTGCCTGAGCTTGTCCACTCCCGCAGGTCAGGGAATCTTGTGTTGCCCCTGCACAGAACCCAGCGCGGTGTCAGGCATACGTGCTTATTAATAAATGCCTGTTGACTTTGATGTTGGTGAGTAAGGGAAGGAGGTGGGTCTTGGGCAGACCCGCAGTATTTCACCTGGCTGTTTCGCTTGACATCGAATCACATTCAAAAGACAAATAAAAGGAAAGGAAAAGAAAAAAGAAAACTCTCCGAATTTCTACATTTGACCAGATTCCTAATCCATCCAGGGGAATGTTCTCACATCCTGAAGATACAGGAAAGTTAATTCCTACTTGAATGCTTCTACCTTAGCAGGGATCAGGTTGGGGGTTAGGATCTGTGCCTTAAGAGTCTTCTGGAGACTTGACTGAAAAATTAAGAGTTGGATTAAATAGATGTCCTCCTCTTTTTTCATCACTGAGGATGCCATAATTTCCTGTACTGCCACCTGAGCTCCACATTATGGAATATTCATGATTAGGAACTTTAAGTTAGCGTTCCATGTTCCAAGTACTTAAAATCAAAACCTTAAGCGCGAATTAATGCATAACTGATGTTTACCATATGGAGTCCACTTAGTTTTAGGGAAAAAAAAACCAACAAAAAAACCCAACCCTGCAGTTATTCTAAGTATTGTTGTGCTTCCCAGGTAGCTCCGTGGTAAAGAATATGCCTGCCAGTGCAAGAGATATGCATTCAATTCCTGGGTCAGGAAGATGCCCTGGAGAGGGAAATGGCAACCCACTCCAGTATTTTTGCGTGGGGAATCCCACGGACAGAGGAGCCTGGCCGGCTACAGTCCTTGGGGTTGCAAAGAGTTGGACACGACTTAGTGACTAAACAACAAAGAACAACAAGAACAAAATAGGTGTGCTAGGTCCTGGACTAAGCTCTGTATGCTTGATCTCTTTTATCTTCATCAAAATCCTTTTAGGCAGATATTATGTTACCTTTTCATCCATTATACCCACTTTATTATTTATCCCTTTTATAAGAAAGATTAGAGAAATAACTTGCCTAAAGTCATTTGGAAAACTCAGCAGTGGCCACAGGACTGGAAAAGGTCAGTTTTCATTCCAATCCCAAAGAAAGGCAATGCCAAAGAATGCTCAAACTACTGCACAATTGCACTCATTTCACACGCTAGTAAAGTAATGCTCAAAATTCTCCAAGCCAGGCTTCAGCAATATGTGAACCGTGAACTTCCTGATGTTCAAGCTGGTCTTAGAAAAGGCAGAGGAACCAGAGATCAAATTGCCAACATCCTCTGGATCATGGAAAAAACAAGAGAGTTCCAGAAAAACATCTATTTCTGCTTTATTGATTATGTCAAAGCCTTTGACTATGTGGATCACAATAAACTGTGGAAAATTCTGAAAGAGATGGGAATACCAGACCACCTGATCTGCCTCTTGAGAAATCTGTATGCAGGTCAGGAAGCAACAGTTAGAACTGGACATGGAATAACAGACTGGTTCCAAATAGGAAAGGAGTACGTCAAGGCTGTATATTGTCACCCTGCTTATTTAACTTACATGCAGAGTACATCATGAGAAACCCTGGACTGGAAGAAGCACAAGCTGGAATCAAGATTGCCGGGAGAAATCTCAATAACCTCAGATATGCAGATGACACCACCCTTATGGCAGAAAATGAAGAGGAACTAAAAAGCCTCCTGATGAAAGTGAAAGTGGAGAGTGAAAAAGTTGGCTTAAAGCTCAACATTCAGAAAACGAAGATCATGGCATCCAGTCCCATCACTTCATGGCAAATAGATGGGGAAACAGTGGAAACAGTGTCAGACTTTATTTTTTTGGGCTCCACAATCACTGCAGATGGTGACTGCAGCCATGAAATTAGAAGACACTTACTCCTTGGAAGGAAAGTTATGGCCAACCTAGATAGCATATTCAAAAGCAGAGACATTACTTTGCCAACAAAGGTCCATGTAGTCAAGGCTATGGTTTTTCCTGTGGTCATGCATGGATGTGAGAGTTGGACTGTGAAGAAGGCTGAGCGATGGGACTGGATGCCATGATCTTTGTTTTCTGAATGTTGAGCTTTAAGCCAGCTTTTTCACTCTCCACTTTCACTTTCATCAGGAGGCTTTTTAGTTCCTCTTCACTTTCTGCCATAAGGGTGGTGTCATCTGCATATCTGAGGTTACTGAGATTTCTCCCGGCAATCTTGATTCCAGCTTGTGCTTCTTCCAGTCCAGGGTTTCTCATGATGTACTCTGCATAAAAGTTAAATAAGCAGGGTGACAATATACAGCCTTGATGCAGTCCTTTTCTATGTGGAACCAGTCTGTTATTCCATGTCCAGTTCTAACTGTTGCTTCCTGACCTGCATACAGATTTCTCAAGAGGCAGATCAGGTGGTCTGGTATTCCCATCTCTTTCAGAATTTTCCACAGTTTATTGTGATCCACACAGTCAAAGGCTTTGGCATAGTCAATAAAGCAGAAATAGATGTTTTTCTGGAACTCTCTTGCTTTTTCGAGGATCCAGCAGATATTGGCAATTTGATCTCTGGTTCCTCTGCCTTTTTTAAAACCAGCTTGAACATCAGGAAGTTCACGGTTCATGTATTGCTGAAGCCTGGCTTGGAGAATTTTGAGCATTACTTTACTAGCATGTGAGATGAGTGCAAATGTGTGGTAGTTTGAGTATTCTTTGGCATTGCCTTTCTTTGGGATTGGAATGAAAACTGACCTTTTCCAGTCCTGTGGCCACTGCTGAGTTTTCCAAATTTGCTGGCATATTGAGTGCAGCACTTTCACAGCATCATCTTTCAGGATTTGAAATAGCTCAACTGGAATTCCATCACCTCCACTAGCTTTGTTCATAGTGATGCTTCCTAAGGCCCACTTGACTTCACATTCCAGGATGTCTGGCTCTAGGTCAGTGATCATACCATCGTGATTATCTGGGTCGTGAAGATCTTTTTGGTACAGTTCTTCTGTGTATTCTTGCCATCTCTTCTTAATATTTTCTGCTTCTGTTAGGTCCATACCATTTCTGTCCTTTATCGAGCCCATCTTTGCACAAAATGTTCCCTTGGTATCTCTAATTTTCTTGAAGAGATTTCTAGTTTTTCCCATTCTGTTGTTTTCCTCTATTTCTTTGCATTGATCGCTGAAGAAGGCTTTCTTATCTATTCTTGCTATTTTTGGAACTCTGCATTCAGATGCTTATATCTTTCCTTTTCTCCTTTGCTTTTCGCTTCTCTTCTTTTCACAGCTATTTGTAAGGCCTCCCCAGACAGCCATTTTGATTTTTGCATTTCAGCGTTTCTACTTCTAGTATAGACTTAAGAGAACTGAAAACATGTCCACACAAAGGCTTGCACATGGATATTCATAGTAGCATTGTTCATAATAGCTAAAAAGTGAGGACAACCAAAATGTCTATCATTTTATGAATGGATAAATCAAATGTGGTCTCTCCATGCCATGGAATATTATTTGGCAATAAAAAGGGATGAAGTACTGATACATATTGCGACATGGCTGAACCTTGAAGACATTATGAGAAGTCAAATCAGTTAAACAGAAAAGACCCTGTATTGTAGGATTCCATTTCTATGAAATGTCCACAATAGGCAACGCTTTAGAGGCAGAAAGAAGTTTAAAAGTAAATTAGTGATTGCCTAGGGCTGGGGGTTTGGGAAGGAATGGGGAAGGAGGAGGTAATTGTTCAAGGGTTTGGGGTGTCTTTTAGGGGTGATGAAAACATTTCAAAATCGATAAATGATGTTGGTTACATTTTGTGACTAGTGAGTGACTCTGAATATACTAAAAACCATTGAACTGCACATTTTATTTTATTTTTTTTAAAGATGTGGGCCATTTTTTTTTAAAGTCTGTGTTGAATTTGTTACAGTATTGTAGTTGGCCAGCTTGAATGGGCCCATGTTCCTCTGGCAGGGGATGAGAGTCAGGACGGAGGGTCCCCAGAGCAGAGAGAGCTCCACAGGGGATCCAAGATGGTGTTCTGAGCAGTTCTGCCAGGATGGACAGCTCAGCAGTGGTTTGGAGAAGCCAAAGCCTTGCCTTACATCCAAGACAGAGGACAAGGCAAACACAGGGCTTGAGACATCGTTAGGAACCTGTGACTAGGGCTGCAGAGACCGGCGGGCAAAGTTCAGGATCAGGCACGCTTATCTCAGCCCACAAATGGCTTTGCAGTGGATGTATCCTGGCAGCAGGTGCTGTGAAGGAGCCAAGCTGGGCTGAAAAATGTCACTTCCCTGGACTCTTCTTTCAGGAGACATAGTGGCTCCCTCTTCTCTGCACATATATTTGTTACGCTACACATTTAAGTGTGTGCGATGTTAGTGCTTGCTCATCTCCCTGCGGCTTGTGTTGGACAGTAGACTCCTGGGAGCTGGTGATCTTGCTTTTTCTTCCACAGTGGTTCTGCAGGAACCGTCCCAGGAACTGTCCTGACACATGGTTTGTGCCTTAGTAAAGGATTCATTTGTCCTTTCAATCAATGCTGACCCCTCCAATTCTCCTTGAGGACTTCAGAAGGAAAATTCATGGATTTGAGATGACTCTGGCTAATATTCTAAAGTTCTTACAACTCAGATGGTCAGTATCCACTAATCTGATGTTGCCTAATTAGTGACATGGAGATGATATCTCACCAGTTGTCTTCTGCCCTGGTTATCATGATCTTATTTCAGTTCACCTCCAACAGTGGACTCTTATGTAGATCACAAGTATTAATGCCTCCTTTTTTTCTATAACTACATTTTCTATGACAGTAGAGGTGGGGGTGGTTCTGGGTCATCTACCCCTTTATCTGTTAAATATTCCTCTTTAGTCACTCGTGGTTCCCCTGGTGGCTCAGACAGTAAACAGTCTGCCTGCAATGCGGAAGACCTGGGTTTGATCCCTGGGTCAGGAAGATCCTCTGGAGAAGGAGATGGCAACCCACTCCAGTATCCTTGTCTGGAAAATCGCATGGGTGGAGGAGCCTGGCAGGATACAGTCCATGAGGCTGCAAAGAGTCCGACACAACTGAGTGACTTCATTTTCACTGTTAGTCACTGAGCAATGAGCAGCCATTGAAATGTCATTGAATTAAATAATGTGAGTTCAAATGTATGAAACTGAAAGACAGCAAGAAAGAAAGAGTGAACCAATTGCAATGGTGCACATAGTGAAGTGAGCTTGAGATGGGTGTGTTGATCTGCCATTACCTTCTAGCCCTGGTCCCCAAGCACCACCCAGCATGAGGGGCTCACTTAGTGAAGGGTGGCTCTAGGTTTACACCAAGGTCCCTAAACACTGCTCGGAGACTTCACTTGCTGCACAGAGATGCAGATCTCTTCCTGTGTATGGTCTAAGTCACTTTAGTCATGTCTGACTCTTTGTGACCCCATTTACTGTAGCCTGCCAGGCTCCTCTGTCCATGGATTTCTCCAGGCAAGAATACTGGAGTGGGTGGTCCTGCCCTCCTCCAGAGGATCTTCCTGACCCAAGGATAGATCTCGTGTCTCCTATGTCTTCTGCATTGGCAGGTGGGTTCTTTTACCACTAGTGCTATCCGGGAAGCCCTGATCTCTTTCTGCCCTGGAATTAAAATGGAGTTTGCTCGACTTACTGAGAGCTAATGTAGTCTCTGTAGTGGACAGAATTGAAGGCTTGTGCTGACCTCATGATAGAGTTGCCTTAGATGCTGACTTTGTATCCAAATCCTCACATGAGATGCTTCATGGAGCCACTTCTCATACCTTCAGCACCTGTTGCAATGAACCTAGGTTCATCCCCGAGGGAGCTCACACAGACGTGTTCTATCCCTATAACACCCCCAGGGGGGACTTCTTGTGTCTCTACAGGTGACCAGATGACCCTGTCCTTTCTCTGTAAGTTATCTGATATGGGAGAGTGAGGAGGGGGTTGATCTGATTCAGTAAATAATTTCTAACAGATCCAAATATCAGCTTTTGATTTCTCCTATTCTTTTTATTCATTAAGAGGAAAAGGTACCTGACTATTTCTGGCATTGAGAATGAGGTTTAGTCAACCTCTCGTGATATGATAGCTGGCACACCAAACCTAACCACAACAGTGGGTTTAAACAACTGCCTTAGATTGTTCCTTGTTTATCATCCATGCATCGACCTGTCTACTTATTTTAAATAAAAAGTGTCCTATACACCTTGGCAAATTTTTGTATATTATAGAAGGAGTGATAGTGACAAGCAAACTCTCTTTTCCTGCTCATCCTATTTCCCTACTTTCTCTTCCAAATTTTTAAGGTATATTTCAACAAATATTTCTTGCAAAAAAGCATTGTGTTCATTGGGGAGGGATAAATTAGGAGGTTGAGATTAATGGATATATACTACTGTACATAAAATAGATAACCAACAAGGACCTATTGCATAGCATGGGGAACTATACTCAAAGTTTTGTAATAACATATAATGGAAAAGGATCTGGAAAAGAATCATTTTGCTGTATGCCTGAAGCTACATGACAGTGTAATTAACTATACTTCAATAAAAAAACATTTAAAAAGCATTATGTTTAAATCCGTATATTTTATTTATTTTTTCTTTGCTTCCTGTATTGATTTCAATATTTACTACATTCTCAGATGAGAAGCTCCTTCTTCTGGGCTGGGAGCTGCCTTTCATCCCTACTGGGAGTGATCAAATTCAAACAGGATCTGGGATGATAAAACTGGGAGTTGTGAAGCAACACACACTCCTGGGTGAAACGCAAACATTTACATGTATTCTTACCTTCCAGGGATTACCTGATTAGAGAAAAATTGGGCCATAGCAAGTTCCCAAAGATTATTTCTCTGCTCTGGTTGATGTGTCTTTGGGAAATCTATGCAACACTCCCTCTAATTTCTCCCAGAGAGGTTTTGGAAACCTAAACAATGTCTCATGAGTGCTGCACAAATCAGTCCCCTTGACCATCTCCCCTGGAAGCTGTCTGTCCTGGCTCCCGGCCAGGGTGCCTCTGATTTTGCAAAGGCTGCAAGAGGCAGTTATATCCCAGATGGCTGGCAAAGGGGCTGCCCCACTGGTGCCTGCCTGCCCTGCAGTGAGAGGAGATAAGTGTCCTCCAAGAGCTCTGAACAAAGTGCTTGGAGAGGGGGCCCCGAGGTTGGGGAGAGCCTTTGGATCTAGGGCTTGGGGAGTACTCGCCAGGGGGTGCTTTTGATCTGGAGACTGTGTTAGTGGATGCGGGCAGATGCTATTCTGGGCAAGGAGGACATCACAGATGAGACACACAAATCTGTCATCTGGGACGATGTGAGCGGTGCTCTGTGCTGAGCCCTGAACTCAGCTGGAGCTGCCCCTAGTTTCCCAGTGATTCAGATCTTACTTGACTACACAGGCCCGGGTAAAGCTCTGCCTTCTCCCACTCCAGCCCAGCTTGGACTTTGGCAGCATTTATTACCCAGAAGAAATGGACACATATTTATTGAGAGCCAGCTGTTTGTCTAGCAGCACTGCTTCCATGTGGCGAATATCTTCACTGGAGTTGGGTCGGGTCGGGTTAGACAGGACCCTTCTCTCCTCCTACACATCACCTCTGCCCCTCTGCTCATTGCAGATTGTGAAGGTTTTCTCACCATTCAGCACTCATTGAGTGGTTGGCAGCCATGGCCAGAGCATGGCCTGGAGTTGGGTTTCCTAGAGCTCAGTTTAGATTAGGTGCTTATAGTTGATGAGATGGGCTTTCCTGGTGGATGAGATGGTAAAGAACCCACCTGCAATGCGGGAGACCTGGGTTAGATCCCTGGGTTGGGAAGATCCCCTGGAGGAGGACATGGCAACCCACTCCAGTGTTCTTGCCTGGAGAATCCCCATGGACAGAGAAACTTGGCAGGCTACATACAGTCCATGGGGTTGCAAAGAGATGGACACAACTGAACGACTAAGCACACAACACAGCTGATGAGATAGAGCATGAAGGCGGGGAAGAGATGGGTGGCTGAGTCTAGCAGCATCGGAATCGCCTCCATCTTAAGATCCTGAGATGCAGTCTCCTACAGACACGTTTGTAAGTTACTGGTCAAGTTCTTTGACCACAGGGTGTCTTTGGGGGTTAAAAAAAAAAAAAAAAAAGCAAAGAAGAGAATATTTCAGGCTGTTCAGAGTCATTAATTTCTCCAAAAAGGCAGACAATGTGAAGGTGGGACTACACGGAGACCCTGACACCCTGGGTCCCAGACTCAAGTTCTCATCCATATGTGCTGCTGCTAATCAGAGCCTGGGATTTCTTGATGCTGCTTGCATGGAATTTTCCGAAAAGATCTGGGTCTCTCCATACACCAGAGAGGAGAGCGGCTCCCAGGATCTTAGGCTGTGTGACTCGAAACTAGGTTAGCAACAAAGGAAACCACAACACAGCCGCATAAAGAGGGGCCAGGCTGTGGAGGTGGGTGGGATCGCCTGCCTTGAGAAAAGATGCTCCGAGCTCCATGATATTTTAGAACAAGAGTCAGTCCTTATTTTTTGAAAAGAAGTGGGCTAGGAATGAAAAGGAGTCAGTCCCCTCAAAGTAGGAGTTGAGTCTGTGGAAGAATATTTACTGTTTCTACCCCATAAGATTTTGAAAATGATAAGAGGTGTAGCACTCAGGGGAATTTGGGGGAGATCTGGGTTGCTCTGGAAGGCCAGAGAAGCTGAGTGGGAGAGGGAGGGAAGCGGTGTCTAAAAATACTTGGTGGAGGAAGGGCCCATGAGGTCATCTCCCCAGGATACTCTGTCCACCCTGGCCAGACTCTGGCTCCCGCCCCTTGTCCAGTTCCGAGTACAGTCATCTGAACAGAGCTGGGGCTCAGTAATGAGTGTTGACTGACGGGCAGCCTGAGAGGGACACGGGGAACCTGGAGAGGGTTCAGAGGTGATGAAATGGCTGGAAACTGGAGCTCAGCGGCAAGGTCAAGGGAATGGGACTGGCTCCACCTGGACAGCGACAGGGTGGGGGTGAGGACTGGGGAAAGAACCATTTCTAGCCATCGAAGGGTCAGGTCTTGGCTCCGCTCTGGCCAGGCCAGGATGGAATCAGAGTCATATGTGACTTTGCTCTTGGAGGTGGACCGTGAGTTCCAAGTGCATTTGAAACCCCAAGGCAAGGCAGAGATGCATTGTAAGGGTATCTTCACAATTACCCCCTTCTGTAAATGAGAGTGGCCAAGACTCTCAGCCATAGCAACTAACAGATCCTGAAGCCCTCCCGGCCTTTGAGAATGACTCGTGAGTGGTGTTTCAGACAGCTGGCATGAGAGTGGTGGAGACAATCTTGGACAGGTGGGGAGCCTGTCTAGTGCCCATCAATCACCCTCTGCATGAAATCACCCACTTCTACACTGGACCCTGGAAGGAAGAACTGGAGTGAGGCCGAAGTGGGTGGGTAAGGACTCTTCTTCTGGGGGAGGGGGATCAAGTTCACACTTATGGAATCCCTACTATTGCCAAGAACTTTATGAAATGGGTTTCCTATTTAATTTTTCAGTAATTCTATGAGGGAGAGAGGGGAGGGATTACTCTCCCATTTTATAGACTAGAAGATGAAGGCAGGAAGAGATCAAACAATTTACCCAAACCTGCATAGTTAATGGGGCTTCCCTGATAGCTCAGTTGGTAAAGAATCTGCCTGTAAAGCAGGAGACCCCAGTTCAATTCCTGGGTCAGGAAGATTTGCTGGAGATGGGATAGGCTACGCACTCGAGTATTCTTGGGCTTCCCTGGTGGCTCAGATGGTAAAGAATCTGCCTGCAATGTTGTACAGTTGGAGTTTGAATCAGCACGGATCTAATTCTAGAGCCCATCTGCAGCTGGTAAGGGGAATGTGGAGAATGCAGTCAGATTCCCATTTGGCAACATGATCTTCATTGGTACCCAGGGAGCATCCTTAGGTCAAGCTCACTTCTGACTCTTAGGGTCCATGTCTAAATTAAGAGGCTAGTTGAAAGTTTTTTCAGCATGTCGCCCCATCTTTTAGGTCTGGATCTGCTCTAACTGGAAGGTCCAGCTTGGAGACTCTCTGAAGCCCCTTCCAGGCTGAGACGGAAGCTGCCTGGGGAGGAGCAGGGTTGCAGTTTATGTCTGGAAGCTGCGAAAGAGATACAATTCCCAAGCTTGGATTTACAGTGGGTATCTTGTTGCCTCAGCCTGGAATCTGAACCAAACCATTTTCCATGGGTGAATTAGCGAAACAATCCAGTCCACAAAGGGAGCAGCTCCACTCTGTCAGTTAACAAGCTCCGAGGGGTGGGGGTGGGGGTGCACCGAGCTTGGAGGGGAGGGAGGAGACTGCTGGCGAGAAATTGACCTCCTCTTGTCTTGCTGCCCTGAGTCCAGCCTCTCTGCTTGGGAACCTGGGCAGGAGGCTGGTCTGATTTCCCTGTGGGCTGAACGGTGGGAATATTTTTTAGTGGCAGATTATACTTTCCCCGAGGTGGTTTGAATTACACCTGCCCCATTTCATTTAATTAGGGCTGGTGCTGCTGTCTATTGTGTCCAGTGGGCCTCCTGCATGAATAAATAGTAACATGTTTGTTTTCTTTTGGGTGGGGTATTTTTTTTAAATGATGGGTTGGCAGAAAACGGGAGACCATAAGAAACCGTGGTGAAATCATCAGGAAAGAAGATGTTAGAGGGCAAATTCTCATCCCACTAAGCCTGCAGGGGTGACTCCCCCTCTGCTTCTTCTTGAACCCACATTCACACAATGTATTCAGAACCTCCTCTGTTTTCACTTCTATTCTCCAGCCAGGCTTTCTTTCTCTTTGCAATATACCTGGGAATCAGGCATTTCCTCCTTTAGTACTGCTTTTCTTCCCTGCCCCTTCTCATTTTACTGTAGTTTTCCGTGCAAACTCTCTTTCTCTCTCTCCTTCTCTCAATAGCTTCTGTCTACTATGAAATCATTAATAGGGAACTTGTTGAATAAGTCATGGTATGGTCTTGCCATGGGATGTTATGAAGCCAGGAAAAAGAAAATAAAGAACTCTATATATGTTGACTTGGAACACTTGCCAAGAGACATTGCAAAGAAAAAGATGCAAATAGTTAACTCTCTTTGTATAATAAAGGGCTGCTTGTATGCACACATACATTTCTGGAAATATACAAAAGAATAGGCAGCAGTGGTTGCTTTTAGGAAAAGGGGATAGAGCCTGAATTTGAAGAGAGATATACTCTTATATTGCATATCGTTCTGAGCTATTTGATATATATATATTTTTTATCATCTGCTTCCCTGCTGGTTCAGACAGTAAAGAATCTGCCTGAAAAGCAAGAGACCCAGGTTCTACCATGGGTTGGGAAGATTTTCTGGAGAAGGGAATGGCAATCCACTCCAGTATTCTCGCCTGGAGAATTCCATGGACAGAGGAGCCTGGTGGGCTACAGTCCATGGGGTTGCAAAGAGTCTGACATGACTGAGAGACTAACACTTCCAGCTTTCACTTTCATTATCATCTGCATGTATTGGGCTTCCCAGGTATCTTACCGGTAAAGAATCCACCTGCCGAAGCAGGAGACATGGGTTCAATCCCTGAGTTGGGAAGATCCCCTGGAGAAGGAAATGGCAACTTACTCCAGTCTTCTTGCCTTAGAAATCCCATGGACAAAGGAGCCTGATGAGCTGCAGTCCATGTGGTTGCAAAGAGTCAGACTTAACTTAGTGACCAAACAACAACAACAACTGCATGTGTTACTTTTTCATGAAGAATTGATTTATAAAAGGAAAACATGAAATATGAAAACATAATATAAGACAATACATATTTTATTACCAAGTGAAGTAGTGATTAAGATCTGCCTTAGAGGATCCAGGTTTGAATCCCAGTCACTCCAAATATTAGGTGTATGACTATAGGTAATTTATTCAACTTTTCCAGTTCTCAATTCCCTCATCTATAAAATGGGGATAATAAAGAAGGCTGAACTCCAAGAATTGATGCTTTCAAATTGTGGTGCTGGAGAAGAGTCTTGAGAGTCCCTTGGACAGCTAGGAGATCAAACCAGTCAATCCTAAAGGAAATAAACTCTAAATATTCACTGGCAGGACTGATGTTGAAGATGAAGCTCCAATACTTTAGCCACCTGATGTGAAGAGCCCACTTACTGGAAAAGACCCTGATGCTGGGAAAGATTGAGGGCAGGAGGAGAAGGGGATGACAGAGGACGAGATGGTTGGATGGCATCACCGACTCAATGAACATGAATTTGAGCAAACTCTGGGAGATGGCAAAGGACAGGGAAGCCTGGCATGCTGCAGTTTACGGGGTCACAAAGAGCTGGCACAACTTTGTGACTAAACATGAGGTTTTCAATCTTACAGTTTTCAGGGAAGGATATTTGTTAAATATATGAATAAATGGATTTAAGTTTCAAAAAGGGAGTAAGTGCCTTGTTTACCTGGCATGCTCCTAGAGGCTGTGGGGAGGAATTGTCAACAGCGGAACCCTAAGGGGTGAAGACAATTTGGTTGGGCTTCTTGGTGAGGCCATTCTAGTCAGGCAACAGTGAGGTCCAAGGGACCAAAGAAAGAATAGAGGATGTTGGTGAAGCGGTGAGTAAACCAATTTGTTAGGAGCAGACATTTCTTCCAGAGGGCAATAAATGGAGGCAAAGAGGTTGGAAGCAGCTTGTTGAGGGTCTTGAAGGCCAAACCTAGGGTCTCAGAGTGTATCCTAGAGGCAATGGGAGGCACTGCAATTGTGATAAGGGAGTGGTTTAGCTGACTATTGCAGTAGAATTAATTATGTCCAAATACGGTGGATAAAACAACCATTTGTTATGTTCTCAGAGTCAGATGTGTCAAAGATTTGGACTGGGCATAGCAGGAATCATCTGTCTTTGCTTCCAAATGACTGAGGCTTTACTAGACTGAAAATTGGTGGTGACTTGATGACTGGGGCTGGAATCATCTGAAGGCTTGTTTACTAGTATGTCTGCAATTGATGCTGACTGTCGGCTGAGTCCTTGGCGATGTCTGTCTGCCAGGACATGTACTCATGGCTGCTCCTGGAGGCTGAGCTTTCTCTTAACATGGATTCCAAGGATTAGCATCCCAAGAGAGGCAGAAAGCTGTAATGCCTTTTCTAATGCAGCTTCAAAAGTTAGGCAGCATCTCTCTGTAGATTCTGTTCATCAAGACAGTGGCAAACTCTTGACCAGTTACTAGGAGAGGGAAAGTAGAGTCTACATCTTGATGGAGGAGCAGTATATGGGACCAAACATCTTGTTGGGCTCATTTTTTCAAAATACAATCTGCTCTAAAGAGTGACATGGGAAAAGCCATTCATTCAAAACAAATATTTGTAGAGTGTCTGTTATGTCTTAGGTATCATACTAGAGACTAGGGATAGAATGATAAGTAAAAATTGACATCATTGCAATTGCAACCTCCTAGAGCTGACAGTCTTGTGGTGGAGACAGACATTAATCAAACCATCATACCAAAAATATAAAAATTTGACAATGTGATCCTGGAGGGAAACAGGGGGCCATAAGCTCGTATAATAGGGTGTAGATTTTATACAGTCAGAAAGGGCAAGAAAGTTTCCCTTAAGGAAGCAATGTTAAGGCTCACAACTGAAGGATTATAGAAGAAGAGCAAGCAGAGTAGTAAGGAAGTGGGTTCTCTGTGTGAAGATCCCATGACAGATGGGAGGAGGTGTATGTGATGACTATTAGTATAGCCCTGATGAGAGAGGACAGTGGCAAAGAGAATAAATAGCCATCTGTTCTATTGAGAGAGAAGTTTTATTTTATTTTTAAAAATTTTATTTATGTATGCGTTTCTTTATTTTTATTTTTGGTTGCCTTGGGTCTTCGGGGCTGTGGGCGGGCTTTCTCTAGTTGCGGTGAGTGGGCGCTACCCTTGAGTTGTGGCTCATGGGCTTCTCTTCTCAGTGGCTTCTCTTGTTGTGGAGTATGGCTCTTGAGTGCAGGTGTCAGAAGTTGTGGTGCAAGGACTGAGTTGCTCCATGGCATGTGGAATCTTCCCAGATCAGGGACGGAACCCATGTCCCCTGCATTGGCAGGCAGATTCTTAACCACTGGACCACCAGGGAAGTCTAAGAGAGAAATTTTTAAAGAAAGAATCAGCCAGCTGTACATGGGGAACTTAGGAGAAGTGAAGGGTCAAATGTTTCTATATAGTTTCAGGTCAGGATGAGAACAAGGATGATGCTACCATGAATGAGCATTAATAACTCAGAACAGGGAATAATTTAGAGGGTAAGAAATTGTGTTCAGGTTGAGAGATATTGAATCTGAGGCAGTAGTAATATGAAATTACAGAGATATGGGTAGATAGTTGATTTGTCTGAACAGGTAAGGAATGGAGCTATAGATTTTGGAGCTATTGATAAAAAATTGAGAGATGAAACCATAAGCATGAGTTAAATTTTCAAAGAAAGAGGAGGAAGGAAGCCAAAGAAGTAGACAATGAGAATGGTCTGAGACAGAACAGGGGTAGGGAGTCATCTGGAAAGTCAAAAGGGAAAAACATCTCAGGAGGAAGGGGTGGTCCATGATGCCACATACAGCAGCCCAGGGCAAGAAGATCCAGCGCTGGACAAAAGCCCATAGGGTAAAGAATCCTCCTGCCGTATGGGCTTCCCAATTCCTAGGTTGGGAAGATCCCTAGGAGAAGAGAATGGCTACCCGCTCCAATATTCTTACCTGGAGAATTCTATGGACAGAGGAGCCTGGTGGGCTACAGTCCATGGGACTGAAAAGAGTCAGACATGACTGAAGGACTAACACTTTCACTTTTTGTACCAAGCTTAATGGTTTGGTATAGAGTTTTCCCAGGGACTGGAGACAGAAAGAAGGAGTAGCATAAGTAAGGGTAGAGAGGGTGGTGAGGAACAGAAGGCAGATGATGGGAGTGGCTTGAAAACGTTGTCAGTAAAAGGAGGGACCAAGCTTTGGGGAGAAAGCACAGACAGTCAGGTCAAGGAGGTTGGATAAGTTCGAGGAGACCTACTTTCATGAGAGAACAAGACGAAGGAGCTGGAAAATGCTGGAGAAGGAGCTAGAATGTGGTGGAAGGCAATGCCTTTGGGACTTTGGCTATCACTTTTTGTCTAAGGATTCTCTACTTATATTTTAGGATGGCAACCCCACACGATCATGGTTAGAGAAGACCTTGTCAGCTAGAGAGGCATAAACCTAATAGAGATTAATTAGTATTTTATTTTATTTTTAAGACCATTGAATCTTAGCTTATTATTTTCTGCTTTGGTCTGAATAAATAGACGGACTGTACCCACCCACTCCAAACTCTTCCTTCCTGTCCACTCCCAGTGTCTCCTTTTTATTTTTATTTTTAATTTTATTGAAGTATAGTTGATTTACAATGTTATATTATTTTCAGGTGAATGAATATTTTAAATCCATTCCCGCCAAGTAACTAATGTCAAATTATAGCTGGAAACCTCTCATCCATATAAAGTTTTGCCTTAGGTTTCCCTAATAATTAAAAAACAATTTAATGTTAAAAATCCCTCCAAAGTTGTCTCATATACTCTCATCATGGCATTTACAATACTATTTTGAAATGTTTTACCTCAAATGTTTACATACTCCACTCTTCTAACTAGCCCCTATCTCTCCAGGCCAGGGGTTGTGTCTTATTTGTCTTAGACTCACTCATGATATTCACAAGATAATTGCAGATTTATTAAAAAAATTATTCTTAGTGAACTGTCTTCGTTCAGTTCTTTTAGTCAGTCTCCATGACTTTGCATAGTCTCATGGAGAGATGAGGTCAACATCTATATTTGAGGCTCTTAAGCCTGTGAGGCAAAGGCCAAATGACCCTCTTGCCATGATAGCTTTTCCAGTTACCCCTTAATCCTGCCTGGCCCGCTGCTGGGCACTGTGGCATACAAAAGACAATACATGCGCTGTTTCCTCAGCTTGGAACACAATGTTCATGGACATCTCTTTCACATCATCCTTCACCTCTTTATTCAAAACACTTTGGAGTGGCCTTCCCTGCCACCCCCAAGTTCCTTCTCAGCTTTATTTTTCTCCATTGCACTTATTATTACTCAATATTTTATACACATTGCTCATTTGTTTTATTGTCTGTTCTTCTCTTCTAGAATGTGAGCCCCATGAAGACATGAATGGAGGTATGCGGCTTATAGTTGGTATAACAAAAAAAAGACCACAAACTGGGTGGCTTACATAGCGAGAATGTATTATCCCCCAGAACTAGAGGCTAGAATTTTGAAATCAAGGTGTTGGCAGGTTGGGTTCCTTCTGTGAGCTGTGACAGAGAATCTGTTCAAGCCTCTCTCCTAGCTTCTGGTAGCCTCAGGAGTTGCTTGGCTTGTAGACGGCATTCTTCTGTTTTGACACTGCCTTTTCTTTGTATGTGTCTGTGTCTAAATTTCCCCTTCTTATAAGGACACCAGTCATACCAGGTTAGGATTAGGGCCCATCTTAATGACCTCATTTTAACTTGATCATCAAGAAAGACCTCCAAATAAGGTCACATTCATAGGTACTGGAGGTTAGGACTTTAACATCTTTGGTGCAGGGGTGTTACAATTCAACCCATAATAAATATTTATTGAATAATTAAATGAGGTCACTTATTTTATTTAGGAAGAAGATGGACCATGTAAAGGTAGAACTGATGTTGGCATACCTTGGTGAATATGTGACAAGCATCTGTTGAAGACCTGGTAGGGCAGGAGGGTGATGAGGAGGGAGGCTGGGACTGCTGAGCCATGAAAGGCAGGGACTATCTGCAGCCAGACTGAGGCAAGGGTGCCCTTCATGCTTAGCAAAGCAGAGACCAGGCAAGGCTCAGAGAGGTCATCAAGGCAGTGCAGAGTGCTCTGCAAGGAGATCTGAAGCCAGAGGGGATGGCTCGTTCTGAAAGTGTCCAAGAATCACACCAAGCTTGGCAGTAGAGAGCTTGACCTTCTCATGATCTAGAAGGATGAGCAACTTGGTTTAATGTCTTAGCTGGGTCACAGGTGGGCCTGGGAACTAGGAGCTGAGTGCCCTGTGTGTTGTCTTATGTCATGTGATGATAGAATTCTGGCCATGTGATCTGCCTGCGTCTATGCTTTGATATATTATTTTCTTTTCCTTTAACTTCTTTTTCTCTTGGTGAAAGTTACTTTTGTCCTTTCTAACTTTTCCTTGGCTGATCTAAGGGGAAAGGGAATTGCTGGTGGTGAGACCAGTTGGGGAGGTTGAAAGCTCCATGTGGCTGGGGAGCATCCAGCCCAGTTTGAGAGGACAAGGAGATGGGAGCAGATAGACTCGGGAGGGGCCAGACCCAATGGGTTGACCACTGAGCCTTTCCCATATGAGGTTTTAATTCACAAGATATAGAACCAGAAAAAATGTAAAAGGCTTGTCTGTGCCCTCCTGTTGACGTAATATCACCGGACCAAGAAGGCAGTTACACACATAGTCACTGTGGCACAGACTCAGCATCCAGGACACACGAACCTTAACTCAGTTCAAGGAGCAACTATCAGTCATCAGCCAGCAAAGCCTAGACCTGGGATTCAGAGATAAGCTAACAACCTAGAAGAGGAAACATGCATGTAAATGAAAGTTCAGCACCACAAGGAGAGTGTCACATGAGGTACACAGGTTGCCTCTATTCATTTCTTAGGGCTGTCATTAACTAAGAACCAGAAACTGGGTGGGACAATAGGGAAGTACTGTCTCACCACCTGTCAGAAATCTGAAATCAATGTATTGGCAGGCTCATGCCCTCTCTGATGGCTCTAGAAGAGAATCAGTCCTTGTCTCTTCTAGATTTTGGTGTTTGCCAGCAATCTTGGTGTCCCTCGACTTGTGGATGGATCAGTTCAGTTCAGTTCAGTCGCTCAGTCATGTCCAGCTCTTTGCCACCCTATGAACCACAGCACGCCAGGCCTCCCTGTCCATCACCAACTCCCAGAGTCCACCCAAACCCATGTCCATCGAGTTGGTAATGCCATCCAACCATCTCATCCTCTGTCGTCCCCTTCTCCTCCTGCTTCCAATCCCTCCCAGCATCGGAGTCTTTTCAAATAAGTCAGCTCTTCCCATAAGGTGGCCAAAGGATTGGAGTTTCAGCTTCAACATCAGTCCTTCCAATGAACACCCAGGACTGATCTCCTTTAGGATAGACTGGTTGGATCTCCTTGCAGTCCAAGGGACTCTCAAGAGTCTTGTCCAACACCATGGTTCAAAAGCATCAATTCTTTGGCGCTCAGCTTTCTTCACAGTCCAACTCTCACATCCATACACGACTACTGGAAAAACCATAGCCTTGACTAGACAGACCTTTGTTGGCAAAGTAATGTCTCTGCTTTTAAATATGCTATCTAGGTTGGTCATGACTTTCTTTCCAAGGAGCAAGCATCTTTTAATTTCATGGCTGCACCATGAAATCACCATCTGCAGTGATTTTGGAGCCCAGAAAAATAAAGTCAGCCACTGTTTCCACTGTTTCCCCATCTATTTGCCATGAAGTGATGGGACTGGATGCCATGACCTTAGTGTTCTGAATGTTGAGCTTTAAGCCAACTTTTTCACTCTCCACTTTCACTTTCATCAAGAGGCTTTTTAGTTCCTCTTCACTTTCTGCCATAAGGGTGGTGTCATCTGCATATCTGAGGTTATTGAGATTTCTCCCGGCAAACTTGATTCCAGCTTGTGCTTCTTCCAGCCCACCGTTTCTTATGATGTACTCTGCATATAAGTTAAACAAGCAGGGTGACAATATACTCCTTTTCCTATTTGGAACCAGTCTGTTGTTCCATGTCCAGTTATAACTGTTGCATCCTGACCAGCATATAGGTTTCTCAAGAGACAGGTCAGGTGGTCTGATATTCCCATCTCTTTCAGAATTTTCCACAGTTTATTGTGATCCACACAGTCAAAGGCTTTGGCATAGTCAATAAAGCAGAAATAGATGTTTTTCTGGAACTCTCTTGCTTTTTTGAGGATCCAGCGGATGTTGGCAATTTGATCTCTGGTTCCTCTGCCTTTTCTAAAACCAGCTTGAACATCTGGAAATTCATGGTTCACATGCATATTGCTGAAGCCTGGCTTGGAGAATTTTGAGCATTACTTTACTAGCATGTGAGATGAGTGCAATTGTGCAGTAGTTGGAACATTTTTTGGTATTACCTTTCTTTGGGATTGGAATGAATAACTCACTCCAAACTCATGTCTGCCTTCTCCCTTGACCTCACACCATCTTCCCTCCATACATGTCTGTCTCTGTGTCCAGATTTCCCCTTCTGATAGAGAACACCAGTCATTCTGGATCAGGGCTCACCCTAATGACCTCATTTTGACTTGATTACCTCTGTGAAGGCCATATTTTCAAATAAGGTCCCATTCTGAGTACTGGGGGTTAGGACAAAACTTGTTTCTTTTCAGAGCACGGATACAATTCAATCCATTGTTTTTGGTCACTAAGTCATGTCCGACACTTTTGCGACCTCATAGATTATAGCCCGCCAGGCTCCTCTGTCCGTGGGATTCTCCAGGCAAGAATATAGCAGTGGGTTGCCAGTTCCTTCTCCAGAGGATCTTACTGACCCAGGGATCGAATCCAGGTCTCTCACACTGCAGGCAGATTCTTTCCTGTCTGAGCCATCAGAGAAGCCCCCACGACATCAGCATAAAATACCTAATTCAGTGTTGTACTTGGTACTGGATAAGATCAATATACATTTTGTTAACATTAGAGTGCTTATTTGCATTCCTGCATGCTCAGTCACTTCAGTCGTGTCCGACTCTTTGTCATCCTATGGACTGTAGCCTGCCAGGCTCCTCTGTCCATGGGATTCTCCAGGCAAGAATATAGGAGTGGGTTGTTATGCCCTCCTCCAGGGGATCTTCCCAACCCAAGGATTGAACTCGCGTCTCCTGTGTTTTCTGCATCACAGGTTAATTCTTTACCACTGAGCCACTGGGGAAGCCCCTAGAGTACTGTGTATAGACAAGTTATTTGGACTCTTGGTAGAGCTAAATGAGATCATCTCTTTAATTCTTTCTCTTTTGAGCAGGATCCTCTAAAAAAGGGGTCTATAGACCATGGCCCACCAGCCAAAACTGTCCTGTCCCCTGTATTTGTATAGCCCATAGGCTGAGAAAGACTTTTATATCTTTAAAAGGTTGGGGGGAAAAATAAAAAAGTAATATTTCATGACATGTGAAAATGATATGAAATTCAAATTTCCATGTCAATAAATGAAGTCATATCAGGGTATGACCACACCCATTGGTTGATGTTTGTGGCTGCTTTGGTGTTACTAGAGCAGAGGTGAGCGGCTGCGACAGACAGTGTATGGCCTGCAAAGCCCAATATATTTACAGTTTAGTCAGGGGCAGCAGAAAAAGTTTGCTGCCCCTGCTCTAGAATAATAAAACTAAGCAAATAGAAACTCTGAACCAAGACCCAGCCTTTGAACACACACTGGCTGTGTGCACAGCCCTTAAATCTTTGGGTCTTTGCATTGTCACTCTAGATCTGACTGCTTGAAGTCTGAGAGGAGCAGCCTGAGCTGCTCATGGCTGGGGCTGACTTGACAAAGCTCCCAGGGGGAGCCCGGGGGTGGGGTGGTCCTTAGATCTGCCCCACAGGAGAGTTGCAGAGCCACATAAATCCGATCCTGCCTGCTGCACCTCAGTCACTGAAGTTGCCTCATGTCAGCTGTTGGTGGACTTCGCCTACTGAGAGATCTCCTTTTAGACATAATCACCTTTTTATATATGTGTAGCGCTCTAAATGCCTCTCCCACCCCAGAGCTTTGCCTGGTGATCGAAAGGAGCTAATCCAAAAAATGGCATGATCATCTCTGAATGGCCTCAGTTTATCACCTGGACAAGCACAGAAGGTTCCACCCTGAGCTTCTCTTTGTTGTAGCAACAGGTGCTCAGGAAGGGGATGAGGGTGGCTGAGGGGGAGGATGGGTTTAAAGGCCGGAATGAGGTGAGAGGAGGGAGGCTGTGGAATGCTCTTTGGGGGAGAGCTTTAGAAATAGGATCAGCTTCATTAGTTTGGAATGGTCTGGGACACAATCCTCGCAGGACTCAGGGGTGGCAGATGACACCAGAACCCTTCGAAGTTCTGAAAAATAGTTCATGACAGATGTAAGTGTTGTCTGTCCTAAACTGAGAGTTCTTAAAGAATTTTCTTAAAAAGTAGTAAGGGAAAAAAAGATTCTAAGGGAAAACCTATTTTTCTTTATATTTTTTGGTTCCATATATAACTAATCTCTATGGCACAAGCCAGTTGAGAGACCACACTGTCTACCTAGTCCTATCTGACAAGAGGGTTCCAGAGGGTTCCAGGAGGGTTCCAGAATGGTTACAGGTTTGTGTATAGCTGAGTCCTTTTTCTATCCACCTGAAACTATCACAACATTGTTAAAAAGCTATGTTTGCGTGCGTGCTAAGTTGCTTCAGTCGTGTCTGACTCTTTGTGACCCCCCTGGGCTGTAGCCAGTCCAGGCAAGAATTCTGGAGTGGGTTGCCCTGCCCTCCTCCAAGGGATCTTCCAGGTGCAGAGATCAAATTCACATCTCTTATGTCTCCTGCTTTGGCAAGCAAGTTCTTTATCACTAGAGTCGTCTGGGAAGCTTGTTAATCAGCTATACTCCAATACAAAATAAAAAGTTAAAAAAAAAAAAAAAAGGAGCCTCAGAAGTTTCCATATGTCTCAAATGCTGATATTTTTTTGAGATATTATGTTTAAACATTACTGTAAAATTTGATATTGGGGTGTCTGGAGCTAAAGTTCAGAGAAAGCAGTCTGGTGTAGGGCAGCTATCGGTAAAGTTTTTTTGGAAAGATCTAGATGGCAAACAGGTTTGCAGGTCATGTGGTCTCTGCTGCAGCTATTCAACTCTGCCATTGTATAAAAGCAGGCACAAATCATATGTAAATAAATGATTCTGACTGTGTGTTAATAAAACTTTATTTACAAAAGCAAATGGCCAGCCAGATTTGGCCATGGGCTATAGTTTGCCGATCCCTGGTATAGAGTTTTATCCTCTTCTATATTAGCTTTCTTTGCTCTTCCCTAGCAGATGCTAGGGACTATTTATTGGAGTCCTTACTTCAAGGCTGTATATTATCACCCTCCTTAATTAACTTTTATGCAGAGTACATAATGCAAAATGCTAGGCTGGAAGAAGCACAAGCTGGAATCAAGATTGCTAGGAAAAATATCAATAACCTCAGATGCAGATGGCACCACCCTTATGGCAGAAAGCAAAGAGGAACTAAAGAGCTTCTTGATGAAAGTGAAAGATGAGAGTGAAAAAGCTGGCTTAAAACTCAATATTCAAAAAACTAAGATCATGGCATCTGGTCCCATCACTTCATGGCAAATAGATGGGGAAACAATGGAAACAGTGACTGACTTTATTTTTGGGGGCTCCAAAATCACTGCAGATAGTGACTTCAGCCATGAAATTAAAAGATGCTTTCCCCTTAGAAGAAAAGCTATGACCAACCTAGACAGCATATTAAAAGCAGAGACATTACTTTGCCGACAAAGGTCCGTCTAGTCAAAGCTATGGTTTTTCCAGTAGTCATGTACGGATGTGAGAGCTGGACCGTTAAGAAGACTGAGCACTGAAGAATTGATGCTTTTGAAGTGTTGAAGAAGACTTTTGAGAGTCCCTTGGACTACAAGGAGATCCAACCAGTCAACCCTAAAGGAAATCAGTCATGAGTATTCATTGGAGGAACTGATGCTGTAGTTGAAGCTCCAATACTTTGGCCACCTGATGGGAAGAACTAACTCACTGAAAAGACCCTGATGCTGGGAAAGACTGAGAAGGGGATGACAGGATGAGATGGTTGGATGGCATCACCGACTTGATGGACATGAGTTTGAGCAAGTTCTGGGAGTTGGTGCTGGACAGGGAGGCCTGGTGTGCTGCAGTCCATGGGGTTACAAAGAGTTGAACATGACTGAGTGACTGAACTGAACTGAACAGATGCTAGAGGACAGAGAGTGTGTCAGTATATGGCAGGAGTAGCTCTGCTTTATGGGAGAGCTGAAATTTGAGTAAACAGAATCCAGGAGAAAAAGGGTGAGGTGCTCAGAGTCTGGGTGAGATAGTGATCGACAGTGGAAGGAAGAATAGCCACAGCAGGGGAGGAGCTAGGTGCGCTTACTGGCAAAACTTCTGAATATAGATGCTGAAGTCAAGGTAGGCTGTAGAGGGAAGACATCTGGTTCCTTGAGTTGTCTAGGACCCTGAACAGCCTCACTCTTCCAGGCTCCACGTGACCCACTTCTACTATGGTTTCTGCTCTTTTTGGCTACCCTTGCAGTCTCCAGGATTTCTGTTTCTTGTATCCCATCCATATTATTGTTAACTCCTAAATCTCTGCTCTCTCAAACGCTCTTTATAATAACCCTGCCTCACGATACCTGTCCCAGGCTTATGACATTCAGAATGAATTAGCTCTCCTCTATGCTTCTCTGGTCTGGGTAAAAATTCCATAATAGTGCAAATTATGGTTTTGCCTTCCTCATTTCTTGACTGTGAGATTTTCGTGTGTAGGTTCTATTTTACATTCTCGGTGGTTAGTTGGGGAAAAATGCCTATATCAAAGAGAGAAATACATAGGTGCAATAAAGAGTTAACTCAAAGCTACTCAATCTAGTGCCATCTTGCATGGCTTTCCAGTTATTTTGTTTACAATGTCTTCTTTCTCAGGAGGTTATACTGGTTTTGAAGGAGGGGACAAGGTTGAAGTATACAACCTACAACTGTACTGGGCTGGCCATGAAGTTCATTCAGGTTTTTCCTTAAGATGTTACATAAAAACCCAAATGAACTTTTTGGCAAACCCAGTGTTATATTGTGAGTAGTACAGTCACAAATGGCAGAATTTCTATAGTCAGCCCAGGCTACAAGGGGGACTTGTTGGTTCCTGTAAACATAACAAGGGGAGGCCAGGTGCAGCTGGCCTCAGGGACACCTGGGAATGGGGAAAAGAGGAGGGACAGTCCCTTATCTTGGTTTTTGCCCATGTGTCAGGTTTCACACCTACTATCTTTACCCCAAGCAGGAACTTCCTTTTTTGTTTCCAGAAGTCTGATCCAGAAAGTCTTAGGAAAGCATTGGCCTACCTTGGTCATCTATCCAACCTGTGATCAGAGAGGTGGATTTTCATCACTGGTAGCTCCTGGTAAAATACCAGTGGCATGGGGTGGGAGGAAGACACCCTGACGAAAGGAGGGTGCATTTCTTAGAAGCAGGGAGAAGGTGTGCCAGGCAGACAGAATGAGAGACACCATGTCAGTGTCTGCCCTTCCTTAGTGCTTGGTCTTGAATTGGGCAGAAACTCAAGTGACCAGTATCAGCCATTTTCTTCCCAAAAGGTCACTGCTCATCTCTTGTTCAATTGATCTCTGGACTGCGACTGCCAAAACTTTCTCAGAGTAAATGCAGTCCTTCCCTTCCCATTAATAGATTAAGAACCCACCTTTTCCATAGACATGATAGGGTAGAAATGCTGCCATTGACTCTGCTCTTCTTTGCTAGTCCTTGAGTATTGAATAAATGAGTCCCAACCATTCATCATCCCTTCAACACACATTTGTCCAGCACTATTTAAAAAAAGTAATAAAATGTCGACTTAAAAAAATAATTTTATTTATTTTGGGGTTTGCTGAGTCTTCTTTGCTGTGCAGGCTTTTCTCTAGTTGCGGTGAGTGGGGCTACTCTTTAGTTGTGTGCAGGCTTCTCATTGTGGTGGATTCCCTTGTGGTGGAGCACAGGCTCTAGGGTGAGGGGGCTTCAGTAGAGGTGGCATATGGGCTCAGTAGTTGTGGTTTTGGGGGCTCTAGAGCACAGGCTCAATAGTTGTGGCACATGGGCTTAATTGCCCTGCAGCATGTGGGATCTTCCTGGACCAGGGATTAAATCTGTATCTCCTGCATTGAGGATTCTTTACCACTGAGCCACCAGGGAAGTCCTGTCCAGCACTATTTTTTTTTTTTTTCCAGCACTATTTTTTAAGAGCAGTTTAAGGTTTGCAGCAAAATCAAGCAGGAAGTACAGAGTTGCCATTGAGCTTTTCATAAGCTATAGCATGACCACTTTCTGTTGATGTCATCTCATTTGTTCTACTCAACAACTCTGTGAAGTAGGGATGCATTTTCATCTCACTTTTCAGATAAGAAAAAGGTCTATAAGGATAAAGAGGCTTGACGAAGACCTCATGGTTTTTGAGGGGTCAGTTTATGATGTTACTGTCATTTTCATTGAAAACATTCAAAGCAGAAGATTCCAAGGCAGGAAGGGCTGACTCTTCAATGGTAGAGTTCGCTATACCTATATTTGATGCAGAGAGAAGTAGCATAGGTCTTGAAATGTTTTCAAAACCCTGAATTCAGAAAACAGACCAGATTTTTTGCCCAAATCCATTCAAGTCATCAATCTTGAGTCCCACTGCATCTCCTGGAAATGAATCTGACAATTCAGTTAAATGATGGGGATCTGCTACATGGCCCCCTCTGCAATGCAGATGTGGACACTCTGACCCCTCCATGCCCATTTCACTGGCATCGAACAGCAATTTCTCTGGAGGAAAAGGTGCCAGGAACAAGGAAGAGATGGCTGGCAGGGCTCCCCAGATGCCCCCAGTTGATTTCTTCCAGGACTAGTTCTCATGCCCAAAGGAGTCTTGTGGTTCAGCTCATGAGGTCTGCAGGGCTACACTTCCAGTTTCTTCTTTCTTTGGCTTCAGTGTCTCTGAGCCCTGGTCTCTTGGGATTAGGGTGTATGTGGCTGGGAAGTGGAGACTGGGGCAAGGGAGGGGGCAGTCGAGTGGAGTAGGTGACTGGTAATATTTTCCAGTTCTTTCTAAAGTGTCTGCCTTCCCTTAATGGACACGGAAGTGAGCCAGCCAACAGACTGCTCCAACTGCAAGATTGGTTACTGGTTACATCATCTGGGCAGCCAGACTGGGGAGGTGGAGAGAAACTGAGCAGGGATTAACCCAGCCCTGAGTGAATTGATAGACAAAGGCTGTGGTGATCAGGTAACCTTTTTCCCAAGCACTGGCCTTGGGGAGGTGGAGGGGAGCCAGATAGTCGTAATAGTGCCCGCATGGGTGCTGGGTGGCTGCCCACTCTTTACCAACATTTTAGCTCTATTTCACTCCACTCTATGCTGCTCCATCCTGAAAGTTCTGGTTGAGAATTGAATGTCCCAGGAATATACCAATCACTTCAGTCGTGTCTGCCTCTGTGCGATCCCATGGTGTAGCCCACCAGACTTCTTTGTCCATGGGATTCTCCAGGCAAGAATACTGGAGCAGTTTGCAATTTCCTTCTCCAGGGGATATAATATACCAGTGAAGAGATGATACTGAAACATCTAAGATGCGCAGCCTCGAGGCATCCCCTTCCCCAGCGAGGCACAGGGGCACACACCAGTTAGCTGGTGCTGTGTGCTAAGTCACCCCCAACATGAGTGGTTTCTGACACCATTCCTTAGTGCTGCTTCTGAGTCTAATGAGCCGCTGGGCAGCTCTGCTGAATTGGATTGGGCTCTGTGGTGGGTGGGTCAGCTGGCTGATCGGTGATGGCCTGGACAACTACAGCCTTTCTCTATACGCCTTCTCATCCTCTCCCAGGCTAACTTGGGCTTGGTCACATGCAGGGGAAGGCTTCCAAGCGGGCAGCAGGCAAAGCCTCTGGAGGTCCAGGCTTGGGACACATTTGAAGTTGCTTCTGGCCACATTCTACTGACCATAGCAAGTTACAAGGCCAGCTTGGATTGAAGGGGTGGGAGAAAGGGCTCCACCTCTGGTTGGGGGAAGGGACAGAGACATTTTTGTCCTCTACTGTAGACCCATGCACCCTTATTATGGACAGAAGACTGATAACGCTCTATTATAGCTCTTATCACATACTGCTAGGCAGGACAGAGGAGGAGGAGTAGTACATTCTGATAGCGGTGGGTGGGGTGGGAAGGAGTTTGGGGAAGAGTTCACAGAGAAGGAAGCCTTGAAGGACAAATAGCATTTCAACAAGAGCAGAAACACACACCCGTTTTGTTTCCTTTTCTGCTCTGTCCCTCTTGCCAAAATCCGGCCCTGGACCCACCAGCTACCACCACTGATCTGATTGCAGGGATTCTCAGCAACCCAGTGAGGGGGGAGCATCATCTCTGCCCCTTACATCTGGAGACAAGAAGGGCTCCAGCAAGCCCTTCCTGTAATTAGAAAAAGGGAGATTCCTTGACTCATGTTTTTGCCAAACTGTGGCATTTCTCGCCTATCTCTCTTCTCTTCTTGAGCTATTTCTCTATCTTTCTCCCACTGTGATTTCTGATGGGATTGGTCACTGGAAGTCAGCAAGGAAAAAGATAAATAAAAATTGCTTTCATTCCGTTGTCAATGGAAAACAAATTCGTTTCTCTTGTTTTGTGGTGGAATCACGCAGCATGTAAAGAGCTTCACGCAGTGCTGGGGACAGAGTATATATGTACACTCAGTCACTCAGTTTGACTCTTTGTGGCCCTTTGGACTTTAGCCTGCCAGGTTCTTCTGTCCATGAAAATTTTCAGGCAAGAATACTAGAGTGGATTGCCATTTCCTCTTTCAGGAAATCTTCCCAACCTAGGGATGGAACCTGTGTCTCCTGCATTGCAGGTGGATTCTTTATTACTGATCCATGGGGGGCAGGTGTTGGTGGGGAGTGGAGGGCAAAGTAGGTGGGTTGATAAATGGAGTGGGGGTGGCAGAAGCAGTATCAGTTGCTGTAACTATTACACCTAATGAGTCTTTGGAACAGAAGCATTGTCTGAACAGACCTCTACTGCCTTAGCAAAATTGCTGGCATGCTTGACAAGTATGCTCATTAAGAACAAACAACTTTCTGTTTCAGCAAATGCTTGGGTAGCTCCTTTCTCCTGAGAACAAACAAACAAACAAAAAAACCCCAGAAGGAATCTGTCTGGGGTTGGTCATCCTCTGGTGGAGTCCACCCTTGGAAAAATCCTCAGGCCTCACTTACTGCTGCAGGACCATTACCCTCCCCCCGCCCCCCACCATGCTCCCCTCCCCATCCCAAGTCACCCTAGCACCAGGTAGAAAAGACAGGGATTCTGAGGGCACAGGCTCTTTTCTTAGGTTCTTCAGTTGCCATGGCCAAGAGTACTTCTGCAAAGAGAAGGATGATGCCCTCTAATCCTGATGTGTCCTTTCTCTGCCTCTGCTCTGCCTTTGAAGTTTCCAGGGGCCTTGTGTTTTCTTGGGTCCTGATAATGGAGGCGGTTGGAGTCTTTGGTGGGCCTCTTGTTCAGTTTACTTTCAGCCTGGAAAGTGTGGCTGAGAGTAGGATGTGAGAGGGAGCCAAGGCAGCCCTGGCTACCTCCACTCACACATGGATGTCAGATCTCTTTCTTCTCTGTTATTTGTGACACCAACTGTGTCTAAATCTGAAAGGTTTGGTTATAAGGAGCAGAAATGTAGCTCCAATGAGCTTAGACAAATGAAACATTTATTCCATAATTGGACCGGACACTGAGGTGCGCATAGAAATAAAGGAAGAGCTACAGAATTTGAAACCAAGCAGAACCCTGTGGGCATGGGTATGGAAACCATCCTGTCTTGGAAGCCTTTCTGTCTCTTGAAACCAGTGTTTCTTGTTTGTAGGGAATAGACTCCAGCCTCCTTGACCTTCCCTGAGTTTCAAAGGGATGCAAGAGACAAGGGTGGAACAGCCAAGAAACAATAGCGTAGCCTTGGGGCAGGGTCCTGATTACACCTCAAGGACTATACACAACAATATCTTTGAGCTGTTTATAGAACTAAAGCTCCCAACTAATGGAAGATGTCAGCATACTTCATTCCAGAGAGATCACCTGGGGCCCAGGTGGCGCTAGTGGTGAAGAACTCGCCTGCTAATACAAGGGACTTCAGAGATGCAGGTTCTGTGCTTGGGTTGAGAAGATCCCCTGGAGAAGGGCATGGCAACCCACTCCAGTATTCTTGCCTGGAGAATCCCATGGACAGAGGAGCCTGGCAGGCTACAGTCTTCAGGGTCACACAGAGTTGGACACTGAAGTGATTTCATACCGCACACACAGATTAAAGGAACTAGAGAAGCTCATAGAGAGATTAACTGAGACCAGATTAAAGGGGTGTAGGCCCTGCACACACCCTGATGTTATCAACAACCCACCCTTGAACCATTGCTGTAAAACTCCTCTCCAAATCCTTCCAACTTGGGACACACAGTTTTCAAGGCAGGAGTCTGCTGTGTCCCCCTTTGTCTGGCAAAGGAATAAAGCTCTTTTCCACTCCACCCAAAACTCTTGTCTCTAAGATTTGATTCGTGCACAGAGGCTGAGTTTTTGGCATCAAAATCAGGACGCCTCTTCAACATTGTTTGTCCGTCTCCACTTCTTTGTGCTTTTCTTCAACTGCTAGTTAGTTTTGACCCTTTCTGAGAGGCTTTCCTCTGGTAGGTATGTGATCACGAGCAGTCTCTACTTAGCAGCTTCGCAGAAAGAGGGTATTGTAGTTCAGTCCTAGTGAAGGGTTATGAGTTTTCCTACTTGGGTTATAAACCAGTGTTGTCTGAACATTGGTGCTAGGCTTTGGGCCCTTGGACTTGTCCCCCTCGCTCTACATAGGACTTTAGGTTCTGGCACCAGAAGAAGGAAGATGAAAACTTTTTCTGAACAGATTACAACCAATAAGTGCTCCCACAGGTACAAAACTTTAGGAGATATATACTCTTTTTCCATAGTCAGCAGAACCCATTAGTGTCTTTGCTGTTTACTCTTCTTTTGAAAGACAAATTAGTATAACCTAATTACTGTTGTTCTGTCCCCATTGGCAGTGTTTGGTTTAGATGTAATTCTGGCCAAGGTGGTATAAGGCGACACTAACTGGAAGACTTCAGAGAAAGGTTCTCATCCTAAAGAAGGGTGATCTCTTTTACAGGCCACCCACTGGTCTTCAGAGGATGGCTGGAGCTGCTGGATCAGGTTGCAGCTGTGCGGACCAAGTCAAGACTGAGGCTGAGATGCTGAGGAAGACAGAGTAGGGTACAGCCAGGTCCTAAAGGACCTGACTGAGCCAGCGTGTCAACTGACCTTGGACCACCCTCTCCAAGGACGTTTTGCTTATGAGAGGACATTTTCTTTATTGTTTAAGCCAGTGGTTTTCAAACTATGGTCTCTAGACTAGGAGTTTCAGCTTCCTTTGGGAACTTGCCAAAAATACAAATTCTTGAGTCTCACCCAGACCCACTGAATTCTGGAGATGTGGCCCAGGCCTGTGGGCTTTAAGGGGCCCTCCAGGTAGTTCTGGAGAGAACTACAGCTAGAACCCAGAGAGGATAGTTGTCATGGGGTGAGTGGTGGCCCCCAAAAGATAAATCCACACCCTAATCCCTGGAATCTGTAGATGTTACTTTATTTGGGAAAAGAGTCTTTACAAATCTATTTAAAGATTTTGAGATGATAATCCTGGATTATCCATGTGGGCCCTAAATCCAATGATGTGTCCTTATAAAGGAAGAGCCGAGGGAGTTTAAGACAGACAGCAAAGGAGAAGACGGGAAAGGGGGAGGCCATGTGACCACGGAGGCAGAGATGAGTGATGGGGCCACATGGGTCCTGACAGCGCTGGAGTCTGAGAGGCAGAGCACAGATCCCCCTCGGAGGATCCCCAGGGAGCGTGGCCCTGCTGACACTTTGGTTCCAGACTTCTGACCTCCAGCACTGTGAGAGGGCAAGTTTCTGCTGCTTTAAGCCACCAAGTTTGTAGTGATTTGTTATAGCAGCCCCAGGGAATGAATACAGTCCTCTCCTCTACGGGGAAGACTGAGAAGCTGGGTCAACCCGAGAGAGTGCAGCCAAGGAGGGAGTGGAGAGGCTGGTTTCTCACTTTCTTCATTCTCTTTGACCTCCAGATAGTGCCTCCCCCTGGCCCAATCTAGAGGAAAAGCACAATGGAGACCCCTTGATATGGTCCATTGGGGTCAGCCTCCAGAGACTCAGAGCAGGGTGGAGCAGGCGGGAGAGAGGCTCTGGAAGGGCAGCTGGAAGCCACCCAGAACACACACAACTGCGGGCAAAACACAACTGAATGGTAACCTTTGAACAGACCTGGAAGGATAAGGTCCACACATGTGTATGAGCTGAATGTGGCAAGAGTTCGTGCTTTGTGAAGTTAGAGAATGACAACATTCATCTGGCAAAAGTGGCCAGAAGAAGTGGAAATTCTAATGATGTTTAAGTAATGGGACAAAGACGGCTGGAGACCCTGGGGGTGAAGAAGTGATTCCTTGCATCTGTCCATGCTTGGAAGATAGCTAGAGGTGACAGCGAGATAAGAGAATGAAAGATGTGCGAACAGCAGGTGCTTAAGAGGGGTGGGGAAACAGAATGGGGAGAGGGAGGGACTAGGGGAACTACTATGTCACCTAACGGAGGACTGTGACGTTTCCGTACATTTCTGGCACTGTGGTTCAATCAACAATGGGGTCACTATTGCCCCTTTTAGCCTCCAAATCATTTCTGCTACTGACAGATGAGGACAACCTCATAAGATTTAGGCTCAAAGCCCCAGGAGTTCTGCTTACAGAAAGGTGGCAGAGGGTCTGCCATTTAGATGAGGGGGGCCTAGGGCTCAGAGGACAGACATGCGTGTCCTGGGCTTATCTTCTTAGCCGAAAGTTGCCAGGCAGGGTCTGGGTATAGGGTTGGATCCATCACAGCCACCAAGCTCTGTGGCCCCAGGCCGAATCTTTTGCCTTTTCTGTGCCTCAGAACCACGGGAAGAATGAGGTTCTCTCTATCTTGAAGAGACTTTGAAAAGAACAAATAATGGTAAATAAACCAAGGGAAATAAATAAATAACAACCAGTGATTTACCAAACTACACAAAATTATCTAATTACAGAACAGGAAAGAAAAACAAAAGGCTAGGGAGGGGAGGGTGAGGGGGGCAGGGTGATGGCTAGGAGGGATTAAAGGAATTCAGATTTATTAGCAGGAGAGACAACCTGGCTCCCTCTCCTAATTCTTCTTAACAAAGCTTGCCTCGCTCCTGCAGATGCTCCAAGAGGGAACATCTGTCTACAGGCTCCTGGATTTTGACGTGTGAGCCTTTGGTCTAAGGAATTGTTTTCAAGCCTGAGAACTGCGTGGCAGACTCTGGTCTGGGACACTTCCTTATGCACCAAGTAAGGCACAAGCTACAACCACTACCACAACAAAGAGCCCGGTTGCTTAAGGAAACACATTTGTCAGTCACTTGCCAAATGCCCTTCTCTGAGTCAGGGGGGTGGGTGTCCCACCCCTGCAGGGTCCTGCAGCCTGCAGAATAATTCTTGCGTGGTGCATGTTTCATTGTGAGCAGAGACTGTCTCTAACATGTAGGGAGAACTAGAGGGTTCATAGTAGTTTGTGTTTGGAGTGTGTGTGTGCTTGTACGTGTGCGTGTATGTTCGTGTATGCCACTGAATGTATCTGTGTGCCTGCATGTGATGCTGGGCCAGCAGAGATGGACACACTTCACGCACGAGATGAGGCCCTGGCCTAGCAGCAAGGGGATGTACGCTTGGGCGTTGAGTGTGAGCCGACAAGGAGTCCAGGCCCAGGGCCTCTGGGGACCTGTCGCCTGCAGGGCTCATTATAGAGGAGACCAGGTGCTTGGAGTGTCCCCAAAGCAATACAGAGTGCAGTCATGAGTTTGAAAAATATTCCTGCGAGAGATATAAATAAAGACTCCAAACCCAAAGCCAGGGTTTGAGAAAGCCATCCTTAAACACAGGATAATTTATAGCTGCTGCCGTCCTGTCCCGAGCATGACTCAGCTCTCCTAGCCTGAGCAGGCCCAGCCTGCTCCAGTAACCTTTGGGTTTGGCTGAAAGGAAGGCGCTAAAGAGAGAGAGCGCTCCAAGGAAGCCGGTGAGCTAACCACTCGGCTACCAGCTGCCCCTGCTGGGTCCCCTCCCCGCCACCTCCTCCTCCTTCTGGGCAAACTCCAGCCTGGACACGGCTGATCAGACCCTGGAAGCTGAGGAACAGGCCCCTTGGCTATTCCTGGCTGGCCAGCCCTCAGGAAGTCTCTGAGATGGATGTTGGTCTACCTCTGGGATCCGGTGGGTTCTGGTATCCACACAATGGGCCACTCTTGCCCAGGTGGCATGATCTCAATACAGACACAAGTAGAACTGGAGAGCTGTTCTCAGTCATGGAGACTTTTGAACCCCACAGAAAGAACAGAAATGAGAGTACTTTCCTCTTTAATTAAAAAATAACTTACTCCAGTCAAGTGCCAAAAGTGGGCGGTGAAGAGGGGCAGATAAGCTTCAGCCTTGTGGTAAGTGTGTGTGGGGAGCAGTCAGACTTGAACAGGGTTAGTTTCTAATTCTCTCCTCCCAGCACTGCCTGCCCCCCTTCCTTCATTATATTTTTAGCAGACTCTTTGGCCAACCAAGGCGAAAGAGACAAATGCAAGTACAGAGAGTGCTTATCAAAACCCGTGGATGTTTCTTTTTCTCTTTTTTCTTTTTCCCTTAAAAACCTTCCAGGAGCAGGGAAAGGACTGGAAGTACTTGAAGGTCTTTTTAGCTCCAGGCCTCACCCCAGCTTGGATCTCAAGAACGTTTCGATGCCAAGGCCGTGTGCCTGACTGTCCAAGTGTAGAAAAGAAAAAGCGTCATTCAGAGCTATTTTAAAAATAGTTTCGCTCTTTGATTAAATGGCTAAACAGCTCTGGATCAAGTTTTCTCTGCTCTAGCAGACGAATTTGTGTAACTGGCCTAATTTTAACCTAGATCCTTGCATATCAGGAATGTAATCATCGCTAAAGAGATGAACAGTTTCTGAAATCTGTAACTGTCTTCTTTCAACATATGTTTTGTAAGCCATTGTGTGTGTATATGTGTGTGTTCTGGAGAAGGCAATGGCAACCCACTCCAGTACTCTTGCCTGGCAAATCCCATGGATGGAGGAGCCTGGTGGGCTGCAGTCCATGGGGTCGCTAGGAGTTGGACACGACTGAGCTACTTCACTTTTACTTTTCACTTTCATGCATTGGAGAAGGCAATGGCAACCCACTCCAGTGTTTTTGCCTGGAGAATCCCAGGGACAGGGGAGGCTGGTGGGCTGCTGTCTCTGGGGTTGCACAGAGTCGGACACGACTGAAGCGACTTAGCAGATGTGTGTGTTCGGATGTGTGTCTGCAAACGGGTTGTTAAAGATCTAAGTGAGGAGGAGTTGGAGTGTGATGCATGGTGAAGCCCAGCATCTTGTGTAGGGTGGGCAAGGGCTCTGACCTCTGGGCAGGGCATTATCTTTGGTGCCTCTCTCTGCTGTGTGCAGGACTTATTGCTAAGCTATTGTGCAGGAGGGATGGCACTAGGGTGGGACCCCTCAGCCTGGGTATTTATTGCTGTACATAGTGTTTATTTGTGGCACATAGGTTTTTTTTTTTTTTAATTGTGTATATGATCAATAACGGGAAGATCCCTTGGAGGAGGGGATGGCAGCCCACTCCAGTATTCATGCCTGAAGAATCCCTTGGATAGAGGAGGCTGGCGGACTACGGTCTATAGGGTCACATGAATGAAGCAACTTAGCACTAGTATGATCAATAAATACTGTTAAAGAGAAGGAAATTTCTTCTTCCATGAAGGAAGTTTCAAGTCAGTCAACTTAAAACACATACACACACACCTCCTCCCAGATCTACACAAGCTGCCTTCATAAATGACAGAAAGCAGAGGACCACGGTAGCTGCATAACTAAAACCACACAATTTTGGCCTGGCCCAGTCACGTTGGAAAAACAAGGAGCCTGCTTCAGATTTTGCAGCTCAGTCTTTTGAAGTCCACCCTCTGTCCCCTGCCTCCTCTTTTTTCAAATCTCTCCCTCTCAGAGTATTTTCCTTTTTTTTCACCTTCCCCCAGTTTCTAAAGGCCCCCTGCTCTTTTAGTCACCTGTTTTTTTTACATGATCAAAATAAGAAAGGCTGCCGTGATTGGCAAGTGTGGATTGATTAGCACATACAGATTGATTGGCACATATAGATTGATTAGACACTTCTAGATTGATCAGAGGGACTTCCTTGGTGGTTCAGATGGCAAAGAATCTGCCTGCAGTGTGGGAGACCTGGGTTTGATCCCTGCATCGGGAAGATCCTCTGGAGAAGGAGTGGCTACCCACTCCAATATTCTTGCCTGGAGAATCCCACGGACAGAGGAGCCTGGCAGGCTATAGTCCACGGGGTCGCAAAGAGACACAATTGAGTGACTAGCACTTCCCTTCAGTTTGATCAGACCCCTGCACTTTATGGGAAGAAACAATCTTGTGGAGAAGTGAAGATTCTCAAGATCCCACAGCCATGAACGAGCAGCACCCTAGCCCTCTGAGACCAATGGAGAATGAATCTACAATAATTGGTAAGTAAGAGCTGGAGAGAAATTCCACGAGCCTGCCAGATAGAAACCTGGAGATGGAACTGGGGCTGAGTCAGGCCTCTGCCCTTTGCTAGCTGGTCGCCCTGCTTGGATTAACACTAGGCTGTCAGTGGTTTGTTTCTTCTGCTCTCTTTGGAGTAATCCACACACCTGGCAGGGCTCCCCCTATGTCATCTGTTCTCTGAACAACTCAGCTGCCAGGCAGAAGAGCCCAGCCCAGCAGTCTTGGTTCTGAAGCTTATGGGAAGGCCCTTGGTAAGAAAACCAGCCTTGAATTTCTGGATTTTCTTCCAGAGACAGTGAGGCCCCTTGGATTGGGTTTGCAGTTAAGCTTGGATGCTCACTCTGTGCACATACTCTGACCATCTGCGGTTCTCGGGGAAACACTCCAAAGATACAGGACCCATCTTGGGTGCAGCAGGGGGCCACAGAGCCAAAAAGATACAAACTTCCGATCCCCCGGGATGAAGGTCTGAAGGAAGATGCGTTATCTATTGCTCAAAGGAGAGGGGCTGTGTGTGTCTGCACAAGGCAATGAATGGGATGGCCTTTGTCCAAAAGCAACACAATTGTGATCTGACAGACTTGTGAGATGGGCTGCTCATGTGCATCACAGCCCACATTGAGGTTGCTGGAACCTGCACACATGACTACCCTGGGAAAGGAGGAACTGCAGCTTCTGGAGAGAATTCAAAGGAGTGCAGGGGGGAAGAGGAGGTGGAGAACTGAGAGGGAGGCGGTCCACTTTGAGTATCCCCCCTCTGCTGCCCTTCCCCCACCCCTCTCCCCTAAGGCAGAAGCCCAGGGCAGAGGTCAGACTAAAGCCAGCTGATTCTGTGGCTGTTTATACCCTGTAACCAGATCCTGTGCCTGCTAGGCTGCCCAACAGCTGCGGAGATAAGGGGATGGGCCGTTGCTTCCAAAGACTGGGTGACCTGTGCTGGCGTCTACCTCGGGGGCAGCTTATCCCGATCATATACCTCGCCAGGGGGTGGGAGTGGGGAGAGGTGGGGCTGGCTGCCAGCTCCTGCCCAGGTGGCCGGGGTGACCTTCTTGAATCCAGGGTGAATCTTTGAGCTCCATATGGAACTTCCTCCTAGACTCTGTGCAAACCCCTTGTCTCCTCACCGGGTTGCTTTTTTACCAAGAGAGGTAAGAAAGGAGTTTTGCCTGTTTCTTGGGTTTGTTTTCTTCTCTCTTTATCTTTGTCATCACAGAGACAGAAAAGAACATGTGGTAGAGCTCTGGGTCAGGTGAAATTTCTAGATTCTGCTGCCAAATGCATTTCAGGCCAGGGCATTTCTTGCCTTGCACCAATCCCAGGGCTCCCCTCTGAGGTTAGCCTTGTCTTCCCTCCCATCTGCATCCTCTCAGCCCTCCAGGCAGGGGGAGGGACCTCTCTGCCCATTCAGGACTCCCTGCAAGAAGGCGGAGGTAGTGAACCCTCCCTGCTGAAAGTCTGCAAACCAGGGTCATCCTACTGGTCCTTCAGTGAGCGGTCCTTCCATTCTACACCCCCATCCTATGGGGGCAGGCTCCCTCCACCTCCACCTTCCAGTCTTCCCTTTCCCTCTCCCATTCTTTCCCCTCCATCTGCTTCCTCTGGCCATCTCCAGCCCTTTGGTCCTGGGCACCCCTCTGGAGCAGGTAGACATTGTGTTCTGGTTCTCAGTGTTCACACCTCTCAAGTATGAGATTTGAAGATGGTTCACATGTTCTTTCCTTTGGTTTCTTGTTCCCCTGCCACTTGGGCTCATCTTAGAGCCCAACACTGGCATGGCCCATGACCTGGGACACTCAGCACTGCCTGCCAAGCAGCTTTTTTTTTTTTTAACTGTCCCTGCCTGTCCCTTCCCTGCTGGCAACCTGGGCAAGGGTGGAGCTGGAGCTCATGGAGTTGGCTGAGTTTGTTCAACAGCTGCCTCAGAATGGAAAAGTGAAGTCGCTCAGTTGTGTCCAACTCTTTGCGATCCCATGGACTGTAGTCTACCAGGCTTCTCTGTCCATGGGATTTTCCAGGCAAGAGTACTGGAGTGGGTTGCTATTTCCTTCTCCAGGGGATCTTCCTGACCCAGGGATCGAACCCAGGTCTCCTGCATTGCAGGAGGACGCTTTACCCTCTGAGCAAAGGTGAGGGCAAATCTCTAGCGTATGGGAAAAACAATGAAAACCAAGGAGTTTCGACTAAGAGAATCCTGAGTTAAGTCCACACGTGACCAGTGACCAGTGACCAGCTGTGGAACCTTGGTGTCCTCTTCATTTAAAATGGGGATGATGACACCTCACACTTCAGGGTCAGAGGAGATAATGAAAAGGAAGATGCTTGGGAAATTGTTTGTCCTTAGTGTGTCTGACAGTGGGTCTCAGCAATCTTTGCTGCCTGCACAAATACAAGGCAGGAGAAGAGAACGGGGAAGGAAGGAGGGAAGGAGAGAAGGGGAGAGGAAAGAAAGAGAATGAAGCTTGCAGGGACCCCCTGCTTTTTCAAGCATCAGAATCTGAAGCAAACTGAACTTAGAGACTGCTGAGCTTGCAGGTTCTGCCTCCAAGATTTTCTGTGTCTTAACTTTGTAATTGGATACTCACTGACAAAGCTTTTTTTTTTTTTTTTTCTTTTTCCTTCCCCTGATCAGAGTCTAAGTGAGCTGAGAGTGTATTAATCTAACAGCCAGAACAGAGGGGTTGATTAATAACTGTTGGTATGTGTCTAGAGGACTTCTCCAAAGAGAGGGTTGCTTGAAGCAGCCAGGCTTACCTCTCCCCCCATCATTCTGCTCCCCACTTCCACTGCCCTGCTCAGGTCCTAGGCTTCTCCTGCTCCCTCTGGAGCCTGAAACGTGTCTTATGCCACATCCCCCTTGGGCCTGGAACATTTCTGATGCCGATCACTTCCAGGACTCTGCCACTTTCCAACTGACCTGGGTAGATCACTGAACCCCTCTGGGTTTCAGTTTCCTTATCTGTAAAGAGAAAAACTAGATACAGCCTTTGTTAGGAAAGCTAAATGGGATCATGTAAGGGAAAGACCTAGCCCAGGGCCTGGCTTCGGGCCGTAGCACAGGTGATGGCCACTCCTGCTTGGGTTCGTCAGAGTAGCTTCCCCCTTCTCTCTCTGGGGGAGCTGTCCCCTTCCATTCCATTCCTTCCTCTGCTCCTCCCTCTCCCCCAACAAAGACTGGCGTTAGCCAATGTCCCCCCTGTCATCAGAGGTAAGCCCATCACCTCCTACCCTACCTGCCTGTATCTTTGTTTTACTGGATGTGGGAGAAGTTATAGATTTTAGAATTTTGCACAGTCCTTCAAGCTTACAACTGCACATCTTCTCTGGTGGGATAATAGCTAGAAGCTCTGTTGGGAGTTAGTCTCCTGCTTG
The DNA here is from genome assembly GCF_002263795.3 of Bos taurus. NCBI lineage: Eukaryota > Metazoa > Chordata > Mammalia > Artiodactyla > Bovidae > Bos > Bos taurus. The sequence continues at coordinate 104,796,206 of NC_037329.1, forward strand.
AATTCTTTTCATTTTAAAGTAAAATCACATTTATGAGACTTCCCTGGCAGTCCAGGGGTTAAGACTCTGTGCTTCCAAAGCAGGGGGCCTGGGTTCAGTCTCTGGTTGGGGAACTAAAGATTATACATGCCACATGGTTAAAGAAAAAAAAGAAAGAAAAACCACATTTATTTACTAACCAAAGGGTTGATCCTAACTAAAGGAATATTTTGAAATAGTTGCATGTAAAATGTTTGTGATAAAAATAATTGAATGCAGTGAGGAAAAGGAAAAAAAGCATATGGAGATATAGACTGAACTTGCTTATCATCTCAAAGCTAATTGTCATCAAACATGGTGATGACATTTTTATTCTGCTTTTTCGTAGATCTGGACACAGGTGTCATTTTTCCTCATATGCTGCACCCACTAATTTTCCATCTCTCGCTTTTCTTGTCATTATGCTTTCCTTTCTCCTTCTGTTCCTGGTGTTGGACTAATGTACCAATTGTAAAGTTACAGATCTGAGTTTTTCTGCCATCAACTGCAGTTTCTTCAACTCTCTCTTCCAGGTTCCAAGAAAACAGTGTTGTTTTCAAAGTGCTCTCAGCCTTTACTGGAGGCCTTTGTCATCAGAAGAGATGACACAATCTGGGTTTTGGCCATTGCCCCTGTTTCTGACAGAGGCATTACCACTTTTACTGCCTTCATGTATTTATCAAAGTCCATGCCCTTTACCAGGCACCAGAGGCTGGTTCTTACACCCTCTTTTCGTGAGGTGTGAGCATTTCTAACATATTTTAGCCAATCTACAAATTGTTTTTCTAATTTCGAAGAAAGAACACATTTCCATTATTCTTCATGCTGATAAACAAGGTACCAGTAAAAAAAAAACCGGTTTTGACTAAAAAATGAACAGTGTTGTTGTTGTTTAGTTGCTCAGTATTGTCCAACTCTTTGTGACCCCATGGACTGCAGCACTCCAGGCTTCCCTATCCTTCACTGTCTCCCAGAGTTTGGTCAAACTCATGTCCATTGAGTCGATGACATCATCCAATCATCTCATCCTCTGTCGTCCCCGCCTCCTCCTGCCCTCAATCTTTCCCAGCATCAGGGTTTTTTCCCAGTGAGTCAGCTCTTCGTATTAGTTGGCCAAAGTATTGGGGCTTCAGCTTCAGCATCAGTCCTTCCAATGAATATTCAGGGTTGATTTCCTTTAGGATTGACTGATTTGATCTCCTTGTGGTCCAAGGGACTCTCAAGAGTCTTCTCCAACATCACAGTTCAAAAGCATCAGTTCTTCACTGCTTAGCATTCTTTATGGTCCAGCTCTCACATGACTACTGGAAAAAGCATAGCTTTGATGCAATTAAGATCCAGATACTCAAAGGACTTGGGGTGGCTGACCCTGGAGACAGGACTTACCTTCCTGAGGCCCTGGGAGATTGGTTGGAAGCCACCCTCTGCTGGACTTCACATCTGTCCTGGGTTCCTCCCTTCTTGCTCTGCTTCCACATTTTCTTATCAGCCCTTTTGGGGAGCACTTTCATAATAAAGTGTGTAAGATCACTGTGTAAGATCCCTCCTCTCAGATCTGCTTCTGAAACATGCTTCTAAGACAGCTGGCTGTGCATTTCTGCATGTTGGTGGTTCTTAGAGTTGAGAGAAAATTGGAATTACTAGAGGAGTTTGTGAAAAATGCAGATTTCAAGGTCAGGTCCCAGAGAGTGTAGTTGACTAGGGTGGGGCCCTCAAATCTGCAATTTGGTGAGCTCTCTGGGGGGTTCCTGCATCGTGGCCCTGGAGCCTCGTTTTGAGAGCCATGGCTGCGGCCCCGGGACAGCGCTAGTTATGCCCGTAACAGATTGGTTGCTAGCTTGGGCTTCTTCAGCCCCACCCTACCTTGACATCTGCTGATCCCACAACTCCAAGTGGCTTGGCTTCAACCAGGAACAAATTGCTGCTGCCTTCAGTCCAACTGGCACTCCCCTGGTGTCAGGCTGATCCTTCAGATGGGGTCACTTACACACGGCTCTGATTCAGCCAGGGTGCTTTTCAGAGACCTCCATGTTTGAATGCTTGGGAATCACGAGACTTCTCCTTGGCTCCCATTCTTCTGTTCTTTCCAGCATCTGCCCAAGTTGCCCAGTGTTCATGTTCTGGTTACCGAGGCCCCCTTCTCCCCCACTGCACACATTCTTTATCTCAGATCTCAGCAGCACGGGGCGTGGGACAGAGCCCTGAAACAGCCGCTTCTGGCAGTAAGTGTGGTAGTTACACACACGAGCATGATTGTTGCATTTCTTGGGTTGAATCAAGGCTCCCTCACTTACTAGCTGTGTGGCTCTGGGCAGGCTATTGATATTTAAACTGTCTGTGCCTTAGTTTTTTTTTTTTTTTTTTTAAACTGGAAATGAGAGTAACTACTTCTGAGAGTTGATCTGTTGCTGATCAGTAAAATGCCCAACACATAAAGTGTGCTCAATAGATATTTTCTAATCTTATTGTACAAGCCGAACAAACTTCTCTGACTGCCAACCAGACAAGCCACCTGGAGATGAAGGGATGTTATTTGTACCCTCCATGCACCGGGGTACATCCTTCAGGGGCCCTGGTATCATGTTCCTTTCAGCCCTGTACATTCTCTGCTGTGTAGGATACGAGCAGTAGAAATACGTTGCCGAGTCTTTTGTAGCTCTGCATGGTTACGTTTTGACTGCTGACAGACATATGGAAATTTTGACCCTAGGGATAGCTGAAGGGACAGAAAAACGACAGGATTTGTACTGGAAAGCAGCCTGGTCCGACACACACTCACACATACATTCTCACCCACTCATTCAAACACAGACTCACATATACTCCCTTCCATACATACTCTCACTCACACACGTTTTCAAGCAGACTCACACAGGCTTGCTCACCCACTCTCACACATTGTCATAGAAACACCTTCTCCATTCCCCACAATCTCACAAGTGATTCCTGTGGAGTCATAATTAAAAAGACCTTTGAATATTGTATATTAGCGCATATACATGGAATCTAGAAAAATGGTATTGATGAACATATTTACAGGGCCAGAATGGAGATGCAGACGTAGAGAATGGACCATGGACACAGCAGGGGGAATTAGAATAGCACTGTGTACATACAGTACCATGTGTAAAATAGGTAACTAGCGGGAAACTGCTGCAGAGCACAGGGAGCTCAGCTCAGTACTCTGTGATGACTTAGAGGGGTGGGATGAGGGTGTGGGATGGAGGCTCTGAAGGGAGGGGATCAGTTCAGTTCAGTTAAGTTCAGTCGCTCAGTCGCTCAGTCATGTCTGACTCTTTGCAACCCCATGAATCAAAGCACACCAGGCCTCCCTGTCCATCACCAACTCCCAGAATTCACCCAAACTCAAGTGCATCAAGTCGGTGATGCCATCCAGCCATCTCATCCTCTGTCGTCCCCTTCTCCTCCTGCCCCCAATCTTTCCCAGCATCAGAGTCTTTTCCAATGAGTCAATTCTTCGCATGAGGTGGCCAAAGTACTGGAGTTTCAGCTTTAGCATCATTCCTTCCAAAGAACACCCAGGACTGATCTCCTTCAGAATGGACTGGTTGGATCTCCTTGCAGTCCAAGGGACTCTCAAGAGTCTTCTCCAACACTACAGTTCAAAAGCATAAATTTTTCGGCTCTCAGCTTTCTTTACAGTCCAACTCTCACATCCATACATGACTACTGGAAAAACCATAGCCTTGACTAGACGGACCTTTGTTGGCAAAGTAATGTCTCTGCTTTTGAATATGCTATCCAGGTTGGTCATAACTTTCCTTCCAAGGAGTAAGTGTCTTTTACTTTCATGGCTGCAGTCACCATCTGTAGTGATTTTGGAGCCCCCCAAAATAAAGTCTGACACTGTTTCCACTGTTTCCCCATCTATTTCCTATGAAGTGATGGGACCAGATGCCATGATCTTCATTTTCTGAATGTTGAGCTTTAAGCCAACTTTTTCACTCTCCTCTTTCACTTTCATCAAGAGGCTTTTTAGTTCCTTTTCACTTTCTGCCATAAGGGTGGTGTCATCTGCATTTCTGAGGTTATTGATATTTCTCCCAGCAATCTTGATTCCAGCTTGTGCTTCTTCCAGCCCAGCATTTCTCATGATGTACTCTGCATAAAAGTTAAATAAGCAGGGTGACAATATACAGCCTTGATGTACTCCTTTTCCTATTTGGAACCAGTCTGTTATTCCACGTCCATTTCTAACTGTTGCTTCCTGACCTGCATACAGGTTTCTCAAGAGGCAGGTCAGGTGGTCTGGTATTCCCATCTCTTTCAGAATTTTCCACAGTTTATTGTGATCCACACAGTCAAAGGCTTTGGCATAGTCAATAAAGCACAAATAGATGTTTTTCTGGAACTCTCTTGCTTTTTCCATGATCCAGCAGATGTTGGCAATTTGATCTCTGGTTCCTCTTCCTTTTCTAAAACCAGCTTGAGCATCAGGAAGTTCATGGTTCACATATTGCTGAAGCCTGGCTTGGAGAATTTTGAGCATTCCTTTACTAGCGTGTGAGATGAGTGCATATATGTATACATATAGCTGATCCACGTTGTTGTACAGCAGAAACTAATACAACGTGGTAAAGCAACTATACTCCCATTAAAAAAAAAAAAAGTAAACAGTTCAGAGAGGGGAAAAAATAAATAAAAAGAATTTTATTGGAAGTCAGTGGCGGGGGGGCGGGGGTTGGCAGGATCTGAGCAGGAGGCTTCATGGGGTCTACTGTGTGCTGGCCAGGCTTGGGACCAGCCAACCAGGCTGGATTCCTGAGTCTTCTGAGTGAGGCGACCACCGGCAAAAACAATTTCATTACAGAGCCAAATAATTAAGCCTTATACCTGAGATTCAGGCAATCTGTGGTTGAAGAGTCTGAGACATCTTCCTGGGAGGCACCGTCACCAAAGGTAGAAAGAAAAACAGCCCTAGTGTGCCAGGTGTGATGCTACACACTTTTAATGAAGTAGCTCATTCAATCTTCTAACAACTGATAGGCAATGCTATGGTCCCATTTTACAAATGAGGAAAATGAGCCATGGTGGGATTTGGTAACTTTCCTGAGTTCCCTCAGCTCGTATGTGTGCAAGTCGGGTGGGAACCCAATGGCAGCCTGCCTCTAGGATCACACGGAGGGGCTGATGTCTGAGCTGAACTTGGAAGCCCTTGTGCAAATGTAGGGTGGGTGTTGGGGGTGAGGGAGGCAGCGAAAAGGCACACAGGTGGGGAATTGGATGGCGTGTCCCAGAGAAGGGAAGGCAGCCAATGTAAGTGAGAGTTAGATCTGGGAGGAACCTGAATATTTGTTTAAGGAGATTGGCTTGTGTTTGGCCCTGTGGGCAATGGTGGAAGGCAGAGGCCAGGAGAACAATTTGTATTTTAGGAGGATGGTTCTGACAAAACGGATGGAAAGGACCACAGATTAGAGAAGGAAAGCCTGGTTAGGATGCTGTTACAGTGATATGGTCCACCTGAAAAGACATGGGGGCCCAGTAAGTCCAGAGGCAGAGTTCAGGCCACTGCAGGGATCTGATGGGCAGGACTTTCTGACTGATGGCAGGAGGTGATCTTGGAGGAGAAGGAAGGAGGAGGACAAGTTTGATGGGAGGTTTCTAGCCAGGAAGCTGGAAGGATGGTGGGGTGGTCACCGAACTTAAGAATGAAGGAGTAGAGGAAATCAGCTGCACGGTGAAAGATGAAGAAATTTTTGGTGGTGAGGACATTGTAGAGTAATACAGAACTAGAAATATAGTGTTGTACATGTGAAACAATAATTTAATGTTACCTAGGTAAGAAATTTTAAAGTATATACTAATTAATTTAAAAAGTTAGTAACCTAATAAAAGAAAGATGCTTTTCAATTGTGGTGTTGGAGAAGACTCTTAAGAGTCCCTTGGGCAGCAAGGAGATCAAACTAGCTAATTCTAAAGAAAATCAAGCTTGAATATTCATTGGAAGGACTGATGCTGAAATTCCAAGACTTTGGCCACCTGATGTGAAAAGCCGACTCATTAGAAAAGATCCTGATGCTGGGAAAGATTGAGGGCAGGCAGAGAAAGGGGCAACAGAGGATGAGATGGTTGGATGGCATCACTGACTCAGTGGACATGAATCTGAGCAAGATCTGGGAGATGGTAAAGGTCAGGAAAGCCTGGCATGCTGCAGTCCATGGGGTCGCAAAGAGTCCCACATAACTTTACGACTCAGTTCAGTCATTCAGTCATGTCCAGCTCTTTGTGAACCCATGGACTGCAGCATGCTGGGCTTCGTGTCCATCACCAACTCCCAGAGCCTACTCAAACTCATGTCCATCACATCTGTGATGCCATCCAACCATCTCATCCTCTGTTGTCCCCTTTTCCTCCTGCCTTCAATCTTTCCCAGCATCAGGGTCTTTTCAAATGAGTCAGTTCTTTGCATCAGGTGGCCAAAGTATTGGAGGTTCAGCTTCAGTCTGTCCAGTGAATATTTGGAACTGATTTCCTTTAGGATTGACTGGTTGGATCTTCCCTCCAGTCCAAGGGACTCTCAAAAGTCTTCTCCAACACCACAGTTCAAAAGCTATCAATTCTTTGCCACTCAGCTTTCTTTATAGTCCAACTCTCACATCCATACATGACTACTGGAAAAATCATAGCTTTGACTAGACGAACATTTGTCTCTGCTTTTTAATATGCTGTCTAGGTTGGTCACGGCTTTTCTTCCAAGGAGCAAGCGTCTTTTAATTCCATGGCTGCAGTCACCATCTGCAGTGATTTTGGAGCCCAAGAAAATAAAGTCTGTCACTGTTTCCATTATTTCCCCATCTATTTGCCATGAAGTGATGGGACCGGATGCCATGATCTTAGTTTTCTGAATGTTGAGTTTTAAGCCAACTCTTTCACTCTCCTCTTTCACTTTCATCAAGAGGCTCTTTAGCGACTGAACAACAACAAAAAAGAAAAGACTTTCTTCCCAACAAATGAATGGAAAAAGAGCTAGTGGAGTAGGAGGTCTAAAATGTATTGTGATTTCAACTTTATTTCTTAAAGAAAATTGTGTATCTTTAAAATTCTTCCCCAAATCAAAATGTTGGAAGGCATTTGGTTTACAGTATCATATAGAATTGTAATACAATAATTGTATGAGAAAAAAAGAAGACTAAGAACTTAGACAAGGTACACTAATTAACACATATGTTTCTCTTGTTTAGCTGATTTGCATAACCTATTAAAGAAAAAAATAGAGCACAAGAGGGGACTTCCCTGGGGGTCCAGTGGTTAAGATTTCACCTTCCACTGCAAGAGGTACGGGTTTGATCTCTGGTCACGGAGCCAAGAGCCCACATGCCTTGTGGCCAAAAAACCAAAACATAAAACAGAAGCACTATTGTAACGAATTCAATAAAGACCTAAAAAAAATTAAAGCATCCTTATGACCAACCTAGATAGCATATTCAAAAGCAGAGACATTACTTTGCCAACAAAGGTCCGTCTAGTCAAGGCTATGGTTTTTTCCAGTAGTCATGTATGGATGTAAGAGTTGGACTGTGAAGAAAGCTGAGCACCCAAGAATTGATGCTTTTGAACTCTGGTGTTGGACAAGACTCTTGAGAGTCCCTTGGACTGCAAGGAGATCCAACCAGTCCATTCTGAAGGAGATCAGCCCTGGGATTTCTTTGGAAGGAATGATGCTAAAGCTGAAACTCCAGTACTTTGGCCACCTCATGTGAAGAGTTGACTCATTGGAAAAGACTCTGATGCTGGGAGGGATTGGGGGCAGGAGGAGAAGGGGACGACAGAGGATGAGATGGCTGGATGGCATCACTGACTCGATGGACGTGAGTCTGCGTGAACTCCGGGAGTTGGTGATGGACAGGGAGGCCTGGTGTGCTGCAATTCATGGGGTTGCAAAGAGTCAGACACGACTGAATGGCTGAACTGAATGTGACATTTATAGGAAAGAAAAAATAAAGGACATGGGAGAAGACATGGGTGGGGGAGGTGGTGTGGGGATGTACTCTTTTGGAAGGGGTCCTGAAGCAGGCACAAGGGACACTGAGCTGCGGGAGGCTCTGCTGGCCCCAGGGCCTGTGGGGAGGCCTGTGGGGGCAGTGCCTTAGGAGAAAGCCCGAGTGGGAGGAGGGGAGAGCCAGAGGCGCTGGTCGTCAGAGAGGCCGGCAGAGAGTATTCCACTGGGAGAGAAGGGTCAGTGTATGTGTTCTGGGACTGCACTTAATCATTCCCTCCAGCGCTTCCTCTTGGGGCTGGCTTTCTTCAACTGACCTCTTCCCCATGGCCACTGACCAGCCTGAGCCTTGGCTTCCACCTCCAGCTTCCCTCCACAGCTTTGCTGGCTTGGAGGGAACCAGCAGCCTGTGGGGAAACCTTTCCCTGAACAATGTATAGCTAAGACTGAGCCAGCACTAGGAACCCATGAGCTGAGTGAGCATGGTAGTAGTGAGATCTGTGGTGTTGATATTGACCAAGATCTCTACTCCTCCCAGCATGGGGCACAAAGATGAATGAGACCCATTCTTTGCCCTCAAGGCCTTCAGAGATCAGCACATGTTGGTCTCAGGGTGGAGATGCTGTAGTGGGGTCATCAATAGAGGATCTGGAGAAAGAGGATTGATTGATTCCTTCCTCGAGCATGGCGGACACTGTCTCCAAGGAGGAACTTTTTGCATTGGGCCTGGGAGTGAGCAGGGTTTTCTAGGCAGACAGGAGTAGCCCAAAGTTACATGACTATCAAATATCAGAACCAGGATTTGAATGCAGATTTCCTCTATAGTGAGATGTTCATGGTTATTGCCCTGGGCAGCATGAGGCTCTGACGTGTGGTTAAGAATGAATGTTCACCACAGTAGTTTTTGAAAACTGGTTTTTGAAAAGCATGGGATCCAGGGTAGGGAGGGCATTCTCAACAAGAAAACCACAGGAAGCAAGTCACGGTGGAGGTAACAGCCAGGAAGAACACGTGATTTGGTGGAGAATATAAAGGAGAAGATGGTTGGGTGTGACAGGAGAAAAACCTGGACAGGAAGATTGGGACCAAACCATGAAGAACCCCATGGCTGATGTGTTTTGAGTATCCTCTGGGAGCCTTGAGGAATAGCATCTTCTGTGATGGATCAATGTTCTGTATCTGTCCTGTCCAATATGGTAGCTACTAGTCACATGTGGCCACTGAACACATGCAATGTGGCTTGTGAGGATAAGGAATTGCATTTTTATTTTATCTTATTTACGTTTCGTCTTAAATAACCACATGTGGCTAGTGGCTACTGCATGAAACAAGGGAAGTCATTTGCTCCTCACAATAAGTTGGGCAGAGATCACTTGTCCATTTTTAGGCAAGCTAAGGTTCTAGACCCTGATGCTGGGAAAGATTCAAGGTGGGAGGAGAAGGGGACAACAGAGGATGAGATGGTTGGATGGCATTATCGACTCAATGGACATGAGTTTGAGTAAACTCCAGGAGTTGGTAATGGACAGGGAGGCCTGATGTGCTGCGGTTCATGGGGTCACAAAGAGTCGGACATGACTGAGGGACTGAACTGAACTGAACTGAAGTTTCTAGAAGATTATGTGACCTGCCCAAAGTTACATGACTATTAAATGATAGAACCAGAATTTGAATGCAGATTTCCTCTACAGTGAGATGTTCATGGTACTGTCCTGGGCAGCGTGAGGCTCTGATGTGTGGTTAAGAATAAATGTTCACCACAGTAGTTTTTGAAAACTGGTCCCTGTGGATTATGTAGGGAGCTGTGTTTGTTATAACACCCAAGCTCCTGCCACAATGGAGTAACACAAATATCAAGGAGGCAGTATAATCAGAGGGAAGGATGGGGTTGTGGGATGAGGCTATTGTTGGGTTAATGGAAGGAGCATCGAGTTCTTTTGATTCTGTCAAATGGTGAAATGCAGTTGTGAATCTTTAGACCAGTTGCCTTCCACCTGTGGAATGGAGCATCTTTACTGATGGAATAGGGAGGCTTGCCAAGATATCCCATAGTCCTTTCCATCCCACTTTTGGAAACTCAGACTCAACAGGAGCCATGCTCTGGAATTATTATAGCCCAGACATCTGCTGATGGGGTTGATCCTGTATGAAGGTGAATGTATAGCTGCAGCCTCTTGACCAGAGGTCCTGGGTGTGAGACAGATTCAAGGTTCCAACTCCCATACAATTCAGCTTCATTCTCACCAGGGATGAGAGACAAAGTCCTGGGACTCAAGTAGAACTGTCACTCTGGTTAGATTAAGAACCTGGGCAGGAGGATAGCAGGCTTCTGAAAGCATAGGGTTGATGAGGCCTCACTAAAGAACAACGTGAAAGTTCTGGAAATTTTGAGGCTACAAGAAAAAAGATATAGATAGCATTATTTTTGCTATTTATGATTTTAAAATATATATTTTTAAATATAAATTTATTTATTTTAATTGGAGGCTAATTACTTTACAATATTATATTGGTTTTGCCATACATCAACATGAATCCACCACGGGTGTACATGTGTTCCCCATCCTGAGCCCCCCTCCTACCTCCCTCCCCATACCATCCATCCCTCTGGGTCATCCCAGTGCACCAGCCCTGAGCATACTGTATCATGCATCGAACCTGGTCTGGTGATTCGTTTCACATATAATATTATACATGTTTCAATGCCATTTTCCCAAATCATCCCACCCTCGCCCTCTCCCACAGAGTCCAAAAGACTATTTTATACATCTGTGTCTCTTTTGCTGTCTCGCATACAGGGTTATCATTACCATCTTTCTAAATTCCATATATATGTGTTAGTATACTGTATTGGTGTTTTTCTTTCTGGCTTACTTCACTATCTATAATAGGCTCCAGTTTCATCCACCTCATTAGAACTGATTAAAATGTATTCTTTTTAATGGCTGAGTAATACTCCATTGTGTATATGTACCACAGCTTTCTTATCCATTCGTCTGCTGATGGACATCTAGGTTGCTTCCGTGTCCTGGCTATTATAAACAGTGCTGCGATGAACATTGGGGTACACGTGTCTCTTTCAATTCTGGTTTCCTTGGTGTGTATGCCCAGCAGCAGGATTGCTGGGTCATATGGCAGTTCTATTTCCAGTTTTTTAAGGAATCTCCACACTGTTCTCCATAGTGGCTGTACTAGTTTGCATTCCCACCAACAGTGTAATAAGAGGGTTCCCTTTTCTCCACATCCTCTCCAGCATTTATTGCTTGTAGACTTTTGGATAGCAGCCATTCTGACTGGTGTGAAATGGTACCTCACTGTGGTTTTTATTTGCATTTCTCTGATAATGAGTGGTGTTGAGCATCTTTTCATGTGTTTGTTAGCCATCTATATGTCTTCTTTGGAGAAATGTCTATTTAGTTCTTTGGCCCATTTTTTGATTGGGTTGTTTATTTTTCTGGAATTGAGGTGTAGGAGTTGCTTGTACATTTTTGAGATTAATTCTTTGTCAGTTGCTTCATTTGCTCTTATTTTCTCCCAATCTGAAGGCTGTCTTTTCACCTTGCTTATAGTTTCCTTTGTTGTGCAGAGGCTTTTAATTTTAATTAGGTCCCATTTGTTTATTTTTGCTTTTATTTCCAATATTCTGGGAGGTGTGTCATAGAGGATCCTGCTGTGATTTATGTCGGAGAGTGTTTTGCCTATGTTCTCCTCCAAGAGTTTTATAGTTTCTGGTCTTACATTTAGATCTTTAATCCATTTTGAGTTTATTTTTGTGTATGGTGTTAGAAAGTGTTCTAGTTTCATTCTTTTATAAGTGGTTGACCAGTTTTCCTGGCATCACTTGTTAAAGTTCTGGAAATTTTGATGCTACAAGAAAAAAGATATAGATAGCATTATTTTTTCTATTTATGATTTTAAAATATTTTTTTATCAAAGACTTTTTATTGGAGTATAATTGCTTTACAATGTGTTTGTTTCTGCTGTCCAACAAAGTGAATCAACTATATTTAGACATGTATTCCTTCCCTCTTGAGCTTCCTTCCTACCCCCGCCCGCGCATCCCATCCTTCTAGGACATTACAAAAGCATTGTTTTTTAAGCACTTAAATTCCTGAACTCAAAATAAGAAACATCTAACTCTAGCGCTTTTAAGATGATCACATTTGGTACTTTGGAGACGTCTACTTGAAAACTTAAGATGATCACATTTGGTACTTTGGAGACGTCTACTTGAAAACAACAAAAGGATTTGCAGGAAAAATTATTGGCTTTTGTCATTCTTATCTTCATTATTAATGAAAATTCGTGTTTCTGTTCTTTCATTCCCTGTAGGTCTTGGCATTCTTGAAGATATTCACAGCCACGGAGGGACGTGTTGGGGAGCCCAGCACCAGCCTGAATTTGCTCATCCTGAAGTCTTAACAGTACAAGCATAGGATTCCTTTTCTGGGCTTTGAGTCCCCGAAGAACTAGAAATTTTGTGTTCCATTTCATCCAACCTGGCTGCGTTTTCCCCTGTTACCTCTCTGGCCTTGTACAGAGCAGGTCATCACTCATAATTTAGCTACTTCTATATCAGAAGCTTGGAGAAATGGGAAATTTAAAGATCTTCAAGGCAGATAGGTAAATTCCTTAAAGGAGACTGGAGAGGTAGGGCTGGGGCTTAGCATGGCCTGCCTTCTGTTCCCAACTGTGCATTGCACACAAGGTTGCCATAAAAAATGTGGGACACTCAGTCAAATTTGAATTTCAGATCAATAACAAGTAATTTATTTAGCATAAGCATGTCCCAAATATTGCATTCATTGTTGATTTGAAAATTCAAATTTAAATGAGCGTACTCTATTTTTGTTAAATCTGGCAAACCCTAATTGTACATCCTCTTGGCCTACTGTTTAGCCTCTGGCAATCTTCCACTAAGCTGCAAGCTTGCTTCTTGCTGGGACTTTTCTGTTGTTACTGTACAGAACTGCTGGTCACTGTCAAGGTGCACCCTGGGAAGAGGGAGGAAGTTAACTCCCATGGGACAACCCATGACCAGAGGGATGGGAGCTGATGTAAAATATTCCTCTCTTTCCATCCCTCCAGGGCATGGAATTGTGAATGCATTCTATCTGGCTCTTTAGAAGATACCAGTGAGACTGAGCCTCAGTTTCCTAGAGTGGTGACTAGGTCAACAACGCACCTTTGTTTTAGACTCTGTCCCTCCCTTCCTCCCATTGCCCCACTCCTATTTCCTGGGATCACTTCAAAAACTAAGCTTCCTGAAGACAAATATTATATATTAATGCATATATGTGGAATCTAGAAAAATGGTACAGATGAACCTATTTGCAAAGCAGAAATAGACACATAGACGTAGCAAACAAATGTATGGATCCCAAGGCAAGGGTGGGGGAAGAGGGAGTGAATTAGGAGATAGGGATTTGACACATATACACTACTATGCATCAGATCAGTCTCTCAGTCGTGTCCGACTCTTTGCGACCCCATGAATCTCAGCACGCCAGGCCTCCCTGTCCATCACCAACTTCCGGAGTTCACTCAGACTCACGTCCATCGAGTCAGTGATGCCATCCAGCCATTTTATCCTCTGTCGTCCCCTTTTCCTCCTGTCCCCAATCCCTCCCAGTATCAGAGTCTTTTCCAATAAGTCAACTCTTCGCATGAGGTGGCCAAAGTACTGGAGTTTCAGCTTTAGCATCAGTCCTTCCAAAGAAATCCCAGGGCTGATCTCCTTCAGAATGGACTGGTTGGATCTCCTTGCAGTCCAAGAGACTCTCAAGAGTCTTCTCCAACACCACAGTTCAAAAGCATCAATTCTTCGGCGCTCAGCTTTCTTCACAGTCCAACTGTCACATCCATACATGACCACAGGAAAAACCATAGCCTTGACTAGATGGACCTTTGTTGGCAAAGTAATGTCTCTGCTTTTGAATATGCATAAGATAGATAACTAATGATAACCTCCTGTATAGCACAGGAGGGAACACAATTTTGTAGAGGGAACATCTACAAAGAGGGGACACATGTATACGTTTAGCTGATTCACTTTGCTGTACAGCAGAAACTAGCACAACATTGTAAAGCAGCTATACTCCCATAGAAACAAACAAAAAAGAATTTAGCAACATTAGCTGATTCAGAAATGAAGCAAAACAAGACAAAAAACTAAGTCTTCTGCACTCAAGCCCTGGGCTCAGGCTCCACTCTCAGATGGAGAAGCTCAGGTTAAGAAAGGTTTACTGGTGCTTCTTCTGGAAGGAGAAAGTCGATCTCAGAGCTGTAGAGCATTTTAGCAAATTTGGACTGGAAGAATCCTGAGAGATCATATAACACACCCACTCATTTTAGAGATCTGGAAACAGGCCAGGGACTTACCCAAGATCATACCCCATCCCCACCAGCCCAGGGATAATCTGGAATTTCTGTTCTTCATGAGGTGAACTAATCTATATAAAAGCACAGTGCTTAGCACATAGCAGGTGTGTGGAAAATGTGAAAATGGAATGATATGGGGAGGCAAGTGGCTAAAGGTCTGCTGTAAGAGGGGACAAAATGTTTCCATATGTCTCGGTGGCAAGCCTCTGTTTATAGGATCCTTCCACCTGTTGCTGCTCCTCTGGGCTCTGATTTGCACAGATGATGTGAAGGGAACTCTATATGGTTAAAAACTTCCCAAGAAAGGCAGCCCATAGGAAGAGGGACTCAGTGACAAATCTCAGTGGAAACCCTAACTCCTATATTTCTGCACCAGAGGCTGGGAATTTGGGCAACCAGTGCTCTCTAGGAATCCGTTAGACTTTATGAATCAACCCAACTTAAATATTTTAGCTCAATTTCACTAATTTTTGTGCCAGGGACTGCCTAGGTCTGTAGTTGTTGTTCAGCTTCTCAGTCACGTCTGACTCTTTTCTACCCCATGGACTGCAGCATGCCAGGCTTCCCTGTCCATCACCAACTCCTGGAGCTTTGCTCAAACTCATATCCATTGAGTCGGTGATGCCATGCAACCATCTCATCCTCTGTTGTCCCCTTTCCTGCCCTCAATCTTTCTCAGCATGAGGATCTTTTCCATTGAGTCGGCTCTTTGCATCAGGTGGCCAAAGTATTGA
This sequence comes from Bos taurus, assembly GCF_002263795.3. Lineage (NCBI taxonomy): Eukaryota > Metazoa > Chordata > Mammalia > Artiodactyla > Bovidae > Bos > Bos taurus. The sequence goes on from NC_037329.1 coordinate 104,811,296, forward strand.
AGCTCAGCTTCAGCATCAGCCCTTCCAATAAATATTCAGAGTTGATTTCCTTTAGGATTGACTGGTTTGATCTCCTTGTACTCCAAGGGACTCTCAAGAGTCTTCTCCAACACCGCAGTTTGAAAGCATCAGTTCTTTAGCACTCAGCCTTCTTTATAGTCCAACTCTCATATCCATACATGACTACTGGGAAAACCATAGCTTCGAATATACAGACCTTTGTTGGCAAAGTAATGTCTTTGCTTTTTAATACATTGTCTAGGTTTGTCACAGCTTTTCTTCCAAGGAGCAAGCACCATTTAATTTTAATGACAGAAAGCCTAGGTCTGAAGAGTAACTAATATGACCCATCTCTGCTCCAGGGGACTCATGGTCCCATGGACCATAAAAGCAGGCCTCTTCAGAAAGGAAAAAAAAAAAAAAATCACTCAGTAGTGTCTGACTCTTTAAAACTCCATGGACTCTAGCCCGCAAGTCTCCTGTGTTAATAGGATTCTCCAGGCAAGAATACTGGAATGGGTAGCCATTTCCTTCTCCAGGGTATCTTCCTGACCCAGAGATTGAACCTGGGTTTCCTGCATTGTAAATAGATTCTTTACCATCTGAGCCACCAGGGAAGCCCCTGAGAAAGGAGGTCTGGACCAAATTTATCAAACCAAACTCTTGAGATGGATACCCCCTAACCTGTAATAAGTACCTGCACCAAGGAGAAATGAATAAATAAATGACAATATGTATTATATGTATTTAGAGTTCTCCTCTGGCATGAAGGAGATGCTCCCTGAACCACTTGGAATCCTGGAATTAGAGCAAATGGGCTGTGTCAGAAAAGAAGAGGGAAATGAATGCTTGTTGGTAGGTGGACTAGTCAGGGTTTGCAGGGGGAGGCAGAAAAAAGCTGGTACGAGAAGGGATGGTTAAAAAGAGTTTAGCAAAGGGAGTGCACAGTGTGGACAGCGTTGAGGGAAACCAAGCAGTGGTGTGAGGCTCACAGTGACTGGCACTGTGGGAGGCTGCTCCCACCCCTGAGTGTACTGACGCAGCGTAGCTACAAGAGATAGCTGCCTGGCAGGTGCGATGGTTTCTGCTAGAAGAATTCAGTCACTATCAAGCTCCAGACCTGCAAGGAGAGAGTTGGGGGGTAAATAGCCCAACCTTGCTTTCCTTCCATTCCTTTCACTTCCTACAGATAACTTCCATTGGTAGGAACCAACCGGAGGCCAGAGGCCAAGGAGGCTTGATTGGTCCAGTCTATAAAGGTCAGCGTCCCTGGGCACAGAGCAGAGTAGAGAATGCAACTGGAGAGGCAAATAGAGACCATCCAGTGGAAAACAAATGTCCATCCCAGTAACTTTATTTAAAACTTACAACCATAGTAACACATACAACCGGCATGGACAAATTTGGGAACACACCTGACTCTCGATAAGCAAGCAATCAGTGAGAACAGAAGTGCATTAGGTCATGAGAGCTTGGCCTTGTGGCTTGAGCAGTCAGTATACTGTGGAATTGTCTGGTTTATGTCTCAGTGGAAATAGAGGGTACTGGCTGAGTCTATGAGTCTGTTGGGCTTACCTGGTGGCTCAGATGGTAAAGCGTCTACCTGCAATGCAGGAGACCCAGGTTTGAGCCCTGGGTCACAAAGATATCCGGGAGAAGGAAATGGCAATCCACTCCAATATTCTTGCCAGGGGAAGATCCCCTGGAGAAAGAAAAGGCAATCCACTCCAGTATTTTAGCCTGGGAAATTCCACGGACAGAGGAGACTGGCAGGCTATAGTCTGTGGGTTTGCAAAGAGTCAGATATGACTGAGCAACTAACACGCATATGAGTCTATTAAAGGAGATATGTTACTAACATATGTATACCTGTGGTGGATTCATTTTGATATTTGGCAAAACTAATACAATTATGTAAAGTTTAAAAATAAAATAAAATTAATTAAAAAAAATTAAAAAAAAAAAAAAGGAGATAGGTTAAGAGAAACTTCCTATTTTACCACCCTTCTTTCTTGGGGTAGATAAAAAGCAGAGGGGATTCTGTTAAGTTCAATTTAATATTGTTTATTAAGTATTTCCACTGTACCTACTATTGAGAGATAGATACAGTAGGGACAAAGAGAGGAAGGATAAGATATGGATTCAAGCGTCCTGGAATTTACGTTCTAGGTGGGGAGACAAATTCCGTAGACGGAACAGAATAATAAACAGGAGAGTGGATTGAAATGCTAAAGTGTGGGATCCAGATGAATCACAAGGAATTTGACTAAGGCATACCACATCCAAGTCTGTGGTTTCAGCACTGTCCTTAAGGGCTTCCCACCTGGGTGGGACAAGTTAAAGCCCTTATGCATGAATTTGGAGAGCAGGGTGTGTCTAATCAAAATTGGGCAATGGGACTAAAGAGAATGTCTCACACTTGGACGTTCAGATTCTTCTCTTTTGGGTGGATGCCTCTTGGATCTCCTTGTCTTAACCATGTCTGTCGAAGGCTCAGGTTGGGTTTCTCAAGGCCCAGATGAATGAGGGGTCATGGGCTAGAACAGGCATTTGGAAAACTTTTGCTCTTTGAAGAAACTGCATGAGTGCAGGACAGGGGAGGAAAGCCATTTATTTGCAAGACTCGTGAGAGGTGCTCACTCCAGGGGTGGTGGGCTTGGATAAGGGGCCCTGCATCCTCACCGGCTCTATTCTCTAAAGGGAAAGTGAAGTATGTATCCTCCCTTACAAGATAGAGCAGGATTTCACAAAGCGTATTTTTGGAAACATAAAGGCCCAGGAAATGATAAAAATAATTTTCATGAAAGAAGAGGGTTCCTTTGCTGAATAAGTTTAGGAAACACTAGATCAAATGAAGTTACATAGGGTTTCCTCTGCAAGATCTCTCAAAATCTTGAATGTGAAGCTGTGTGTTATGAAATTCCTACAAGGGGCCAGTAATGGCATATAGGGATTGCCAAACTTTTTTGATCAAAGAACTCCTGTTTTAGGAACACTCAAGAATATCTCTTAGAACACTAGCATTCTAAGGAACAGTTTCAGAAATGCTTAACATGTGGGGAATTTGCCTGTTAAATAGGGACCCCACAACAGACAGAACTACGTTTAACACCATGAGATTTCTGCTAATATTATACATAGCATTTCCCAATACCCGTGGGAAGTTGGGGGTATTCCCCCAGCTTTCCTGAGACTCCCCATTTTCTCCATTGTGTTGAAGAGTGGGCAACATCTAGGGAGGGCTTTAGGTGATGGAGCAGATAGCAAAGAGAGCTCCTGGTGATGGACAGAACGGAAGAAGCCTGAGATAGGGAATTTGGGGACCTTTTCACAAAGGGCTAAAAGAACAGAAGGAGGAGAAATGGGGGGGCTTCCAAAATGGTGGGACTTGGGGATCCTGAGTTGATGCTCTCCTTCCTTAAAGAGGCTTTCACTTCTTAGTCCCAAAACAGTAGTGCATATTTTATAAATTATCCACACCCTTTCTCCCCAGGGAACAGAAAGAGGCTGAACAGGCAAGAATCTGTTGCATCTAGAATCTATATTTTGACCAGGATTTTTAGTTCATGGAATTGTCTGGCAACTATAGGTCCATGAGGAAGGAAACTCCCCAGCATACTTGAGATGCTGAAGCAGTTTTCTCAGAGACTCAGTGCAATCACCGTGGGAAATGGATAAGAACAACTGGCTTTGGCTTAAAAACAGGAAGATTCAGAGGTTACAGAAACCCCCAAGCCTGAGTCTCTGGGTTAAATATATTGATATGGTGATGATAAAATTGCCCCCTTTCCTAGGTCAGAAATGGTTGAATATTGGTTATTTTATATGGATCAGCTGATAGCTGGCAAATATTTATGGGAGAGCCAGAGGGAGAAGAGAGTGTGTGGTATGTGTGTGTATGTCTGTGTGTGTGTAATGGGAACATTGCTGCAAAGCTAGTCTTATGTGTAATAGGAATAGTTTCTCTGCTGATAAAAAGTGGAAGAGAAAAGCTCTCAGGCTTATTTCCAATGGGTGAACAACAAGATTAGAAGTTCATAACAGGTCTAGACTCAAGGAGATAAAGGTGGAGGTTGTAGGTATTGGCTCTTAGGATTAGGTGCAGAAAAACACTGGGAATACCTTTGGTCTTTGGGAGTAAGGCGTGGAGAGCTGGATCTGAAAGTCACAAGCAGTTAGTGACTTATATATGAGAAAGAGAGAAAATAAAAGAGTCACTCTCGCTAGGAGAAATTGAACCCAACTTTTTGGGTGGTGGCTTATTTCTTACTTTTGGCCTATCCCATCATTTGTCTTCCCAGTACATCTGAAAATCAGAATGGTGGGATGGAAAAATAGAGAGAAATATAGTTAATATAGGGAAATGTGGTCTGTTTCATCCCTAAATCTCAGCTAGTCCTCCTGGTAAATGAACACAGCTATTACAGTGGTGAACGTGAAAGTGTTAGTCGGTAAGGCATGTCCGACTCTTTGCAACCTCACTGTAGCCTGCCAGACTCCTCTCTCCATGGAATTCTCCAGGCAAGAATACTGGAGTGGGTAGCCATTCCCTTCTCCAGGGATCTTCCCAACTCAGGAATCGAAGCTGGGTCTCCTGCATTGCAAGCAGATTCTTTACTGTCTGAGCCTATATTCTAATTTCTGTAATACTTTACAATTTACAAAACAGCCCACAAATATGTTTTCATTTATTTTGATTTTCAAACAACCTTTGAAAAAAGGTATTGCAATTCCCATTTTCCAGGTAGGACATTTTGGCTCAGAGAGAAAATCCCCCCAAAATGGTAATTGACAGAATCATACTCAAACCTGTATCTTTGGACTCCAGATGGAATATTGGTTTGGTCTGATCTCATGGAGGGTGACCAAGGCCATCATGTAACCAACAAGGCCTAAGACAGAAGCAATTGTTCAGTTACCAGGCATATAATAGGTGGTGTGAGTGAAGCTGGTTTGTTACAGGGCTTCGTTAGTGCGTGGTGGGGTCTATGGCTTAGGACTGGTGAACCCATATCCTAGTACGGGGGCATTCACTACTCAGCTCCAGGTGGTTATTACCAGGAAGATGTACCAGCATGATTTTTTTGAGAGAACTTGGAAATTCAATGAAACAAGTGTTTATCGAGTGTCTACTATGCTCCAGGCACCAGGGATAAAGCAGCGAATAAAATGAATTTCAAAAATCTCTAAGATTTTTACATGGATTGGTCCAATTTTTTACATGTTGGGGACTAATAGAAAATTTAGAAAACATTATTCAGGCCAAACCAAACACATTTGTGGGCTACATTTGGCTTCTTGGTTGCCAGTTTGTGACTTCAGTTTAAAAACTTTGATGAACCAAGTGTTCTCCAAAGAGCGGCTGTGCAGAAAGGCCCACTGGGGCCAGGGAGGAAATTGTTAGCACTTTTATCCATGCTGGTCTTTTTATCTTGTCCTTTAACCGTTCTCATTTTTGTGAAAACCGTATCATTTACCTAACTAATTTGTGTATAGCACACGTGTGTCCTTATAAATATTTCAATTGATTTTATTTCTTTTTTAAAAGGAAATAATTTTATGTATTTATTTGGCTGTGCTGGGTCTCCTTTGCTGCTTGGGCTTTTCTCTAGCTGGGAGAGCGGGAGCTACTCTGCAGTTGTGGTTCATGGGCTTCTCATTTCAGAGGCTTCTCTTGTTGCCGAGCCCAGGCTATAGAGACTTTAAGCTTCAGCAGCTGCAGCTCATGGGTTCATCAGTTGTGGTTCCTGGGCTATAGAGCACAGGCTCAGTAGCTGTGGTGCTCCGGCTTAGTGGCTCCACGGCATGTGGGATCTTCCTGGACTAGGGACTGAACCCATGTCCGCTACACTGGCGGGTGGATTCTTTACCATTTCACCAGGTAAGCCCCAATAGATATAATTTCTGTTTAAATAGCAATAGATATTATTTAAATACCTATTGAAATATTAAATAGGTACTCAAGTATACCTAAGTATGTATCTATTAAACATTTCAATATATAATATAATGTAGAGGATAGTGTTAGTCACTCAGTTGTGTCCAACTCTTTGTGATCCCATGGACTACAGCCTGCCAGGCTCCTCTGTCCATGGAATTCTCCAGGCAAGAATACTGGAGTGGGTATCCATTCCCTTCTCTGGGGGTCTTCCCAACCTGGGGATTGAACCTGAGTCTCCTGCATTGCTGGCAGATTCTTGACCATCTGAGTCACCAGGGAAGCCCAATATATATTATAGATATTATAATATTTCACTAGATATATTATGGGCACATGGGAAAGTACTTTATTGATAGGGATGTGGGTCAAGAAAGGTTCAAGACCCCTGGGGACAGTCTTGGCAAAGCATATTTGCTTACTCTCTGCCTGAAATGGTTCTAGCACTGTAGACTACATTTTAGTGTCCTGAAGGCTTCAGGGAATGTGGGAGTGGGAAGAATACCTATAGCAAGATTGATTGCAAACCATCACAAGCCAACACAAACCATCAACACAACCATCCCTCAACAAAAGCCATCCCTCTCTTCCTTCTGCCTGAGTGGCTGTCCTGTGTGTGAAGAGTGCAGGCCCTGCTGAGTGGTGGAAGAAACAACCAGATGATGTGGCCAGTTCAGGGGAGACAAACATTTCAACCGCTGCCATCACGGTTATGGGGCTCTTATGGTCATGACTGTTTTTACTTATTAGAAAACGAGACAGGCTTGTGAGACTATCGCTGTGCTGGAGAAATGAGAATGGAGGGGCTGTATGATGTGTGTGTGTGTCTTCCTCAGTCGTGTCTGACTCTTTGCAACCCCATGGATTGTAGTCCACCAGGCTCCTCTGTCTGTGGAATTTCCCAGGCAAGAATTCTGAAGTGGATTGCCATTTCCTTCTCCAGGGGATCTTCCCAACCCAGGGATTGAACCTGGGTCTCCTGCATTGCAGGTAGATGCTTTGCCGTCTGAGCCACCAGGGAAGCCCATATAGTGGCTTCACCCTTTAATGTCAGGAAGGTTATCATAGGAAGGCAGATGATGAGACACTTGTCAGCTTCTTTGAGGACATGGAATAGGTGAAAGTAAGCTACTGATAGGGAGAGCTGGCTTACAACTACAGAAGACATCTCTTTCTTTCTTTTATTTTTGTAAACCATGTTAAAAACATTGAGTTAAAGTTAATTTACAAGTGTTAGTTTCAGGTGTACAGCAAAGTGGTTGAGTTTTACACACACACACACACACACACACGCACACACGTGCATGCGTGCTAGGTTGTTTCAGTTGGATCTGACTCTTTGCGACCCCATGGACTGTAGCCCACCAGGCTCCTCTGTTCATGGGATTCTCCAGGCCAGAATACTGGAGTGGGTTGTCATGCCCTCTTCCAGGGCATCTTCCTGACCCAGGGACTGAACTCCCAAGTCTTATGTCTCCTGCAGTGGCAGGAGGTTGCTTTACCACTAGTGCCACCTGGGAAGCCTCCCACCCCCATTTCATTATATATATATATATAAAGCATATATATATTCTCTTACAGATTCTTTTCCATTATTGCAAAATACTGAATATAGTTTCCTGTGCTATACAGTAGATCCTTGTTGCTTACCTATTTTATATATAGTATTGTGTTTATATTAATTCCCAATTCCTAATTTATCCTTCTTCACCCGATCCTGGTATCCTCTTTGGCAGCCACAAGTTTGTTTTACAGGAGACACTTCTGACAGTGAGCTTTGTCTAAGTCCTATTCTAAAGCCTGTCCTGGACACTGTACTCACTGTTGGTCTGTAGAGTGGCAATGTTTTGTTCAGAAAAGAGCACTGGAGGAGAATCCAGAAAATGAGTGTTCTAGTCTTATAAAGACTTTTGGGTGTCCTTGACCTTAAACAGTGCCAGATCTCTCTTTCTCTGAACCTCTCTTGGATAAAGAAGGGCATAGTCTATGCTCTCTGAGCTTCTTTCTTCTACTTTGACTGTTAGCTAAGGGTTTGAGTGTTGGAAAGTTATCCCTAGGTGTTGCAGAGTGTTTTCCTGGGCCAGAACAGGCTGTCTCTAACCCAGATTAGTATAAGCTACTGTAGCAAACAGACCACAAAACGGATAACGGTTCTTACACGGTAGAAGCTTATTTGTTATTTACAAAATGTGTCAATGTGTTTTATTCACTGGTAGTCTCTTTTTCTCCAAGTATTGATAGAAGGATCTAGGATCTTTCCATCTTGAAGTTCTACCATCTTTAATACATGGCTCCAAGGTGGCCAGACTCATGCATATCAAGCTGATGTGGCACAAAGCACAGACAATTGAGCTGGAGTATTTTTATGGGCCAGGCTGTGAAGGGTGTGCATTAATTTTGCTCAAATTCTGTTGCCTAGAAATCAGTCACAAAGAAATGCTTAACTACAGGGCAACTGGGAAATGTAGTTTAGCTGTGTGCCTAGGACAAAGAGGAGAAGGATTTGGACAATAAAGACCCATCTAGTCCACAGAGAGGAGAGCTAAAAAGACAAAGGATTGTATCGAGTGGAAAAAAGAGGACAGTGATGTTAATTATCTTTCTGTTTATAAAGAGCTTGGAAGAGTCATCAACCGAGGACGAGTCAGGATATGGGTTTAAAAGATCTCCTGGGCCACAGGGAAGAGCCCTGAGCTGAGACTTAAGACATTCAAGGTTCTAGTTTTTATTCTGTCTTCACCTAGCTAAGGGACTGAATATAATTGACTTGACTATGTGTTTCAGTTTCCCCATCTGTAAATGGCAACCAAAATACTTAACCTAATTACTTGACACGATTTTCTGAGAAGTCAGGTATAACAACATCATGCACAGTTTGAAAAAATAATACAAGTGATTACAACAGAATATGAACTTAAACTGGAGGTAGAGAAAATTCAGTTAGATAAGAAAGTTAGACAAGAGAAGAAAACTTCCCCCATAGTAGAATAAGGGAAGTTTTTAGGAAGTGTGTAAGAAACTTTAAGAAATCAGTGTGAAACAATTTTGTGAGTAGTGGAAAAGAACTCATACTTGGAAGGTGTTTCCTGGAGGGTAGGGAGGACACTGGTGTGGATCCTGGTAAGCAAATTGCTGTGTGATCTTGAGTGAGCGAGTTGCTTCCCTTCTCTGGGCCTCCATATTCGTCTTGTAAAACAAAGGGATTGGATTATATGTTTTGCTAAAGTCTCATTCCCGAATGGCATTCTTCTGACTACGTTCAGTCTTGTCGAAGTGTGGGCATTTGAAGGGCTTTCAGCACCTTTGCTGATGACCACAGTGCTGACAGTTGGGCTCCAAACACACCAAAGTTCCAGGTCAGCCCTTCCACTTGGGAGTCCAATAAACACCTTGAACCTCTCACACCATTGTCAAAGCATCATGGTGTCTTCTTTCCCCAAACCTTTCTTCCTGCAGCCTTCTACATCTCAGGAAGAAGGCCACTATTCTGAGGGTCTCCCTTCATCAACCTCACTTCCAAGCATAGCCTGCAGCCCACTGACGAGCAAGCCCAGTTGCTCTACCATCACAATACATCCCAAATCTCACCCCCTCCCTGCCAACCTCTTGGCTTGAGCCACCATCACTTCTGCTCTGGATATGCCAACTGTTCTCCCAGATAGATCCCACTCTTGCCCTCTTATCCTCTGGTTTTCACATTACAGTCAGGTTGAGCTCTTTATCCTTTCCACCATTAAAAATCTTCCGAAGACTTCTTGGAATAAAACTCCTTGCCTTGGCCTGGGAGGATTTCTGACTCATTTCTAACCCGCTCCTGCCCTCCTGTCCTCTTCCCAACTCTTTTGCAGCCATTCTGGCTGCTGTCCTGCACACTGGGCTCATTTCTGTTGCAGCGCTGTGGTGCTCTCCAGCCCTTCTGCCTCAGGCACTCTCTTTCCATATCTTCTCTGGCTCCGTCCCTTGTTCCACTCAGGTCTTGGCTCAAATGTGTCTTCTTTGAGGGGCAGAGTACCCACCTTCATTCTTTTCTAGCTTCTAATTCTTTGATCTCTCAGCCTTCTAGTTTTTCCCTAAAGCACTTTACACTCCCTGGAATTATTTTCTTACTTGCTTACTTGTGTGCTTTCTGTCTCTCTCCACTAGAATGTTAACTCCATAAGTGCAGGGACATTTTTTTTTTTTTTTTTATATAACTGTGTTTCCCATAGCATACATAGTAAGTATTCAATGAATGTTGAATGTAATTAATAAATCAGTGGAGAGAAACTGACCATAGGATCCCTGCAGAGACTGCAGCTGCCAGTGGCCAACATGCTTCAACAAAGGGAAGAGAGCTGGGGACTTGAGTTTGATGGTCAGGGATGAACCTGGCCAACCTCCCCCAGCCCAGGGTGGTGACACTTGAACAGGGTGTGAGTCTCTGACCCTGGAGGCCAGGTGTCTGCCCTGTGACCCTGATCAGATCCTGGTGCTCAGAGTTTTGTACTGCTCCTCGTTTCTCTTTTTAGGAGGTGCTTGGCAGACCTCTCAGTGGGTATATTTGGCTTCTTTATCAAGCTACTTGCTCTTGCTGTTGAGAAATGACTAAGCAGATTCTCCATCTCCCAGTGGCCAGCTGCCAGCCTGCAAGAGTTGACACTATCAGTCCAGACAGGTTTGGGAGGACAAGTCCTCCTTCCAAAAGAGCCCTCTTCCTTTGCTCTGCATTCAGAAAAAGCATACATCAGACGCCCCCACCACTGTCTTCTTTGAAATGGGCTTACTCACCTCTTGATGGGGCTCTAGGCAGATCCCCATGTGAGAGGGGAAGGCAGAGATGACTCTGATGTGTACTCTCAGGGCTCAATGTTTGAGTCATATTGGACCTTGCAAAATGATGGATAGAGGATATTTGAATGGTGGCATAATGAAAATGATACCAGCCGTTCCCTTCTCCAATTCTCTGCTTACTGAGTGCTTTTCTGTATTAGGCATAATGCTAACCTCTTCAGGTACATTAACTCATTTGATTGTCACAGTGATCTTTGGAGGTAAGTAAAGTGTTAGTTGCTCAGTTGTGTCCAACTCTTTTTGACTCCACGGACTGTAGCCCACTAGGCTCCTCTGTCCATGAAAGTCTCTAGGCAAGGATACTGCAGTGGGTTGCTGAGGTGAGTACTGCAAATTTATAGATCAGGAGCTGGAGGTAAAGAAAGGTGAAGGGACTTGCCCATGGCCGCGTGACTCATAGTGGAGGGACTGCATTTAAGCACAGGTCTCTTTGTTTCAAAGAATGCGTGCTTACTCCTCTGGCTGCGCTCCTTCCACCACTGCACAGATTGTTCCTCAGCTGAATGCAGTGGAAACACAAGGCAAAACCCAAGTAATTTTTTCCAAATTTCTCACCACCCTCCCCTTACTTCACATAAGGAAGACCCCTGCCAAGTTCAGTGAGAGGTTAATAGGTTTAATGTGGAAAATTGGTTGAGAAGTGAATTAAATTTGGGAACTACTGTCTGAAAGTAAAGTTAGAACTTTGAAGAATCACTAATGTGTTGAAATTGATTGCAAATCTTCAAGAGAGACATGTATCATGTTGCCGTTCCTAAAGTTAATTGACCAGTGAGTAGTTTTTTCTCCCTGGAGCATCTTAAGGTTCTAGAATTCCAGGAATACTCTGGAAATTGCTGAGCTCTACTAATACACTCAGTGACCTATAGAGGTGCTTGAGCATTCTTCTTTCCATTGCCACTTTTCTAATCTGAAATCCATCCATCTATTCACAGAATACCTACCATGTTCCAGGCGCCATATAAAGTGTTTTCTCCTACATCATCATAGCCAATCTCATCACAACTCCATTTTACAGAGAAAGAAGTAGAGAATCTGCAGGATCACAGAGCCAGGCAGTGAGAGGGCAGACATTAAAACCCAGATTTCCCTACCCAGACTTCCTAACTCTCTCTCTATACTCCTGGGTTTCTTCCTTCAGTTGCTTATTAAAATTCTGGGCATTGGTTAAAATCCCAACTCAAGCTCAAAAGAAGGTCATATGTCCCTTCCTCCTTATCTGTCCTTTGAGTAGTGAGCTCTGCCTTTCCTAAACTCCCTTCAAACTCACCATCTCTACCTGAATCTGGCACCCCCTTCATCAGATTGATGGTTTAGGAGTGAGAAAGGGTGACTGTGTATGTGTGTGCCTAGGACCTCAAGCGGAATTTAAGTCAAGCACTTGGCATATATCGTCTCCTTAAATTGGCACATAAACCTTATGAAGGAAATACTGTTAGACTCATTTTGTAGATGAGAAGACTGATGTGCAGTGGTTCACTCACTTGCTCAAAGTCATAAAGCAAGTTAGTGATGTAGCCTGGTCACAGGACTCACTCCTTCCACCATTCCATGCTGCCTTTACCTAGTTCAACTCCTTGTTTCATAGCTAGGGAAACTGAGACCCAGAGAGGGAAAGTGACCAAATCACATAGCTTGTGAGTAGCAATGTTAGGACCACCTGTAAAGCCTCAGTGCCAGGAATTCTTTCTCCCCAGAATGCTGTCTCCCCAGGTTTAATTCTGATCCCAGCCATTGCTGACTGTCAGCTCCTATTACCTCCATGCTTGGAAATGGTACCTTGTAGCTGCAGAGACAGCAGGGGACTGGTAGCCTGCTCCCTCGGGAATAGCCAAGGGAGGTCAGCCTACTAGCCTGCAGAGCGAACACCTAAAATAAACCAGGCAGCAAGCTCAAAAGAAACCACACAGCCTTCCAACAGCCTGGGGCCAGATGCAGCATCAAATTCCCAGGTTTTTTGGGCATAGCGCCCGAGCACAGCACTTAGTAGCTGCGGCTTCCTCCTTTTATTTTAAAGAAAATGAGTTCCTGTCACTTGAGATTTAGAATTTGAGGCTGGCAGGAACTGAGGGAACTAAGATCCAGGAGACCCTGGAACATGATGATGGGGAGAAGGAAAGGAATATTTTTCACATGGCTGGTTTCCAAACTTGAATGCTTATCAGAATCACTGAGAGAGCTTCAAAAAAAATGACCCAAGTTTCATCCCAGATCTACAGAAATCAGACTTTCTGGGGACAGGGCATGGGACTCTGTATTTGAACATGTTTCCCCAGGTGAGTGGACCAGGTTTGTGAACCACCATTCCAAATATGGGCTTCCCTGATGGCTCAGATGGTAAAGCGTCTATCTGCCATGCAGAAGAGCCAGGTTTGATCCCTGAATCTACCTGCAATGCAGGAGATCCCCTGGAGAAGGCAAGCTACTGAAGTATTCTTGCCTGGGGAATTCCACGGTCAGAGGAGTCTGGCAGGCTACAGTCCAAGGGGTTGCAAAGAGTCGGACATGACTGAGCAACTAACACTTTCCAAATATGCTCTTTCCATTTGCTGGTCCGCTTGATTTGCATCTCTCATTCTCAACTCTCAGTTGAGGCATGATTTTATTCACAATAGAATTTGAATTCTAAATTGTCCGTGTCTATACCATGGCAGGTCAGTAAGACAGCACTTCGTAGGGTTTCTGTCCTTTTTGTAGATAGAGATTTCAAGTTTTCCCTTTCAATTGAAGTTTAGGAAGCTTCTGTTCTCCAAGAGGTTTAGGTCACTGGAGGAATCAGTTCTGGGGAGTTTGGTTGCCTAAGATGTCTGCCACCAATTCCCTTGGTATCCCAGGCAATCTATAAAAGTTACAGGTTGCAAAGGTAGCTGTAGATGCCAGGATACATGCCATTGTATTTAAATTTCCTGAAACACCCTTTTCAGCAGCTGGAAATATCTATTGAAAAAGGTGAGTGTCTTTTCTTTTTTAAGAGACTGGATAGATACTTTCCTTTGGCTTGGAAAGAATCAGGAGTTTAAGTTGGGTTTAGAGATGACTGTTGCTTCCTCCTCCTGTCCATTGTGAAGAAAGAGGGCTCAGATGGAATGGAAGGTCTTCCTAGCTCATCAGAAGATTAGAGGGGAAACACAGACTATGGCATCTCCTTCTACAAGCCAAAGAATGAGCAGCCCTCTCTAGGAGAAAAAAACCACATTAGCCATGGCGGGACCTTGGGTGGGTGTTGGCATCAAGCTGATCTGAACTCCTGGGCTGAAGTTCTAGATGCATGTTCTTACCTGTGGAGGGCACGTTACAGGGATCCTGGAGAGTAGTTACTAGCGCCTTAGTGCAAAGAGACTTGGCTTTCATTCTGCACCTGCCCCTGCAGGATAGGGTGACAGAAGGAAAGGGGGAGAGGATTCATATCAGCTGAACACCTACTGCAGTGTCAGGTGGGAAATAAAAATTGTAAGACAGGGTTTATACATGCAAGGAGTTGATTGCTAGAGGAAGCAGGTAGCCAGAAATGGCAAGGAATTATGCTTTTGTTCGCTGATGAGATTGTTGTGATTGGCTGTGTTGGCCATGGGTGTGTGTTTGGGAGAGGGGCAGGAAGGGATGGATGCCAACCCCTGGATCTAGGTAAACCATACCTCGATCTCTGCCGCTCAGGAGACCTGTGTATGCATGGCGGCTGGCTCAGGGAAGACCTCCAAAGCCAGCATGTCTGTGCTGCTCCAAGATGGATGAGGCATCCAGGGAGGCGAGGTGGGGAGAGCAAGTCCAGGCAGAGGGCATGAGTATTTCAGGGTAAGGCAATGGGCCCTTATGTGAGCTCAAAGGAGTTTCCTTTTTTGTATTTTTCATCAGAGCGCTGGTGACAGTGCTCAGCCTTAGCAATACAGAAAGTGGACCAAATTTTTCTTGGGGCCCCCTGTTTTGAACCCTTTAGCCCCTTTAGAAATTCCTTCCTTAAGACCCTGTGTCTTTGAACAGCTACAAAAACTATACCGAGAGAGAGAGAGAGAGAGAGAGAGAGAGAGAGAGAGAGAGAGAAAGAGAGAAATCAGAGAGTGAGCAATCCTTAAACCAAAACAATGAATGCTGGTGGATTTAGACAACATGTACCTAACTGAGAAGATTCTTTAGGTCAGGGGTTAGCAAACTGTTTCTATAAAAGGCCACACAGTAAATGTTTTCAGCTTTGTGGGTCAGACAGTCTCTGTTGCAACTTTGTAGCAAATTTGCTGTTTTGCAAAAGCGCCACAGATAATACCAGTAAGTGCATGGGAGTGACTGTGCTCCAATAAAACTTTATTGGTGGACGCTGAAATTTGAATTTTAAGAAAGCTTTATGAGTAAAGAAGCACAGTGCATTCTTCAGCAATGCAGGAGTTAGGGGCGATGAGCCTCAGCACTGTTGAAGATCTGTGTAAAACTTACAGTCAGCTCTCTGCATCCCTGCTTCCTGCGTATTCATGGCTCCTTTGTATATGGATTTCTCTGTATCCACAGTTCCACATCAGCAGATTCAACCGACCACAGATTGCACAGTATTGTAGTGTTTACTACTGAAAAAAATCTGCATAAATTGACCTGTATAGCTCAAACCCATATTGTTTGAGTCAACTGTATGATTTTTCTTTGCATTTTTTTTTTTTTTAACCACTAAAAACTACAATGAACATGCTCAAGCTCACGGGCTGTACAAACAAAATTTGCTTATGGGTGGTGGTCAGCTAATTCATCACTTCTATCACAATCTAAGATGAGATGTGCTGTGTCTGGGTGAAGCCACTCTGCTTGGAGAATCTCTCTGTATAGCCTGGCAATTCATCCATTTATTCCATCAAATGCTTACTGAGGACCAAGTGTGAGTCAGGGGATCTTCTGGGTTTCAGGGTCTCAAAAGTGGACAAAGTGCTTGCCCTTAGGTAATGTACATTCCCTGGTCAGAGCAGGAAATCTTGGGCCTTGAGGCAAAGATTTGGGTCTTGGTCCCAGTCCTTGCTTCCTTGGCCCTGGATCTCTTTCAGTCACAGTCTTCAGGGTGCCTGGCATTTGCAGTGCTGGGCTGAGGAGCCCGAGCCCCAGTCCTCTAGTGATCAGCCGCAGGGGAGCCTCGTGGCATGTTTGGAGCGAATGGCCTGGGATAGCTTTAGTGTTCTGCATTTCCAACTGAAAAGCCCAGCCAAAAAATAAAAATGGATAAAATAGCATAAAACCCAAGACCTTTTGGGCTCAGTGTACTCTGGCAAGGCATTTCAGTGGGATTCTGGGATGGTTGTCAAGAGCCGTGGCTTCTCTTGGACTTTCCCATGGCCTATTCCAAGACAACCACTGGTCTGCAGATGTTCCCCCAGGGCCGGGTCACGGCGAAGGCCTGTAGCAACAGCAGCCACCACTGTTGCCAGGGCTGAGAGGTCGGTGCTTGCGGGGGCTCTGGCAATGGCTCATGTCCTCCAGCACCCACCCATTCCTCGGCAGGTGATTGGGAAATTCTGTGAAATCCTCCTCTGAGACCAGGAAGTCCCCTCCATGAAGTGGGGGAAGTGATACAACTGCATTAGGACAGGGACTTACAGTGAGTAGGGAATTGCTTCCAGCCCGTGGGCCACACAATTTATAGCACATCTCCTCCACATCCAGCCACTTGCTGCATCATGTGGTCTGAGAGTAGGGAACTGAAATGGAAGAGAGGATAAGGGATGTGGTATGATCCCTACTTCCTAGGTCTGTGTAATCTGGATAGGTGGGAACTTATATGAAATAGGGAAATCAAAGCAGCAATGCTTCTTTTTTCCTCCTATTTTTATTAAAAAATTTTTTTTTAAATTGCAGGATAATTTCTTTACAATGTTGTGTTAGTTTCTGCTGTACAACAAGGTGAATCAGCTGTGTGTATACATATATCCTCTTCCTCTTGAGCATGCCTCCCATGCCCCCATCCCCATCCCGGCCCTCTAGGTCATCACAGTGCAGCAAGCTCATTTCCCTGTGCTATACGACAGCTTCCCACTAGCTATCTATTTTATACCTGGTAATGTACATATGTCAATACTCTTCTCTCAATTTGTCCCACCCTCTCCCTCCCTCACTGGGTCCACAAGTTTCTTCTCTAAGTCTGTGTCTCTATTCCTGCCTTGCATCTGCACCATTTTTCTAGATTCCACATATATGCAGTATATGATATTTGCTTTCCTCCTTCTGAATGGGAAAGACTAGAGATCTCTTCAAGAAAATTAGAGACACCAAGGGAACATTTCATGCAAAGATGGCACAATAAAGGACAGAAACAGTATGGACCTAATAGAAACAGAAGATATTAAAAAGAGGTGGCAAGAATACACAGAACTATACAAAAAAGGTCTTAATGAACCAGATAATCATAGTGGTGTGATCACTCACCTAGAGCCAGACATCCTGGAGTGCGAAGTCAAATGGGCCTTCAGAAGCATCCCTATGAACAAAGTTAGTGGAGGTGATGGAATTCCAGCTGAACTGTTTCAAATCCTAAAATATAATGCTGTGAAAGTGCTGCACTCAATATGCCAACAAATTTGGAAAACTCAGCAGCGGCCACAGGACTGGAAAAAGTTAGTTTTCATTCCAATCCCAAAGAAGGGCAACGCCAAAGAATGTTCAAACTACTGCACAACTGCTCTCATTTCACATGTTAGCAAGGTCACGCTCAAAATCCTCTAAGTTAGGCTTCAATAGTACATGAACTAAGAACTTCAAGATGTACAAGCTGGATTTAGAAAAGGCAGAGGAACTAGAGATCAAATTGCCACATTTTTTGGTGCATAGGAAAAATAAGAGAATTCCAGAAAAACATCTACTTCTGCTTCATTGACTATACTAAAGCCTTTGACTGTGTGGATCACAGTAAACTGCAGAAAGTTCTGAAAGAGATGGAAATATCAGATTACCTTATCTGCCTCCTGAGAAGTCTATATGCAGTTCAACAAGCAACAGTTAGAACTGAACATGGAACAGACTGGTTCAAAATTGGGAAAGGAGTTGGTCAAGGCTGTATACTGTAACCCTGTTTATTTAACTTATATGCAGAGTACATCACGTGAAGTGCTGGGCTGGATGAAGTGCAAGCTGAAATCAAGATTTCCAGGAGAAATATCAATAATCTCAGGTATGCAGATGACACCACTCTTATGGCAGAAAGAGGAGAGGAACTGAAGAGCCTCCTTGATGAAGGTGAAAGAGAACAGTGAAAAAGCTGGCTTGAAACTCAATGTTCACAAAACTAAGATCACATCATCTGGTCCCATCACTTCAAGGTGAACAGATGGGGAAACAATGGAAACAGTGACAGACATTATATTCCTGGGCTCCAAAAACCACTGCAGATGGTGACTGTAGCCATGAAATTAAAAGACGCTTACTCCTTGGAAGAAAAGCTATGACCAACCTAGACAGTATATTAAAAAGCAGAGACATTACTTTGCTGACAAAGGTCCATCTAGTCAAAGCTATGGTTTTTCCAGTAGTCATGTATGGATGTGAGAGTTGGATCATAAAGAAGCACCGAAGTATTGATGATTTTGAACTGTGGCGTTGGAGAGGACTCTTGAGAGTCCCTTGGACTGCATGGAGATCAAATTAGTCAATCTTAAAGGAAATCTAAAGGAAATAGTCCTTGGAATATTCAGGATTCCCTGATGCTGAAGTTGAAGCTCCAATACTTTGACCACATGATGTGAAGAGCTGACTCATTGGAAAAGACCCTGATGCTGGGAAAGATTGAAGGCGGGAGGAGAAGGGGATGACAGAGGACGAGATGGTTGGATGGTATCACTGATTCGATGGACATGAGTTTGAGCATGCTCTGAGAGATGGGGAAGGACAGGGAAGACTGACCTGCTGCAATTCCACGACTGAATTGACTTAGCAGCATGCATGCACACATAAGTCCCTTGGATCAAGGCTAATGTCAAGACTATATATAATTATTCACTTATTTGCCTTGCAGACTACTGGGACTCTGGAAATCCATCCCCACCCATCATCATCCTGTCAGGGGCTCTGCTATGTAGAGAGATTGTGACTTTTCTATTTGACAAATATTTATTGGGCATATGCTGCTGCTGCTGCTGCTGCTGTGTCGCTTCAGTCGTGTCCGACTCTGTGCGACCCCATAGACGGCAGCCTACCAGGCTCCCCCGTCCCTGGGATTCTCCAGGCAAGAACACTGGAGTGGGTTGCCATTTCCTTCTCCAATGCATGAAAGCGAAAAGTGAAAGTGAAGTTGCTCAGTTGTGTCCGACTCTAGTGACCCCATGAACTGCAGCCTACCAGGCTCCTCTGTCCATGGGATTTTCTAGGCAAAAGTACTGGAGTGGGGTGTCATTGCCTTCTCCGTTTGGGCATACACTATATGCTAAATATTAAGATGAGGAAGAGGTCAAGGTAGTCATGGTCTCTGACTTCACAGACTCCGTGTTTAGTGAAAGGAGAGAAGAAATACCTAAAAACAGAATAACTCAATTACGAGAAATGCTGGGTAGGGAGCAGAGAATGTGAGATAAAGTAATAATGTTCGGGGTTGGGTGGAACCCAGGATATTTAGTTAGGGTGGGAAAGGAAGACCTTGACATGGGCTGGGGCCTGAAGTTTGATAGTGATCAACCAGGTGGGACACGATGGTAGGTAAACATGGAGGAGAAAGAAGAGGGCCAGAGAAAGATGATAAGTCCTTCAGTTATCTATTACCATATAACAAACTACACCCAAACCTAATGATTTAAAACAAGAATGGACTGTCATCTTGAGCTCTGTGGATTGACTGGGCTTTGCTACATGTTTGTTCCTAATGCCTTTCCATTATCCCATCTGCCAAAATCCTACCATTCTTTTAAAATGACCCTTCAACACTTCTTAAAATTGGTGTGATTCTTTACTTCTGGAAATCTCCTGCTGCTGCTAAGTCGCTTCAGTCCTGTCCGACTCTGTGCGACCCCATGGACTGCAGCCCACCAAGCTTCTCCGTCCATGGGATTCTCCAGGCAAGAACACTGGAGTGGGTTGCCATTTCCTTCTCCAATGTGTGAAAGTGAAGTCGCTCGGTCGTGTCTGACTCTTAGTGACTCCATGGACTGCAGCCTACCAGGCTCCTCTGTCCATGGGATTTTCTGGGCAACAGTACTGGAGTGGGGTGCCATTGCCTTCTCCCTGGAAACCTCCTAGTGCTTGGTAATTGAAAGGTGCAGCTGCATCTCTATTTGTCTAACCTGGCTCCCCTTGTCGCTCAGTGGTAAAAAGTCTGCCTGCAATGCCGGAACAACAGGAGACTAGGATTCCATCCCAGGGGAAGATTCCCTGGAAGAGGGCGTGGCAACCCACTCCAGTATTCTTGCCTGGAGAATCCCAGTGAAGAGAGGAGCCTGGTAGGCTACAGCCCATGGGGTTGTGAGAGTCAGACATGACTGAAGCAACTTAGCACACACACACATTCTCAGGCCCACTTCCATTGACTCTAGGTCTTCAAGGACAGAAACATGACTCTCTTGCTTCTTCTGCCCTACAATCCCATGCCTGGGGCACAATGATTATTCAGCTGATGCCTGTTGAACTAAACAGTGCTTTCTCTGGGACCCCAGCCTAAAATTCTCTTCCCTTCCCATGGCAGATTCAGCTTTGTGCTCCCAGAAATCCTAGGTCCATGGCCTCAAGCTTCCTGGCAGGCTTTTCCTACAGGACTATGGCGCCGCTGTTCCCAGTTGTCCAGGCCTGCACAGCCCAGAGCCAGCTCCCGAGGAGATGGTGAGCTTCTGATTCTGCAGGGCCCCTGGCTCCTTTCTTCCAGCTGCCTTGCACTTGTTTTCCTTGGCAGAAGGACTCCCTCAGTCACCACTTCATCTTCCATTTATAGGCATATATGCATCTTTGTTATTCTTTTCACAAAATGACAGTGTTCTCAGTTTAGAAAAGGAGAGGAAGAGTTGAAGCCAGTACAAAGCAAAGAGAGGCGTTTGAGATAAAACCTCCAGGACTCCAGGGCGAACAGTATTGCTGTTCGTTTTGGAGAGAGGAAAACCCTCTTCCTGCTTCTCCTGCTCTCTCATCTCCATCTCAACCTGCACCATTAGCTCCTCAAGCTTCATTGATGGGTAAAAGGAAGGCCAAGGCATAAGGAGTAAATGGGGCAAAGACTCTTATTAACTAAACAAGAAAGTGGGCACGACTCTCTGGCTTGAGTCCATGCTTACAGAGTCTCTGAGTTCTTCTCACACCAAAGTATTCTGTGGTCAGGAGTCAGGCTCTGTGGGTTCTGGGTTTGCCCATTAGTCAAGCTACACCTGTATGCAAAAAGGAATAACAATGGCAAACATTTGCATAATGCTTCTTCTAGGCTAGCTACTATGATATTTTAAGCAGTTTTTTGAATAAGAACTCCCATAAACCTCTCTATCACCCTGTGAAGTAATACTACTTTACAGATGCAGGAACAGAGGTTAAGTCATTTAACCCAAGATTATATACCAGTGGTCCATAGCACAGGAGATCTGAGTCCAAGAAGGCTGGCTCCAGACCATGTCTTTACTCACTCACTCTACTGCTTTAATTGCTCATCAAATTAAGATGTTTAAATTACCTAACAGGCTCACTTAGCCCTTTGTACATACCCAAGTACACTGGCAACAACAGTGTGTCCGAAGGTTGTGGGTAGGAGCCTAGACAGGTATGAACCTGTTCCCAGCACCGGTAATTCAATTTGGATGAAATTCTGACTTTCCCACAGATTTATGATTTTTAGTCTAGTGTTTTGTGCCTTTTTGGATGGGTAGATTAGCACAGTGATTTTCTAATGTATCCAAGAGCAACTTACTTCTCTTGACTGAAACTCCTGGCCTGGGAGCTCACTAATAGCCAATTAACTCATTTCTTCTTCCCTTCATTTATTCATCAGACTTTGGTCCCATGTCTTGTGTGTGTAAGACATCATATGAGTTCAAGAAGGATGAGTGGAAAAAAAGGAAAACTAAATGAAATGGACTTTGTCTCTGCCTTCTAGCTGTGAATTTGTGGGCACATGTACACATCTACAAGTAAACCTGAGAACTCAACTGTATCTCTCTACACACTCTTTTGGGTCACTGAGTACTCTATTGTTGTTCAGTTGCTAAGTCATATCCAACTCTTTGTGACCCCCCAGACTGCAGTGCGCCAGACTTCCCTGTCCTTCACTATCTCCTGGAGTTTTCTCAAACTCATGTCCATTGAGTTGATGATATGTTGATGATGAGTTGATGATGTCCATCCAACCGTCTCATCCTCTATTGCCCCCTTCTCCTGCTGCCTTCAGTCTTTCCCAGCATCAGGGTCTTTTCCAATGAGTTGGCTCTTCGCATCAGGTGGCCAAAGTATTGGAGCTTCAGCTTCAGCATCAGTCCTTCCAATAAATATTCAGGGTTGATCTCCTTTAGAACTGATAGGTCTGAATAAAGACTCTATGAGGGATTAAATGTGGTTTATCTCACTGGTTTCTTGGAGTCTAAAATTCTTTGATAAACATGTTTTTATAAGGAAGCCCACTGGGGCATAGATGCTTTTACAGGCCAATGGATCTCCAAGTAATCCAAACTGGATAGCAGAGTGATGGTAGATTCCTGGCCAGGCTGTACATGATACTATGTGGTTGAGTTAGAACGCAGACTATATTAGTTTCCTAGGAATGCCATACAAATTACCAAAAATTGGATGGTTGAAGACAACAGAAATGTATTCTACAGTTCTGGAGGTCAGTAGTCTGAAATCAAGATGTCAGCAGTACTATCTCCTCTGTAGACTCTGAAGGAATCTGTTCTATGACTCTCTCCCAGCTGCCAGTGGCTGCCAGTAACCCTTGGTATTTATTGGCTTGTAGATACATCACTCCAATCTCTGCTTTTTTTCATCTTCACATGATCTTCTTCTTTCTGTGCTCAATTATAAGTACATCATCACTGACTTTAGAGTGTACAATAAATCTAATATGACTTCATTCTGAGAACCTTAATTATATCTACAAAGACCCTATCTGACCAAACCCACCTAGAGCCAGTTAACAAGGGTGCCTGTGCATAGAGTTCTAGGGATGGGGTGAGACGTGGGGGGGAAGGTTTAAGAGGGAGGGAACAAACATATTCTTCCTACGGCTGATTCATGTTGATGTATGGGAGAAAATGCCACAATATTGTAAAGCAGTTATCCTCCAACTAAAATAAAAAAACTTCCTGGGCCAAGAAGAGCAGAGATGAGTTTGCAGTAAAGACTAATCAGCACAAATTTTGATGTGGATTGACACCCAATTAGTGCATCTGTTATACATAAAGAGTCATGGAATCTTGGAAGTACACTAGCACTTAGAGATGATCTATTCTAACTTTTCATTTTACAGATGAGGAGTTGGGTTTCAAACAGGTTAGGGCCAACACTTTAACAAATATCCTATCAAAGAAGATATGCAGACAGCAAATCAACATATAAAAAGATGCTCCAAATTACATGTTATCAGGGAAATGCCAATCAGAACAACTGGTGAGATTAAACCCCATACCTATTACCACAGAAGGCCTAAAATCTAAAACATAGACAATACCAAACACTGGTGAGATATAGAGCAACAGGAACTCTCATTCCTTGCTGGTAGGAATGAAAAATGATACAGCCACTTTTGAAGACAGTTGGGCGGTTTCTTACAAAACTAAATATACTCTTACCATATGATTCAGCAATTGGGCACTTAGGTATAGTATTTACCCTAAAAAATGGAAAGCTTATATCCACACAAAATGTGGAAATTTATAGCAGCTTTATTCAAGTGCAAAATTTGAAAGTAATCAAGATGTCCTTCAGTTGGTGAGTAGATAAACTGTGGTACATTCAGACAGTGGAATACTATTCAGTGCTAAAAAGAAATGAGTTATCAAGCCATGACAAGGCTAGAAGAATCTTAAATGCATATCACTAAGTGAAAGAAGTCAATCTGAAAAGGCTACACACTTGATTCCAATTATATGATATTCTGGAAAAGACAAAATTATGGAGACAGTAAGAAGATTAGAGGTTGCCAGAGGCTGAGAAATGGATGAATAGACTGAACACAGAGGCCCTTAAGGGCAGTGAAAATACTCTTATGATGTTATAATGATGGATACATGTTATTTCGTACTTGTCCAAACTCACAGAATGCACAAGACCAAGAGTGAACCATAATGTAAACTGTGGACTTTGGGTGATTATCAGGTGCCAATGAAAGTTCATCAATCATAACAAGTGTACTGGCAGGGAATGTTGATAATGAAAATGCTTGTGGGAACAGAGATTACATAGGAAATCTCTGTACCATATTCTTAATTTTTTGGTAAACCTAAAACTTCTATAAAAGCAAGGCCTTAAAAAAAATGAAGGAAACCAACCAACCCACCCTAGGGCTCTGAACTTGAAGAACCACTTAGTATCTACACCAGATATGAACTTCTTGTCTTCCTGGCTTCCATTTCCCCTTTTCCCCAAAGACCTCCAATTTTATTTGAAAATTCAAGTGATTCAGGGGAAGCTACCTTTGCTGTTGGTTCAGCGGGAGCTTAGTCAAATAAGGTATCCCATCCCCTGCCGATAATGATCTCTTGTAGAGTGGCAAGTGGTTTAAGTCCATCAAGTCTGAGTGAATAGCAGGACTTCTGTTGTGAATACTGGGACATAGAGTGCCTGCACTCTTTATAGATGCCGAGGACAAAGTTCATGGTTTTAGGGGCTGCTAGAAGCCATCTTAATAGGAGGGGAATCAATGTTAAGGTGAAATTAAGTTAGGACAGAGAGCTAGAAAGAGAACAGGTTCTAAGTGAAGCTGGTGTACTTTCATTTTTTTTAATTAAATGAGCCAATAAATTCCTTTTAAGAGTCAAGCTATTTGAGTCAGATTTTTTTTTTTTTTTAACACAGAGTCAAAAGAGACAACAGGGAGGTATATTGCCTCCTCTGGCATGTACTCTTCTGAACGTGAATGAATCACTTAACCTCCTTGATTACTTTAATGGATGCAGGTGGAGTAAAAAAGAAGCAAAATACATTTGAAAAAAGTGAATTCTTTTCTATATTTCATTTTTCCCTTCTAGGCAACACAAATGTCACCACTATATTTGCCAGGGCCTGTTGGTTATTATATTGGATTGTGTGGGCAAGTGTTGCCAAAGACCAGAACAGGAGACAGCAGAGGAAGAGATTCTGTACTTCAACGACACCAGCAGCTCTTCTTTTCATGCTTAGTGACTTTAAGGAAGCAACTCTCAGTCCCTCATGCTTTCTCTTGGAGATGCAGAGCCCTCTAGGTTCTGGGGGGAGGTTTGAAGAAGAGGGTGTGAGGAGAAAGCTGTAGGGTGTGGGTAGGAGGAAGGACTTTAGTACCAGAGACATGTTAGGAGAGGTAGAAATCTCTGAGACTTCTTTCTATTTTGGGGGAAGATAAACTGAGGCTTAGAGGCAGATCCTGTCCCGCATCACCCAGACAATCCAGCAGCATTACTAAGACTTGAGCTCCAGAGTCTGAGGTCCCCAACCAGGCTTTTCCCTCCAGATGATCGCTTTGCCTCCTCCCAAGTCCTGAGAATTGCTTTCCCTGGAACCAAACCAGATGTTCTGGAGAAAGCACCATGTCAGCGTTCTAGGCAGATGGGCTGGGTCCTCTGAAATGCTATTTGCTGAATGCATTGTGCTAGGCTGATTAGGAGCCCAGGTGTTCTCTAAAGTCAGGTGACAGGTTTCTAGGGGCTCCTGGAGCTCCTTTCAGGAAGCATGGAAGCATATGTGATAGGTGGCTCATAAGAGTTGAAAAGGGGACTGAGGGCTGAGGTGTGGCTGTCAGCCGCAGTCAGTTAAGGGTCTAAAAAAATGATAGCCATAAGTGGTGCGTAGTGGCATTGTCCCCTCTGGCCTTCAGCTCCTGGAATTCCAGTGAGGGTCTTGGATAGCTACAGTGACTGGACCTCTTTGCCCCAGTAATATCTTTTCTCTTTCACTGCAGGACTGAAAAAGAGCAGAGAAGGCAGAGCCCTAAGGAAGATCTGGGGACCTGGAAAAAGATGGGGAATGACGGGGTGTAGAGTGATGGAGGTGGGGCATCGGGAAAGGTTTGGGAGATTGCACCAGGAATAGTCATAGACTCATAAGGTTGGAGAGGTGGAAAGGATTTACAGAGCTCTTCTTTCCCACACACCTCATTTCATGGGTGAGGAGCTGATTGTTTCTCAGAGAAGATACAGTATTTGACCGTGGTTTCACTGTGCATGTGGTGAGCCATGCAGTCCTGTCTGACTCTTTGTGACCCTTTGGACTGTAGCCCACCAGTTTCCTCTGTCCATGGGATTTTTCAGGCAAGAATACTGATGTTTACCGTAAGCTACTGGTAGAGCTGAGACTAGGACTCAGACCTATTTATTTCCAGAATGTATTAGTTATCTATTGTTGTATAAGCAATTACCCCAAAACTTACTGGCTTAGAGTCATTAATAAATATTATTTCATAGTTTCTATGGGTCAGGAAAATGAATGTCTTAACTGAGTCCTCAGGTTCAGAGTCCTTCATAATGCTTCAATCAAGGTATTAGTGAGGGTTGCATTCTCATCTCAGGTCTCAGTTGGGAGGATCTGCTTCCAAACTCACTGAATAAGTTCACTTGTTATGATGCTGTTTTTCATAAGCTGTTGAACTAAGAACTTCAGTTCTCCATTAACTATTGGCCAGAGGCCTCCCTAAATTCCTTGTCATATATCATTCTCCATATAGCAGCTCACAACAAAGCTGCTGTATTCTTTCATCAGTGTCAATAAGTAAGAGAGCAAGAGAGGGTAAGCAACACCCTGGCCAAAGTCTTTTTCCAATCTAATCTTGGAGATGTCAGATCATCATTTTTGCTGCACCCAGTCATTGAAGTGAGTTACTGTGTATGGCCCACACTCCTGAATATCAAGGGGCAGAAATCCTTAAGACACATCTTAGAAGTTATCTATTCCATACTGAATACTTTTCACTATTATTTACTGTTTCCTTCAGCAATCTGGCAGAAATCTCTGTGAAGGGAGAAACTTAGGAGACTAGGGTTCTATTCCATAGCTATTCTACTCTGCTTTTGAGTTGGATAAAATACCTCTCTCCTCTAGGAAGGGGGAAGAGCTGGAGGCAGAAAAAAGACAATTTAAACACCAGAAAGAAGGTATCATGGTAATAGCTACTAAATTCTTACTTATTTATTCCTAATACAAAATTTTCTTTCTTCAATTGTTTGGTGGAGATAATATGACAGAAAAAACAAGAGATTTAATTTAAATCTGAAAACCTGAGACTGATTATGACTTATAACCCCAGACAAGTCACATTCCCTCGTGGATCTTCAATCTACTCACCTAATCAGCAGGATAACAGTACCAACTGTACAGAATTAATGAATATAAATGTAATACCCTTCAAAGTCAACAAGTTGCTTTTTTATAGAGTTACTAACAAAAAAAATGGGCTTATTAAAAAGTAGGGAAGGTTTGGAAGGGAAAAGTTTGTGGATCTCTTCTCCTGGTATAACCTAAAATATGAAAGAATGTGTATAGATAGCCAGTGTGAAAATTCCAGAAACAGAAGTTAAGTGTAGATCTATCGGGGGGAAGAGCAGCCAGTGAGGGTGTATTAGCTTGCTAAGGCTGACATAACAAAATGCCACAGACTGTGTAGCTTTAACAATACAAATTTATTTTCTCACAGTTCTAGAGGCTGCTTCTGCTGGTGCTAAGTCGCTTCAGTTGTGTCCAACTCTGTGCGACCCCATAGATGGCAGCCCACCAGGCTTCCCTGTCCCTGGGATTCTCCAGGCAAGAACACTGGAGTGGGTTGCCATTTCCTTCTCCAATGTGTGAAAGTAAAAAGTGAAAGTGAAGTAATTCAGTCGTGTCAGTTCTAGAGGCTGGAAGTCCAAAAGTAAGGTGGCAACCAGTTTAGGTTCTTTTGAGGCATCTCTGGTTTGCAGCTGGCTACCCTCTTACAGGCACTTCACATGCTTGTCCTTCTGTGTGTTCACATCTTAAGTGATCAAATTTCCTCTTCTTATAAGGATACTAGTCAAACTGGATTGAGGCCCACCCTAAAGGCCTCATTTAAACTTAATTATGTCTTTAAAGACCTCATCTCCAAATACAGTCACATTCTAAAATACTGGGGGTTAGTGCTTCAACATATGAATTTGGGGTGGGGCACAATTCAACCCATAATAGAAGGAATGCCTAAAAATATTGAGACAATGAATTTATAAGAACTAGGACGAGATCAGCAGGGTAGTCAGATACAAAATAAATATATGAAAATCTAGAGCTTTATTAAATATCAATGATGGCCTATTGAAAAAGTACAGTGGAAAAAGACACCACTCAAAACAGTTGTTTATCTTCAGTCCAAGCGTGCTTTTGTACAAAACAGAAAGGAAGGGTGTCTCATGACCCAAGGCTTCATTTGGTCACCTGGGCATGGAAAGAGCACAGCTTACAGCCAGAGTCTCATGAAAGATCTTATAAAAATATTCCAAGCCTCTTGTCTTTAGACTTCCAACCACAGGAGCTCAACTCCAGAGCATACTGCTGCTGGGTGAGAAATAAGAGCTGTTCCTCTGGTCCTCATTCCTTTGTCAACTAAGCCACATGTTCTCAAAAATCTCCTAGTTCAATCAACTCTGCTCCAACCCAGGGATATGTTAACACAGGAAATATTACCCACCTTTTGCAAAAAAAAAACAAACCTCTTTTTCTCCTGGCAACCACATCTTGAGATCAGAAGCCAGTCCTAATTTTCCATTTATATCATTAAAATCCTTATTCAGGTGATTTCCTTAGAACAAAGAAACTCTCTATACTAAAGGACTGTTGATGTTTCCATTTTGTGCCAGATAGAAATTGCTTGCAGCTTGAAGGAATTTTTTTTAAAGAAAGTTAATTACAGAAGTAATATGTAATAAAATTCAAACAATATAGATAAATCAAGAGTCTTTTTTGTTCACCAATTAACTTCATTCTTCTTTCCAGGGATGATCACTGTCAACAGCTTGCTGCAAATATTTAAAAAAACATACAAAATTGTGTGTGTATGTGTGTGTACATATGTGTATTTGTAAACATATATATATGTGTTGACATACATACAGCCCTTAATTTTTACACAGAAAAAATTTCTATCCTTTTACATTTAAAAGGCATCTTATATGCATTCTTTTGCTACTTGCTTTTTTCTTCACCTAATAATATGCCTAGAAGATTGCTCCATATCAGTATATATATGTATGTGTAGATTTATACACATATACTTAAGTACCTACCTTTTAATTGCTATAGAATATATCATGGTGTAGACATGATTTACTTTATTTGGCTAGTCCCCTAGGGTGTGATGTAAGAGGAGAGACTCATATTAGACTTCACAGCAAGCCCACTTTTATGAGTTAAGTCACTGTAACAAGACTGTGAGTCTTGTTAATTTTAAATGCTGCTGTGACTATTATGGAAATACTCTTGTGTAGAGATGTAAAGATTTCTCTAGAACAGAGGCCTAACATTAAAATTTCTGGGTCCAAGAATTTGTCCATTTGCATTTTTAATAAATCAGCTCTTAAATTTTTTGTTTCCATTTCTACACTCTGGGGTTCAAAAATCTTCAGGCCTGAATGTCTGCATGGGCAGTTCAGAGACAGCCCCTTGTTCCTCTCACAGTGTATGGGTGCCTACACGAATTCTAGATTGCATTGTTAATTTTTTATTTTTTTAAAACTTTTAATTTTGTATTGGAATATAGCTGATTAACAACACTATGATAATAAAGAAACTCAGCTATACATATACATGTATCCATTCTTCCCCAAACTCCCCTCTCACCCAGACTGCCACATAACATTAAGCAGAGTTCCTTGTGCTATACAGTAGGTCCTTTTTGGTTATTCATTTTAAATATGGTAGTGTGTAGATATCAATTTTGAACTCCTTAGCTGGCATCATTTAGTTTGTCACAATTTTCTTCTTCAGACTAGACCTTAGAACCAAGACCTGGGTGCTCACTCATGCTTTCAGTCTAAAGTCTTCCTTAGAGATGCACTGGCCTCATGATACTGCCCTCTGTTTTCTGATTAGAGCTCAGAGCTCAGTTTAGTTCAGTTCAGTTCAGTTGTTCAGTTGTTGAGCCCAAAGAGCTGCTCAGCCCAACTCTTTGCAACCCCGTGACTGCAGCACTCCAGGTCTCCCTGTCCATCACCAATTCCTGGCGTTTACCCAAACTCATGTCCATTGAGTCGGTGATGCCATCCAACCATCTCATCCTCTGTCATCCCCCTTTCCTCCCACCTTCAATCTTTCCCAGCATCAGGGTCTTTTCAAATAAATAAGTTCTTCACATCAGGTGGCCAAAGGATTGGAGTTTCAGCTTCAGCATCAGTTCTTCCAATGAATATTCAGGACTGATCTCCTTTAGGATGGACAGGTTGGATCTCCTTGCAGGCCAAGGGACTCTCAAGAGTCTTCTCCAACATCACAGTTCAAAAGCATCGATTCTTTGGCGCTCAGCTTTCTTCACAGTCCAACTCTCACATCCATACATGACTACTGGAAAAACCATAGCCTTGACTAGACAGACCTTTGTTGGCAAAGTAATGTCTCTGCTTTTGAATATGCTACCTAGGTTGGTCATAACTTTCCTTCCAAGGAGTAAGTGTTTTTTAATTTCATGGCTGCAATCACCATCTGCAGAGATTTTGGAGCCCCCCAAAATAAAGTCTGACACTGTTTCCCCATCTATTTCCTATGAAGCGATGGGACCGGAGGCCATGACCTTAGTGTTCTGAATGTTGAGCTTTAAGCCAACTTTTTCACTCTCCTCTTTCACTTTCATCAAGAGGCTCTTTAGTTCCTCTTCACTTTCTGCCATAAGGGTGGTGTCATCTGCATATCTGAGGTTATTGATATTTCTCCCTGCAATCTTGATTCCAGCTGGTGCTTCTTCCAGCCCAGTGTTTCTCCTGATGTACTCTGCATGTAAGTTAAATAAGCAGGGTGACAATATACAGCCTTGACGTACTCCTTTTCCTATTTGGAACCAGTCTGTTGTTCCATGTCCAGGTCTAACTGTTGCTTCCTGACCTGCATACAGATTTCTCAAGAGGCAGGTCAGGTGGTCTGATATTCCCATCTCTTTCAGAATTTTCCACAGTTTGTTGTCAAAGGCTTTGGCATAGTCAATAAAGTAGAAATATATGTTTTTCTGGAACTCTCTTGCTTTTTCAATGATCCAATGCATGTTGGCAATTTGATGCCAGTTCCTCTACCTTTTCTAAATCCAGCTTGAACATCTGGAAGTTCACAGTTCACATGCTGTTGAAGCCTAGCTCAGAGAATTTTGAGCATGACTTTACTAGCGTGTGAGATGAGTGCAATTATGCAGTAGTTTGAGCATTCTTTGGCATTGCCTTTCTTAGGGATTGGAATGAAAACTGACCTTTTCCAGTCCTGTGGCCACTGCTGCATTTTCCAAATTTGTTGGCGTATTGAGTGCAGCACTTTAACAGCATCATCTTTTAGAATTTGAAATAGCTCAACTGGAATTCCATCACCTCCACTAGCTTTGTTCATAGTGATGCTTCCTAAGGCCCACTTGACTTCGAATTCCAGGATGTCTGGCTCTAGGTGAGTTATTCTATCATGATTATCTGGGTCATGAAGATCTTTTTTTTATAGTTCTTCTGTGTATTTTTGCCCCCTCTTCTTAATATCTTCTGCTTCTATTAGGTCCATACAATTTTTGTCCTTTATTGAGCCCATCTTTGCATGAAATGTTCCCTTGGTATCTCTAATAATCTTGAAGAGATCTCTAGTCTTTCCCATTCTATTGTTTTCCTCTATTTCTTTGCACTGATCGCTGAGGAAGGTTTCTTATCTCCTCTTGCTATTCTTTGGAACTCTGCATTCAAATGGGTATATCTTTCCTTTCTCTGTTTTTCACTTCTCTTCTTTTCATAGCTATTGGTAAGGCTTCCTCGGACAGCCATTTTGCTTTTTTGCATTTTTTTTTTTTTCTTGGGGATGGTCTTGATCTTGTCTCTTGTACAATGTCTGAACCTCCGTCCATAGTTCATCAGGCACTGTCTATCATTCAGTTCAGTTCAGTTCAGCTCAGTCACTCAGTCGTGTCTGACTCTTTGCAACCCCATGAATCACAGCACACTAGGCCTCCCTGTCCCTCACCAACTCCCAGAGTTCACTCAGACTCATGTCCATCGAGTCAGTGATGCCATCCAGCCATCTCATCCTCTGGCGTCCCCTTCTCCTCCTGCCCCCAATCCCTCCCAGCATCAGAGTCTTTTCCAATGAGTCAACTCTTCCCATGAGGTGGCCAAAGTACTGGAGTTTCAGCTTTAGCATCATTCCTTCCAAAGAAATCCCAGGGCTGATCTCCTTCAGAATGGACTGGTTGGATCTCCTTGCAGTCCAAGGGACTCTCAAGAGTCTTGTCCAACACCAGAGTTCAAAAGCATCAATTCTTGGGTGCTCAGCTTTCTTCACAGTCCAACTCTCATATCCGTACATGACCATTGGAAAAACCATAGCCTTGACTAGACGGACCTTTGTTGGCAAATTAATGTCTCTGCATTTCAATATGCTATCTAGGTCTAATCCCAAATCTAAGCAGAGTTGGGTATGGCATTATCTCTCTTTGAGGAGATTTCCATTAACCCCACCACTGAGTGCCAGAACTTACACAGGACTGGGGAATAGAGTCTTGGAGGGCACAAACAGAGCCTTGTGCACCAGGACCAAGGAGAAAGGAGCAGTGATCCCACAAGAGACTGACCCAGACTTGCCCGGAAGTGTCCAGGATTCTCTGGTGGAGGCATGGAATGTTGGTGGCCTGCTGCAGGGTTGGGGGCACTGAGTGTAGCAGTACATGCATGGGATGTTTTGAAGGAGGTCGCCATTATCTTCATTACCTCCACCATAGTTTGACTTCCCTGGTGGCTCAGACGGTAAAGCATCTGTCTACAATGTGGGAGACCCGGATTCAATCGCTGGGTGGGAAGATCCCCTGGAGAAGGAAATGGCAATCCACTCCAGTACTATTGCCCCGGGTAAATAGCAGGGAGGGAACACAGCTCTACCCATCAACAGAAAATTGGATTAAAGATTTACTGAGCATGGCCCCAACCCATCAGAACAAGAGGCAGTTTTCCCCTCAATCAGTCTCTCCCATCAGGAAGCTGCCATAAGCTTCTTATCCTTCTTCATCAGAGGGAAGACAGAGTGAAAACCACAATCACAGAAAACTAACCAATCTGATCACATGGACCACAGCTTGTCTAACTCAATGAAACTATGAGCCACGCCTTGTAGAGCCACACAAGACAGATGGGTCATGGTGGAGAGATCTGACAGAATGTGGTCCACTGGAGAAGGGAATGGAAACCACTTCAGTATTCTTGCCTAGAGAACCCCATGAACAATATGAAAAGGCAAAAAGATAGGACACTGAAAGATGAACTCCCCCGGTAGGTAGGTGCCCAATATGCTACTGGAGATCAGTGGAGAAATAACTCCAGAAAGAATGAAAAGATGGAGCCAAAGCAAAAACAATATCCAGTTGTGGATGTTACTGGTGATAGAAGCAAAGTCTGATGCTGTAAAAAGCAATATTGCATAGGAACCTGGAATGTCAGGTCCATGAATCAAAGCAAATTAGAAGTGGTCAAACAGGAGATGGCAAGTGTGAATGTCGACATTTTAGGAATCAGTGAACTAAAATTGACTGGAATGGGTGAATTTAACTCAGATGACCTTTATATCTACTAATGTGGGCAAGAATCCCTCAGAAGAAATGGAGTAGCCATCATAGTCAACAAAAGAGTCCAAAATGCAGTACTTGGATGCAACCTCAAAAACGACAGAATGATCTCTGTTCATTTCCAAGGCAAACCATTCAATATCACAGTAATCCAAGTCTATGCCCTGACCAGGAATGCTGAAGAAGCTGAAGTTGAGTGGTTTTGTGAAGACTTACAAGACCTTCTAGAATTAACACCCCCAAAAGGTGTCCTTTTCATTAAAGGGGGCTGGAATGCAAAAGTAGGAAGTCAAGAAACACCTGGAGTAAGAGGCAAATTTGGCCTTGGAGTACAGAATGAAGCAGGGCAAAGGCTAATAGAGTTCTGCCAAGAGAACGCACTGGTCATAGCAAACACTCTCTTCCAACAACACAAGAGAAGACTCTACACATGGACATCACCACATGGTCAACACTGAAATCAGATTGATTACATTCTTTGCAGCCAAAGATGGAGAAGCTCTATACAGTCAGCAAAAACAAGACCAGGAGCTGATTGTGGCTCAGATCATGAACTCCTTACTGCAACATTCAGACTTAAATTGAAGAAAGTAGGGAAAAACACTAGATCATTCAGGTATGACCTAAATCAAAGTTCAGTACACTGTCTATATTTTGAAGTTGATTTATAGGCACATAGCTTGGTACAACTGAAACAAATCAGAATGAATGTAAGCTTTATATTTCATTTCTAGCTCTGCCACCTCTGTTAGACCTGAGCCTCAAGGATGCCAAGTTCTTCCCAGTGGTGATGTAGGTGTGACTCATCCCAAACGCAGGTCCAAGCTTTTCTCCTGCCTGCCACTTGGCCACTGAAGGCTGGTAGCTGTAGTTGACTCTTTCAGTTCCACTAGCAAAATCTTCTACATTTAGGTCTTCCCCAGATCTATGTTCTAGAGCAAGTACCTTAAGTTTGCTTCCTGCTTGGATTAGTGTTATTCCGAAATTTGAAAGACATTGCTTCCCTGACTCCATCCTTTTCTGAGAATCTGCTTATTTTGCTCTAATAGTGTCACCTTACCAGAAGTAATCCCTCTTCTGGTCTGATCAGTTTTCTCAAATATGAATCAACAGTTACAAGGTGTCTGCATTTATAATAAGAGCTTCTCTAGCTTCCATGAAAAATTTAGCATATAATTGAGAAAGAATGTATAACTAATAAATGTACGTATTTAATGGACATGAATTTGAGCAAACTCTGGGGGATAGCAAAGGTCAGGGAAGCCTGGTGTGCTGTGGCCCATGAGGTCACAAAGAGTAGGACACAACTAAGCGAATAAGCAACAACAACAAAAGCTATTTATTGAAAAGTACAGATATCACTTTGCTGACAAAGGTCCATATAGTCAAAGCTATGGTATTTCCAATAGTCACATACGGTTGTGAGAGTTGGACTGTAAAGCAGGCTGAGCACTGAAGAACTGATGCTTTTGAATTATGGTGCTAGATAAGACTCTTGAGAGTCCCTTGGACTGCAAAGAGGTCAAATCATTCAGTCCTAAAGGAGATCAACCCTGAATATTCATTGGAAGGGTTGATGCTAAAGCTGAAGCTCCAATACTTTGGCCACTTGATGTGAAAAACTGACTCATTGGAAAAGACCCTGATGCTGGGAAAGATTGAGGACAAGAGAAAAAGGGGGCGACAGTGGATTAGATGATTGGATGGCACCACTGACTCAATGGACATGAGCTTGAGCGAACTCAGGGAGCTAGTGAAAGACAGGGAAGCCTGGCACGCTGCAGTCCATGGGGTCACAAAGAGTCAGACATGGCTTAGAGACTGAACAGTAAAATTTACCAAACATTTCTTATGTAATTCAGATAGATGTTGAGGATACTATGGTTGGTGAGAAAGAAATAAGCAAACCAAAACCATGATCTCCAACCTCGTGAAGCTTGCAATCAGAGAATCATACAAGAATTGAATCACAAGGGAATTCCCTGGTAGTCCAATAGTTAAGACTCTGCACTTCCACTGGCTTCAATCCCTGGTTGGGGAACTAAGATCCCATAAGCTGCATAGTGTAGTCAAAAAAAAAAAAAAAAAAACCCAAAAAACCCAGAATCACAAATTTGAACAGTGATGTTAAAGAGCACACATGTGTGTTAAGAGCATGAAAGTGGATCTGACTAATCCAGGGGTGGGAAAGTAGTGGTAAGGCCAGCTGCCCTAACAGCATCCCTTCCTCATAGTTCTTTTTCTGAGTTTAGTTGGAACCAGGGAGTCTAGAGTTTTCAAACTCTGGTTCAGTGCCATTTTCTACTCCATCATGTCAACCTCACCCTCATTTTTTTATCTAAATGTAAGAGGCTGGTCTAGAAGAACTCTGAAGTTCCCTCTAACTGCCATGTCCTTAATGGTCCTCTTTCTTACGGAGACATATGTGGTCACTTGTTATCAGCATTACCTCCATCCACCTCCATCCATTCAATACAGACTTGTTGAGCAACTATTATGTGCCAGGCACTGTACCAGGGCTAGAAACACAGCAGAGTACAAACATTATACTGTCTGCCCTTGTGGGAGTGGCCAGACCTGGAATACCAGTTTGGGTTAATATAGTCCTCCTCTTGTTTCTTTGGCCAAATGGATACATTTAGAATTTAATACTGTGAACTAAACAAAATTGGGAACTCCTGATGTTTCCTGAAGGGCCCAGGGCACTAGTTTATATTTTTCCAATACGTACCATGGTCTTGGTGATTCCCTACCTCTTTGGTGTTGATGCCCTGTGTACTTAAAGGCTTGTAAGCTGAAGGGCACAAATGGTACTAGAAATACTCATTCAATAAAAGGATGTCCATAGGGCAATGGCCTTGTACTCCCAAGACCTTTGTAGAACTTTGGTTGCTGTCCTGGATGGATGTGGGAATCATACAGTTTTGGGTGCAGAGTAGACATTCAATAACCTCCCACTGATGTAGTGTGAAGAATATTGTCCCAATCTGAGAGGTCTTGTAGTGAGCAACACAGTGAGACAGACCTGATGATGGGTCTGTCTTTGGGGAAATTGCATTCTGTTAGGACCATGAGGCCATATCCCAGTAATTATAACATTATTGTATTCAGGGAGGACTTCTTTTTATTTTAAATTAATAAAATAAAATTTTAATTTATTAATCTTTTAATTTAAATAAATATATTTATTTTTAATTGAAGATAATTGCTTCTCAATACTGTGTTTTTTCTGCCAAACATTAACATGAATCAGCCATAGATAAGCCTTTTCCCTTCCCTCTTAAACCTCCCTCCCAACTCCCTCCCCATCCCACCCCTCTGGGTTTTTACAGAGCCCCTGTTTGAGTTTCCCGAGTCATACAGCAAATTCCCACTGGGTATCTGTTTTACTTATGGCAGTGTAAATATTTCCATGGTGCTCTCTCCATACCTCACTCTCTCCTTCCAGCCTCAGTGTCCACCGCCTGTCCTCTGTGCCTGCGTCTCCATTGTTGCCCTGCAAGTAGGTTCATCAGTACTGTCTTTCTAGATTCCATATATATGCATTAATATACGATATTTGCTTTTTTTCTTTCTGACTTACTTCACTCTGTATAATAGGTTCTAGGATTATCCACTTCATTAGGACTAACTGAAATGTGTTCCTTTATATGGCTGAGTAATATTTCATTGTATATATGTACCACAGCTTCTTTATCCATTCATCTGTCAATGGATAGATAGATTGCATCCATAGATTGCTTCCAATCTAGATAGATTGCTTTCATGTCCTAGCTATTGTAAACAGTGCTGCAAAGAACACTGGCCTACATGTATCTTTTTCAATTTTGGTTTCCTCAGGGTATATGCCTAACAGTGGGATTGCTGGCTCATATGGTGTTAGGGAGGACTTCTTGATGGGCAAACACACTGAGCTGGAAACTCAGAGCTAATATAGCCCATTCATTTCTGGCTGGATGATTAGGAAAGATTCTTGGGACCATGTGTTAAAATATAAGAGGAATATTAGAAAATGTTATAGAAACAAAAGAGGTCTCTTTCCAGAGGGGAGTTTCCTCCGGGTCTCTGACCTCATTATCTTGCAGTTGAAACCATGAAAAGTCAAGTTAACTCAGGAGGAGGAGGAGCTCTGTCATCTCTGGAGTCTTGGGGTCTTATTTTCTATCTGTTCTGCAGGATGAGGGCAGTCTGTGCCATGGGCAGCAAAATGAAGAAGAGGGCCCCAGGGTGGTCCTGTGAGGGTGTTTTGACATTTTGAGAGTCTTTTAGTTGGAGAAACTGAGGCATGGAAGATGAGACTTCATTAAGCCCAAATAGCTTTAAAAATGAATTTTTAATTAAACGTTAAGCTAACAGAAATAAGAAAAAACATCTTTCTTTTTCCAAGTCTCTGCTCTTTGTCCACACCTGTCCCCTCTCCCAGGGTGCCTCCACCAGCCCTTGCAACACACCAGGCTGGGCACCAGGCCAGTCTTTCTTAGATGAAATCCAGGCTGCCAGGTCACCCCGCCCACCACTGTCCCCCCAGCCGGAGGCCCCACCCTGGCCTCTCCGGGGAGATACAAAGGGCTTCTGTGACTCAGGCTGGAGTTCACAATCCTCTTCTTTCTTTCTAACAACGCAGACTGAGGCCGTGGGGCGCATCTCGTGGTGGTAACCCTGCCTCACTCACTCTGTCACGAACAGCACGGAGCCGTTCACTCCTCGGTCCCTGGGGCCACCCCTCTAGATCTCCATGCTTATTCACTCCTGTATAGACACTTTTGCAGGAATTTCAGGGATCCCTGTTTGTTTACAGCTGAAGATGAGGGAAGCTGGGTCAGGGCTGGTTTGGAGGGGAACCAGTATGTATAAAATATTTATGAAACACCTGCACTGGGTATGGTGTGAGCTGTCTATTTTTATTTTTTATTTTTAATTTAAATTTATTTATTTTAATTGGAGGCTAATTACTTTATGATATTGTATTGGTTTTGCCATACATCAACATGAATCCACCATGGGTGTACACGTGTTCCCCATCCTCACGGAGGTCTTTGAAGGAGGTGTTCTTACTCTAGTTTTTATGAATGACAGAGGCTCAGAGAAGTCAGGAAACTTGTTCAGGATCATGCTATTGTTCAGTAGTTGTTTCAAGATTTGCGTCTAAAACTGGCTGATGCCAAAAGCCTTTGGTTTTTCTAATTCTTTGCTTAGGATTTGAATTAACTGGCCTTGCTTTTACTGGATCAAAAGAGTTGAGAAATGTTGCCTCCTGCTCCTTCCCATCTCCCATCCCCAAGCACCCTAGTGTGCTCATATCAAAATCCCCCTTCACCTTGGACACTGGTGTGGTCTGGTTTTGGAGACACGGGCATTGTGGGGGCATCAGAGGACAGAGTTCTGGTCCAGCCTCTGTCACTAGTTGGGCCACTTTTTCCAGTCTCTAGACCTTAATTCCTCTACTTATAAAAGGCCACAGTTTAGTGGTTAAGCACACAGACACAGAACAGACATCTGGTTTGAATTTCAGCTCTGCTGCTCATCAGCTGCGTGACTTTGAACAAATAGCTTGATTTTTCTGTGTTTCACTTTCTCACACCTGAAACAAAGGTCATAATAGTATCTATTGTATGGGATTGGGCTGAGAGTGAAAGAAGCTCTTAAAGAGTATCCAGCATAAACATTTTACAAGTACTGCTACGACTATTATTATTCTTAGATGTACAAATTTCCAGAACAACACAGAATTTAAAGCTGAGTGCCGCCACCTTGAAATTTTCTTCTCTCCTTTTTGACTTGTGTGTGTGTGATGTGTGTGTGTGTGTGTGTGTGTGTGTGTGATAGAAAACTGGAAAAGCTGAAGATAGAGGGTGGGCTTTATTCATCTCTCTGCAGTGCTGGCTTAGCACAGGGCCTGGCTTAGTAGGTATGGCTCTAAAGGAACAGAGCAGGAAGTATAGGGAATGAAGAGTTCCTGAGCTGTGAAAATCCAGCGGAGCCTTGGCCAGCTCTGTCCAATAGAAATATAATGCAAATCACATTTGTGGTTTTCAATTTTCCAGTAACTACACTTAAGCAAATAAGAAACGTGCAGAATCAATTTTAGTTGTTTTTTAAAATCTAATATGTCTAAGGAACTATTTCAACAACCAATGTGAAAAAATATTAGTGAGATGTCTTATATTCCTTTTTTGTTTTTAAAAATAATTTTATTTATTTTTGGCTGTGCTGAGTCTTCATTGCTGCTCTGGTTTTCTCTAGTTGCTGCAAGCAGGGGCTAGTTGCGATGTGCAGGCTTCTCATTGCGGTGGCTTCTCTTGTGGAGCACAGGCCCTAGGGCACTCAGGCTTCAGTAGCTGGGGCACATGGACTCATTATCTGTGGTTCCTGGGCTGTAGAGCACAGGCTCAGTAGTTGAGGTGCATGGGCTTAATTGCTGTGCGGCATGTGGGATCTTCTTGGATCAACCCGTGTCTCCTGCCCACTGAGCCACCAGGGAAGCCCCTTACATTCTTCTTTTGTTCATATTAAGTCTTTGAATCCAAATATGTATGTTACAATGAGAACACATCTCAATTCGAATTAGCCATATCTCGAGTGCTCAGTAGCTTCATGTGGCCAGTAAGTAGCTCCTATAGTGAACAGCCTAGACCCCAGTCCTGGAGAGCTTCTCTCTGCTAAACCAGCCAGAACATATTTTTGCTTCCTAGATGTCTGGAGTGGAAGGAGGGTAAGAGGAAAGTCATTCTTCCTAGGTGCCAGGCAGGGGATGAGAGTCCTCCTGAGGCCAGGGCCTCCTCTTCGCATCCCAAATCAGCATCATTGTACTCTTTCATGGAGATCACAGTCTCCCTCTGGTCCTTTCCCTAGAATCTACGACTCCCGGGCATGTTTATTTCTCCTGAGCCATGAGTATAAAATCTGCACACCAGAGAATGGGTCTGGCCATCCCCTCTGTGGCAGCCCTGCATATGGCCCTGTGACTCTGTCCTTGCCCTCCCTTTTGCTGTTAATTCTTTCAATGTGATGAAAATATTCTATGTGGGGAAAAAAATGGGGTGCTGAATGATGCCAATTTATGGTTCTGGCAGTGAAAGTAAAATGTATGTGATGGGTTCAAAGCAAATTCTTCATACTAAGATGGCAATTTTACAGGAAAAACTGCATCACTTAAGGGTGTTCACACATTTCAGGATTCAAGAGAGTGGCTGTTGTGTGTGCAGGATGCTGAGCTTTTACCCTGTGAGTGAGTTTCCTAGAACTGCCAGCATCACAGGGAAGTTGTTTCTTGCCTTCTATAGTGGACACTGCTGTGCCTGGCTGCTTGGCATACCTCTTTCTTTGGTAACGGTCCCTCAGTTTTCCTTCTAGGATCAACCGTGCCCCACTGTAACACAAGCTTGACCATCATTTTCTCTCTCCTGGCATGCTGACTTTTTAGGGCAGTGATGCAAGAATGGAAAACAATTGGAGCCGTTTCAAAGTAGAACAGGCGCCTTTGAGTTGTGCCTCCTTCCAGTATGGCTCTCATCTTGGGGTCTACTTGTCCGCTTTTTCCTTTTATTCTCCGAGCAATTTCACAGCCTTCCAATAGATTCCATTTCCCTCTCTTTTAAGTTGCTGGTATCTGTTTCTGTTGTTGGTTGCCAAATGTACACCTTGAGCCACAGGTGGGCTAAAATCTGGCCCAAGATCTGCAGCCAAGGGGAGCAAACAGAAAAGGAAAAAGGGAGAGGAGAGATTGAGTGGTCAGACCAGAGATTTTGTTTCGAGCCTCCAGGGATGGCAGTGGTGGGATCACTGTTCACAGAACATTTTCTCACCTCTTATTCCTTTCTTTTCATATCCTGGGCAAGTATAGTTCCCATGTTCTGAAGTGGTGCAGACTAACCGCAGTTCAGAGGGGCAGAGAAAGCCCTCTATTCACATCCTATGGTGCTGCTGCCTTCTGTTCCTAAAAGAGAAGTCAGAGAGATGGGCACTGTTGGGCTACATTTCTTTAATCTAGTCCTTTAGAATCTGAGGACTTTTTCTTTTCTCTTTTTAAAAAAAGATTGTAAGGCATCTTCACACAACCCAATCAAAAAGTGGGTAGAAGACCTAAGCAAATATATCTCAAAGGAGACATACAGATGGCTCATAAACACTTGAAAAGGTGCTCCATTTTGCTCTTTAATAGAGAAATGCAAATTAAAACTACAATGGGATCACCTCACACCAGTCAGAATGGCCATCATCAAAAAAAAATCTACAAACAATAAATGCTGGAGGCGGTGTGGAGAGAACGGAACTCTCTAGTATTGTTGGTAGGAATGTAAATTGATACAGCCACAATGGAAGGCAATATGGAGATTCCTTTAAAATGTAGGAATAAAACTACCATATGGCCCAACAATCCCACTATTGGGCATACACCCTGAGAAAAACATAATTGAAAGAGACACGTGTACCCCAATGTTCATTTCAGCACTATTTACAATAGCTAGAACATGGAAGCAACCTAGATGTCCACTGACGGATAAATGGATAAAGAAGTTGTGGTGCATGTATACAAAGGAATATTACTCAGTCATAAGAAGGAACATATCTGAGTCAGTTCTAATGAGTTGGATGAACCTAGAGCCTATTATACAGAGTGAAGTAAGTCAAAAAGAGAAAAACAAATCTTGTGTATTAATGCATGTGTATGGAATCTAGAAAGATGGCACTGATGAACCTATTTGCAGGGCAGAAATGGAAACACAGAACAGACTTATGGACATGGATGGGTGCGGGGAGGAAGGAGAGGGTGAGACTAATGAAGAGAGTAGCATGGAAGCATACGTTACCAAATGTAGAATAGATAGCCGGTAGGAGTTTGCTATATGACTCAGGTAGCTTGGCAGTCCATGACAACCTAGAAGGGTGGGATGGGCTGGGAGGCGGGAGGGAGGCTCAAGAAGGAGGGGACATACGTATACCTATGGCTGATTCACGCTGATGTATGACAGAAGCCAACAAATATTGTAAAGCAATTATCCTTCAATTAAAAACAAGGAATTAAAAAGAAAAAAGAATTGCAAGACATCTTAGAGAGAACTCCAGAGAGGGACAATGAATTACTGTGGAAGCTTGGGCATAGCTGACCTGGATCTACTCTTTGAGCTATTTAATGGAAGGTTCTAGATCTCTTCATTACTCTCAGTGTGGTCCCTGGACCATCAGTGTTAGAGCTACCTTGGAGCATCTTAGAAATGCAGAATTTCAGGCCCACCCTGGACCTACTGAATTGGAATCTACATTTCATCAGATTGATTCCAGGTGTTTCTGTGCATGTGAAAGTTTCAGAAGCATTTCATATCCCTCATGTGATATTGTTCGTCCGTGTTGCTGAAGGAAACAGGAAGTTGATAAATCAAGGTCCAGATTCTAGTCCTGCTGAGATGCTCTCCCTCCTTCAGAGCTCCTATGGTTTCCCTTGTGGCTCAGCTCATAAAGAATCCACCTGCAGTGCAGGAGACCCTGGTTTGATTCCTGGGTCAGGAAGATCTGCTGAAGGGATAGGCTACCCACTCTAGTATTATTGGGTTTCCCTTATATCTCAGCTGGTAGAGAATTTGCTTGCAATGTGGGAGACCTGGGTTTGATCTCTGGGTTGGGAAGATCCCCTGGAGAAGGGAAAGGCTACCCACTCCAGTATTCTGGCCTGGAGAATTCCATGGACTTTATAGTCCATGGAGTCACAAAAAGCCAGACACGACTAAGTAACTTTCACTTTCACTTTTGGGAATGGTCCCTGTAAATTGTGAAATTCAAGCTCTTTATATGTCTTTTCGATAAAAACCACTGCATGTTAGACCTAAGACTTTATAACTGGTTAATTACAGAGATACTTGCTTGCTGCTAATGGAAAAAATAAACACGATCCTAATCAGTGAATTTATTAATCCATCCTCAGTCCCTTTCATTGACATCCATGCTCAGATTTTAGTTTTCACAACATATTGTATTAGGAGTTGGATTCATTGATTTATTTCCCAAGAAACGAGGGCTGGTGTATTCTGATGGGATCCTTCTGCCCCTGACTTGGGGATGTCTTGGCTCCTGCTCGCAGGAGTTCACAGTCTCACTGGAGAGATAAGATCATCCTCAATGCCTTTATTTTATGGGAGAGCAAAATAAGCCACAGGGAGATGTAGCACTTCCTGATCTCAAGGCCTGACCTGTGCAAAGGGATGGGAGAGATTGGAGGCTCTAGGTCATGATGGGAACCCAGAGCTCTCTGGAGAGTGAGGGATACCTGGGAATCCACAGGTGTGCCAGGAAGCAGGGTCATGAGTTGGGCCAGATGACACAATGAAAGGGAGAGAGGTGTGGGTGGCCAACTCAGTTCAGGGTCTATAGCTTACAGTATTTTATATTCTGACAAGCCCCCTCTATGGTTAATATTATGTCTGATGTTTTATAAATGGGGTAGATGGAAAATCTACCTAAGATCACCTAGCTGGTAGAATTATTGTCCATTTGCTTTAGCCTACCCTCTAGCTGCCCAGAGAGGCCCGGGCAGGCTTGGTCCCTGAGATCAGGCTTGGTTTCAGCATGGTAAAGCTGGGCCTGAGGAAGAAATGAGATGGCCCCAGCAGCAGGAGCAGAAGGGTGCAAAAGCTTGAAATAAGGCAGGATTGAGAGATGGATCAAGATCACAATGTGGGACGTGTTAGTGCTGACAGAACCCAGACTGTCGGGGTTTAGTCCTGAACTTTCCCCCAGGGCTGTGCTTCACGGAGAGAATTGTTACTTTACCACTTCTGGGACCCTGAGCTGAGGGCCGGCATGGTTGCTGGGCTCAAGTCAGGGAGAAGCCTCATGCTGGGACTGATGGATGGTTGGAGAGGGAGGGCAGCTTGGGGGCCCGGAAGTGAAGAGAGGTTCTCTTGAAGCTCAATAACCAGCTTCCTCACACATCAGCCTGTGAGGTGGACAGGCTTGGTGACCAGGACCTGGTGCTCCTAGAGGTTTGGTTCTTTCCCTGGGAGGGCCTGGTGCGTGAAGGCTCAGATTGTAGAGCCAGGCTGTGCTGTCCTCTGGTCTCAAAA
Source organism: Bos taurus (assembly GCF_002263795.3). Lineage (NCBI taxonomy): Eukaryota > Metazoa > Chordata > Mammalia > Artiodactyla > Bovidae > Bos > Bos taurus. The sequence goes on from NC_037329.1 coordinate 104,855,949, forward strand.
GATAGACCTCTGGATGACCCTGACAGCTGAGCCCCAGGCCTTGTTGTCTGACTTGCACCGACTACCCCCGGGGCGCACAGAGTCCCCTTCCAGCTGCAGCTGCTGGGCCTTCATTTCCTCACACAGCCCTGAGCAGTTCTCCAGAACTTCCTGTTTGCCTGCAGTGCACAGACCCAGCCGGCCCCAGCTGGGGTGATGCGGCCAGGCCCGAGGTGAGAGGTGGGAGTCAGCCTTGTTCTCCCCTAGCTGCTTTGGGCTCTCTCCACCCACACATACATCCTCAGGGACCACTCCCACAAGACCCCGACACCAGTGGAGCTGAGGCCCCAAATCCAAGTTAGCTCACCAGAAGGTCAGGTGACCCACAGGGCTTGTGGTCAAAATCTTTAATTAAAAAAAAATTTTTTTTTTAATTTTTGACTTTCCAAAAAGGCCGAGTTAAGTGATGAGCTAAGGACGTGGCGTTCCAGAGAAAACTGGAGAGAGGAACAAATTCCCGTTGGTGAGGGAGATGGAGAAAAAGCACACAGAGGGTGAGGTCTTGGAGTGTCACAAGCCCCTGTGCCCTTCCCCTCTGGGCACCTGCCTAGTGGGGGCTGGGCCAGCAAGAGCTGTCAACAGGGAGCCAGAATGAACGTTCCTGGAGGGCAGCGACTAAGTCAACACCAGAGCTGGAAAATGTCCAGCCTGTGGGCCTGGAAAATGTTCTTACTGCAAAACAGAGTTTTCCGGGTGACTGCCAATCCTTCCACACCTGTCTAAGAGGGCAAAAAGAAGTCACCAGGCAAGGGTCTAGCTGCCCTAACCAGCCTCGAGCTGTTGAGTTCTGCGTGCCTGTCCTAATCACCAGTTAACGTTGTCTTAGAACATTTTGTGTGGGAATAATACTGTCCTGCCAATGACATGAGCACATGCTTTAAAAAAAAAAAAAAATTTTTTTTTAATCTGTTTTTTGGCTAGGCTGGTCTTCGTTGTTGCTTGCAGGCTTTCTCTAGTTGTGGCAAGCGGGGACTACTCTCTACTTGGGGGGTGTGGACTTTGCGCTGTGGTGGCTTCTCTTGTGAACTCTAGAGCTGAACTCATGGACTCTAGAGCACTTGAGCTTCAGGCTTCAGTAGATGCGGCTCATGGGCTCAGTGGTTGACGTACGTGGGTCTTGTTGCCCTGTGGCATGTGGAATCTTCCCAGACCAGGGGTCGAACCTGTGTCCCCTGCATTGGCAGGCAGATTCTTAACCACTGAACCACAAGGGAAATCCTGAACACATGTTTTTTGAGTCGAGGGCACAAGATACTTGAGCAACTTGGTTTGAGGATATCTCTACTGGTCACTTCTAAAGGGCCTTTATGACAAGAAATGAGAGAAGACAGATGGGATGTTAAGGTGACAGGCTATTAGAAGTCTAATGAAGAGATTTTGCGTCCCAGGCTGTGCCAGCTCTCATTGTTGGTTTTTCAGAGCTATTCCTCAGCATCCTCTGCCCCTTGATGGCCTGCATCACATGGGGTCCTTAACCTGCTTCCTTTTGGTTGAGAAAGAGAAACATTATGGTACTGCTGAGATCAGCAGTGGCTGTGCCCTCCCCAGTACTGTCTTTACCCAGAGGCCCATCCGCCACCTCCTTGACCAAATACACAGCTTTGAATCTCACAGGGCTCCTGCAACACTGTTCCATCCCTTTGCCTCTGCAGAGCCATCATTGCCAGGCTCTAGAGGTCTCGTCTCTGTGAATCCTCTTCATTTGAGTTCCTTCCAGGATCTGCTTTCCTGGTGGGATCCTGATGGACCTGGGAATAATATTTCCATGGGTAACATGTGAAATAATATTCCTGTATAAGAAATAATAAGTTTCCTGAGGGAAGCACATTTCACACTGCTTTGTTGTTCTATTGACTCTTCCCTAGGTTGTCTTTGCATCAGAAAGATGGCAGAGAAAAGGCAAAGCAGGGATCACGGAGCGAGGGCTGAGCTGTGCATGAAAGCATTTGAAGGCTCCCAGGACACAGTCTGAGCAGGGAGTGGCAGGGGCAAAAGGTGGGGAGAAGAAGGTGGGAAGGCATACAGGTTATCAGAAAGCCAGCGGAAGAGACAAAGACGTGCAGTCCAGACCGTGTTACATGAGGTCCCACAAACAGCCTCCTGACTTCAGGGTCTGCCTCGGCACAGAGGAATTCCTGGCCTGAGGTCACCCTTTCCTGAGCAGCCTGCTAGGCAGGCGGGGATATAAAGGCTTCGCTATTTCGGCCCCATGTGGGAATTCTAACTGGCTGCACTCCCTGATGGCTGATGAATGAGAAGAATTTATTGCCAGAGCAGCAAAAGCTTGACATTAAAATAACTGGATTTTGTGTGTTTGCAAGGAGCTTTTGGCTTTCTTTACATGGAGGCAGAGGAGCTCCCAAAGGACCCAAGAGAATGTGAGAACTGCTCGTTTCTGATCAGGGATTTCAGTTGAGCTTTGTGGGGTCACGCTGTGGACAAACATCTATTTGGGAATCATCTGAGTCTGAGTCTGGTTCGAAAAACAGGGACAAAGGAATATTTAAGAGGTAAAACTGTAGAAGAGGAGGGTTGTGAAGGGAGTATTTTTTCTACTCCCTCTTTATAAAAATGGAAACTGAAAACATTTGGAGGGAAACACAAGTTTAATGAGTTTTGACGAGTCTGGGTGCCTGATGCTGACTTAGCTCAGGAGCAGTGTGAGCATTCTCTAGGGAGAGGAGGACAGGCAGGGCAACCTGGAGCAGCTTTACTCTAGCCCTGACCTGCGTTTTTCTCATCCTTTCCTGCTACACGGCTAGAATCTGGCCCACAGGTGCAGCACTTATTCCCACCCCACATCCCAGTACCTACACCTCCTTGTGACTCTAACTCAATGGCCTCATTGAAAATGTGTGGAGTTCTGCAGAGAAAGAGGCTCCGTTTTCTCTCCTTTGTCCCCTGGCCTGGTCCCTCATCTCACAACGCCCCGCCCCTCGCCCCTATCCACGTAGGAAACTTCATGAATGACCTCATGCTCCTCTCATTCCTTCCGGCTTACATCCTTTCCTGGTTGCTTCCCCAGAATCCAAGTGGGTGGCTTGGTTCTGTGGGTGGCTTGGTTTAATGAGTCTCAGTTCCTCTCTGTGCTGCCCTGGTACTGCCTCTGAGGCAACAGGAAGCACTCATTAAGAAAAATATTGCCCCCTCCTGAGTGGTGGATGCTGAGAGGAGGTGTCAGATCCCTGCCCGGGGACAAACCCAAAGTCAAGATAAAGTGAGGGTGACAGCAAAGGACAGTTCTTCCTTGCGAGTAAGGTCCACCCAGACTGAGTTTCATTTATGACATCAGAGTCACACCATCTGTCTTGAATTTAATCTTCCTTGCCATACTGCCTCTGATCTTATCCATCTGAAATCCAACCTAGCCCATCTCAGACCCACGTTGTCAACTCTGCCTAGAAGGTGTCCCCATCTTTAAATACCTGCTGATCATGCCCACACAATCAGATTAGAAGCACTGAGGGAGATATGGTTTGAGTTTAGGAGATCACGGTTTTAAGCCTCTTGACAAAACCAGCTTGCCAGCTTTGGCTCATAACTGGCACTCTGATGAGGAAGACAGTTCATTGAGACCACTAATCACCTATATAGTAATGGTGCATGGTCAGAGTGCACACAGATGAGAGAGTTGTTAAATAAAACTTACACTGATATTATCCAAATCACATTTAATGGTTTATTTAATAGTTTCATAGGTTTCATACCTGCTAATTATTCCCCCTAAGCCTGCCCAGCTCAGGAACCCAGTTTCCAACCAAAAGATCAAACGACACTGAAATTCAGCTTTCAAAATTTTTATTGAGATGTTAGGGAGAAACAGCCAACATATACATGCCTCATTTCGTCATGATTGGCATTTTATCCACATGATAAGTTCTTCTCTGGCTTTGGTCTAACTTCAGGTCTCCTTGGCAGTCCCCCTTCTGTTTGGTTGCTGCCTGGTGTCGTTCAAAGTCCACCAGGGCAGAGCCCGCTGCTGGAGTCACAAGTGGGAGCGCAAATTGCGATTGGCTGTAGGGAAGGGACAAGTATGCAACAGGAACACCAGTTAGAATATTCACTGAAGATTCATGAACCCCATTCATCCTCTTCCTGCCCAGATGGGAACCTGGTTGAGAACGAAATTCTCAGGCTGAGGTTTCAGGGTCCTATGAGAGCTAACTTCAAGAAGAAAGGCCCTCAGGACAACAAGGTCCCTGTTTAACTCCTCTCCCACTCATCCCTAACTCACCATCGTCACAGCGTTTTCTACTCTTCAGGCTGCTCTTCCGATATTTTCTTTTGCTGCCACTTCTTTTGACTCCCTTGTGAGGAGTTCTGTTCTTGCCCCTCCTCATGCCCTGACTCTTTAATTTGCGGCTGGTCGACATTGTACTTTCTGCCAAGATGAGGGGCTTTGCAGGACCCAGGGGCCAGAGTCTGGCTATTTAAGGCCTTAGCCATTATGACTGTGAAGAGGGCGGGGCTTAGCAGATGGGCAGGGCTCCATTGTGATGTCACTAGGCTTTGTTACAGTTGGGTAATATATATGAAATTAGGTGATCCCTCCAATGCAGCTCAAGGCTACCCTCAATGTTGTAGTCTTTTTTTTTTTTTTTAATGATAAATGAGGTTTTCCAGATAGGTGTTACTGAGTACCTAAATTCCAATCCTATGTTGGGCACCTGGAGAGTACAAGAGGCATCAAAAAAGCTATCTCCTGCCTGTAGGGAATTTAATAGTTGGTGTGTATATGCATCATATTTAAGTCTCTCTTATGGCATTGGGAATTGACAATGTCTATAAGGACTTGACTCTAGCAAATCCAATTCAATATGACTAAAACATAAATATTCTTTCTCTTTCATCTAAATCAAATTTTCTCAACCCAAGCACTGCTGACACTGTTGGCTAAATACGTGGGACTATCATTGCTAAAAAAACAAAATTTCACTGAGTAAATTTGAAGATCTAATTAGCTTTGTTAAATGATTCATGAATCAGGCAGCCATCTCACCTGGTGGACAGAGAGATGCTCCAAGGGCTACACCACGTGGAAGGCTTTTATAGTAGGGGGAGGTGGACAAGGAAAGGAAGTCATCAGTAAGGCAATAATGAGGGTTCATTGGAGGAAAGTGAAAGTTCAGGTGATGAAGTCTTCTCATTGGCTAAGCTGAGGCCCTTTTCATTGGCCGGGCTTGTTGCTGGGCGATGGAAGTCTTCCATCCTCCTGCTGGGGTAGTAGAGTAGTTGCACTTCCTGATGGGGTTAGTACCTGATGTCTTCCTGTTGGGGTCAGTAACTAATATCTTCCTTTTGGGGGTATTTGACCATAAGTGATAGGGGGTGAGAGCTCCCTCTATGGGCCTTTCAACTCCAATCTTAGTTGAGGTTTTCTTTTACTAATTTTCACATTGTCTTGTGTGCTGTATAACCTTTGGCAGCATTCCCAGCCTGTACCAATTAGATGCCAGTAGAGCCCCTATAGCTGTGACAACCAAAAATGTTTCCAAACTGCCTGGGGTAGAGGGCCAAAAATCACTGCTGATTGAGAACTGTTGACTTAACCATTAAACAAAATTCAATGCACAAATACGAGCATGGGCAGCAATGGAGAAACAGACATAGAGAATAGACTTATGGACATGGGGAGAGGGGAGGAGAGGGTGAGATATATGGAAAGAGTAACATGGAAACTTATATTACCATATGTAAACTAGATAGCCAATGGGAATTTGCTGTATGGCTCACGAAACTCAAACAGGAGCTCTGTATCAACCTAGAGGGGTGGGATGGGGAGGGAGATAGGAGGGAGGTCCAAAAGGGAGGGGATATATATATACCTATGGCTTATTCATGTTGAGGTTTGACAGAAAACAACAAAATTCTGTAAAGCAATTATCCTTCAATTAAAAATAATTAAAAAAGAAGAAACATTCAATGCACAAATATTTATTGATCATGTTGTATGTGCCATGCACTTCAGTTCAGTTCAGTCGCTCAGTCGTGTCTGACTCTTTGTGATCCCATGAACTGCAGCATGCCAGGCCTCCCTGTCCATCACCAACTCCCAGAATTCACTCAAACTCACGTCCATCGAGTTGGTGATGCCATCCAGCCATCTCATCCTCTGTCGTCCCCTTCTCCTCCTGCCCCCAATCCCTCCCAGCATCAGAGTCTTTTCCAATGAGTCAACTCTTCGCATGAGGTGGCCAAAGTACTGGAGTTTCAGCTTTAGCATCATTCCTTCCAAAGAAATCCCAGGGCTGATCTCCTTCAGAATAGACTGGTTGGATCTCCTTGCAGTCCAAGGGACTCTCAAGAGTCTTCTCCAACACCACAGTTCAAAAGCATCAAGTCTTTGGCGCTCAGCTTCTGTGAAAATAGTAGTGGGTAAAAACAGACCTAGACTCCATGTTCACAGAACTTTCAGCCTAGTGGGAGAGAAAGCTATTCATCAGACATCTACACTAATCAGTGAATGACTGCTTCTCAACATGGTGTAAACTGAGGTTGGAGAGAGGAGCAGATACCAGACAAGCTCAAGTACTTTGGGAAGCCATGGAAAAATGTTTAAGAGAATGATGTGATAAGATTAGATTGGGGGATGGATTGATGGGGAAGTGAATAAAAGGAAGGGCCATTACCAACAGTGGGAATTCAGGACAGAAATATTTGAAAATGAAAAGCTATTTTAAGCCTGGCCCAGTGAGTATTGATTGGAGACAAAGACTTGGTGATGGATTGGATTTGGTTGGTGACAGCAGGGGGTGTCAAAGGTGTGGATTTTTTTTTTTTTCTTCTTCTATGTGATGCAGCTGTCCAGATGTTAGAGTTACACCCTGGGATAAAGGCCAAGCAAGAGGGCAGTGAAGATCATGATTTTGGTCTAAGACATTTTGGGTTTGAGGTGTCTTTGAGAGTTCCAGATAGAGATACTGAATGATTGTTGGGTATATGGGTCTAGAGCTCAGAGTAAAATCTGAGCAGCAGATATCCACTATCCCCAACTTCCCTGATAATGGACTCATCATTCAACCTTTTCTTTTTTCTCTTTATACTTTATATTAAGTCCTTTTGAAAAAACTCTCAGTAGAGCTTGATAACCATACATTCTGTCCCTCCTTCTCTCTCCCTTGCTATCAGCTTCATTTAAGAACCAAGCACTTTTGCACGTAGGAGGTTTTTAGCAAATGCTGATTGAATGGAAGATAAAATGAAGTTCAAGGGCCACTCTTTGTATTTCTAATGTCTGTAGATAAGATGGCAAGTAATGTTTTAAAACACAGCTTCCTTGAACAGCCATTATAAGTGACATCTTCCGCTTTTGCTGTTTCTAGACAGTTCTCTCTGGAGACCTTCTGTTGGACACTTTTATTCACTCAAAGGAGTGAATAGAGCTCTACGAAACAGGCTGTTACCTTGCCTCCTTGTATCTTGGGAACCTTTCTGTCTACTCCAGCTTAGCTGATCTTCCTACAAACAAGCTCCATGAAAGTAGGAATCTGAAAATTATGTTCAATGCTATATATTTCCAGGGCATTGAACAGTCCAGCCACAGGGTTGGAGCCCAATAAGGATTTGTGGAATCTTGGCTGAATTAAAAATCTTATTGTCCTGACTGTCTGATTCCCCCCTCCCGTCCCCATTTTGTCCCATGTTCTCCAAGGAAGACTTCCCTGACTCCAAATTTTCATTGTCTTTTGAAATTTGTTCATAGTCTATGGTCCTATCATGTCCTCAGTCTAGAAAACCAACTCTAATTGTTTGAAACCTTGTTTTGTGCCCACATTGTTGCATCATGTATGAGAGTATGACCTCAACAGAAGCCAATGTGTCTTGTTTCTAGTCGGGACTGTGCCACAGACATCACTTCTCCGGACTTCAGCTATTTTGTATATCAGCTGGTTGGATTAAATGGCCTCTGAGCTGAGCTGATTTTTGTGGTAGGCTCCTAGTAGTTTGTTGTTATTGTTGTTCAGTTGCTAGGTCATGTCTGACTCTGTGACCCAATGGACTGCACATGCCAGTCTCATCTCCTCTGTCCTCCACTATCTCCCAGAGTTTGCTCTAATTCATGTCCATTGGGTCAGTGATGCTGTCTAAACATCTCATCCTCTGCCGCCCCCTTCTCCTTTTGCCTTCCATCTTCCAGCATCAGGGTCTTTTCCAATGAGTCGGCTCTTCTCATCAGGTGGCCAAAATATTGGAGTTTCAACTTCAGCATCAGTCCTTCCAATGAATAGTCAGGGTTGACTTCCTTTAGCATTGACTGGTTTGATCTCCTTGTGGTCCAAAGGACTCCCCAGAGTCTTCTCCAGCACCACAGGTAGTTAGGAACTACATTTTTTATTTGACTGCATTTGCCACAGGGACTGACATGGTCCATAGTTTGTAGTCAAAAACACTTGTTCATTCCAGCAATTTTTGTATTATGAGCATGGACAGTGAAACATTAAGTGACTTTGTATGCCAAGTGGAAACATTTCTAGAGAAGGAAGGGAAAAAGGACTCTGTCCTGTTAACAGGTGCTCAGGTGCTCCGTGCTGGCCTCTCAGGCCTGGCTCTGCTGGTGAACATGTTTGCAGAAGAACCTGGCCTCTTTAGTTTAGGAAGCAGTTTCTGGATGGTCCTGGAGACTGGATAATATTTCTCTCCTCCAATCTTTCTCATCCCCTAAAGATCCAGTCTGCCAAAGAGAAGCTGAGATCACAGAGAAGAAAGCAGCCAGACTTAAGAATGGATGAAAAAAACAGAGAAGTCCCCTTTGCATACAGCTAAGGACACATTCTGGTTTCAGACACCCATGCTGAGAAACTCAGCAGCAGAAAGTCCAGTGTCAGCGGAGACAATAAACAAGCCAGAGAGTGGTGTGGCTTTGGGGTGTTTGGGTTGGCCTCTGTGTCAGATCTCCAAGCAGGGGTGAGCTCTGGGTCCTGCTATCTATCTCTGCTTCTCTTTCTGTTTCTTCCCCAGTGTTGTGTGGGCCAATGCAATTGAGGTAGAGCACAGTGAGTTTGCCCCTGACTCTTAGTGGACCCGGAGATGGCCTTTATTGAGAGCCATTTATTAATCCAGTCTGCTGTCTTCTCATCTCCTGCTCTTTACTTTTCATTTCTCCTTCTGTATGAAGAAACTGAGGCACCGAATGACTACATGTTGTTGTTCTTGCTCAGTTGCCCAGTTGTGTCTGATTCTTTGTGACCCCATGGACTGAAGCATGCCAGGCCTCCCTGTCCCTCATCATCTCTCAGAGTTTGCCCAAGTTCATGTTCTTTGCATTGGTGATGCCATCTAGCCATCTCATCCTCTGATGCCCTCTTTTCCTTTTGCCCTCGATCTTTCTCAGCATCAGGGACTTTTCCAATGAGTCGTCTGTGCACATCACATGACCAAAGTACTACATGAGCTACTTCAAATAACCTAGCACAGGAGCAGCAGAGATACCCTCAATAAACCTATTTCCTCCATATCTCAGTTTCCTACTGGGTCTTAGTTTTTGTTTCTCTTGATAGAAGGAAACAGATATTTCCTGATAGCTATAGGAATGTGGAGAGAGAACTGAATTCCTTGCCTTTTTAGAGGAGCTATCAGTTCCTCCTATTTTGGACCTGAGTGTTATCTTGCCCAGAACAGGTGGATAGGCAAATGGTGTCTTTATCTCCTAGAACATAGAACAGGGAAGCCTGGCGTGCTGCAGTCCACCAGGTCACAAAGTCAGACATGACTGAGCGACTGAACTGACTGATCTCCTAGAAAGATGGCAAATTGGCCCTGCGGGGAGGGTCTTAGAGGCTGGCACTCCTGCTGGCCCCTTTCTCAGGTTAGGAAGGGGCAGGCTTTGGTTATCACTGTTTTGGAAATCAGACTTCTACTTGGCTCCCTTCTCATCTCTTCAATTCAAACTCACTCCATTATTTTTCCTGGGAGTTCAATGGATGCCTTCCCAGGGCTGGAACTTCTTAGCAGCCCAGGAACTGGGGCTCATTAGAGGGAACACGAAAAAGTTGTGACAATCCTTACACATGTTGATGACTCAGTCTGAACTCCTATCTGAAACTTAATCTCTGCAGATGTTGACCTCAGCTGGGAAGTAAGGACCTTCTACCCTGTTTGCAAGCACTCCCTGTCTTCTCTGTTTTTGCTGCTCTTGCTAGTGCTGTTCAAGCAGGCAAAGGGGGCTCATGGTAGGCTGGAGTCAGGGAAAGCTGATGCCAGAGGGGTCTTACCAAGGAGCTGAGTTCTCTGAGCCCAGAACTTGTATCTCCACTAGGAAATGCAGAGAAACCAGAGCCCAAGGCCAAGGTGTGGTTTTCAGAGAAAAAGGAAAGAGAGACCTCAATTCCATTTACCTCTTCCCATCCAGTATGCAGATGACACCACCCTTATGGCAGAAAGTGAAGAGGAACTAAAAAGCCTCTTGATGAAAGTGAAAGAGGAGAGTGAAAAAGTTGGCTTAAAGCTCAACATTCAGAAAACGAAGATCATGGCCGCCGGTCCCATCACTTCATGAGAAATAGATGGGGAAACAGTGGAAACAGTGTCAGACTTTATTTTTGGGGGCTCCAAAATCATGGCAGATGGTGATTGCAGCCATGAAATTAAAAGACACTTATTCCTTGGAAGGAAAGTTATGACCAACCTAGATAGCATATTCAAAAGCAGAGACATTACTTTGCCAACAAAGGGCCGTCTAGTCAAGCCATGGTTTTTCCAGTGGTCATGTATGGATGTGAGAGTTGGACTGTGAAGAAAGCTGAGCACTGAAGAATTGATGCTTTTGAACTGTGGTGTTGGAGAAAACTCTTGAGAGTCCCTTGGACTGCAAGGAGATCCCACCAGTCTATCCTAAAGGAGATCAGTCCTGGGTGTTCATTGGAAGGACTCATGCTGAAGCTGAAACTCCAGTACTTTGGCCACCTCATGTGAAGAGTTGATTCATTTGAAAAGATCCTGATGCTGGGAGGGATTGGGGGCAGGAGGAGAAGGGGACGGCAGAGGATGAGATGGCTGGATGGCACCACTGACTCGATGGACATGAGTTTGCATAAACTCCGGGAGTTGGTGATGGACAGGGAGGCCTGGCATGCTGTGATTCATAGGGTCGCAAAGAGTCAGACACGACTGAGCGACTGAACTGAACGGATTCAGTATGGGAAACAAGGGGGTGTTTTGGCTCTGAGGATGGTATGCATTCTGCCTGAAGATCCGTCAGAACTTTTCCCCCCATTTTTTCTTCAGGCTCCTCTCTCATCCTTTCTGACTGCATCCCAAACTCTTTTCCCATAAGAAATTTCTGTTTTCAGGAATAGAGAAATTGGGCAGCTAAAAGATGGGAAGCATTTTAGAAGAGCAGTGATCCTAGGGGTTCAACTGGAGCCACCTTCCCCTGCCCCCGCTTTGGTAAACAAAGAAGCTTATTTAAGGGCAGGACCTGGGCAGTTCAAGAGATAAGGCTAGACTCAGATTGCTGATTTTCAAGCCGATGACTACCCACTGCTCCATACTGCCTTCTCCACTTGCCTTAGAAATAGATTTGATCTTGACTTTCTGCTCCCTTGGCCTTTTCCCTCCTGCCTGTGCTGATACAATAGAACCACAATGAAGGATTCTAATCTGAAAGTAGGGGAGAACTGGGAAAAAGTAGTGAGTTCTTCTTAGAGGCAAGGTGTGAATTTGGAATTCCTCTGGACAAATTAAAAATTCTTGTTTGGAGAGAACACTGTTAGTTTTTGTTGTTCTTGTTATTTTTGGACTTATGAAAAATTATTTGACAATTTTTTATTTCTTTTGCAACCACCAAGCCTATGGTCACATGGTTCAGTACTATACAAAGAAAATCCAAACTTTATGATTAAGAAGGCTCCAAATAATGTTTTCACATTAATTACTTCCTTACCCACACTGACTTTAATCCCTGGCTATAAGAGTGAAGAAGTTGCCCCTTCCCTGAATATACTGGGAATAGAGTGCCCAACACCCATAAAACAAAAATAAAGCTGCACCCTAGGGTTTAGAACGGATGTGATATGGTGTGCAAATGTCATGCATGTTAAATCATTTGGCCTCTTATGGTCCTTAGGAGCGAATGAATTTTAATCCACTTAACAACTGGAGTAAGGAATTTTGAGTTGCAAGGGTTTCTACAGAACAGTTGCATAATAAATAGGTCTGGGGATGAAGGGTAGCTTGGCCAAAGTTACAAATTATAGGCAAAGTTGGATCTCAAGCCCAGATCTCCTAATCCCCAGTCCAGGCTTCTTGCCACTGTTCCATGAGACACACTGTAGAGAGATTTCAGGCCTCTTTTTTCCTGTATTTTTTCTCTATTTGAATTTTCCCTTCATATTCTGGGAGCCATGTGCCAGAGACTCTTGCCCTCTTGCAATCATTCTACCGGCCAATGCTGTCACTGAGTTTGAGGACATTTGGCCCTGTGAAAGGGGGGAAGAGCTGTCACCAAAAGGGGACCAGAAAGATAGGCTCAAGTTGCCACACTGAGGGTCAATGCCTTCATAATTGATGACTTCAAAGCATTATGACCATCATGGTGCTGAAGGGTAAATTGACCAGAGGAGGCACTCAATATTTCTGAATTATTTTTGAACACAAATGCCTACTATAACTCTACTGATCAAGGTTGGGCCAAGAGAGACCCTCACCATCCAGTCATATCTCTTGAACTTGATTTGCTAAAACTCTACTTCTTATTCTCAGAAGTGATCAATTGAGGGTGAAGAAGATGAGATGGGTTGGAAGCCTAAGTTCATTTTGCCTCTTGAGGCTCTTAAAAAATGGAATTGACAAGTATTTCTTGGCAGTATTATTGCCTATTTGCTTTACTCACTGTTACCTTGGGCAGAATTCTCATATTTGGAGAGCTAGATTTAGTTATATTTATACCAGAGAAAAGGAAAAAAGTAGCTCCCTTGCTATTCCCTAGAATACTAGAATTCTTAGGTCCAAAGCACAAAGTCTTAGCAACACTTTGCCCTCCACACACCCTATGCTAGGACAGCAGGGAAGAATTGCCTAGTGAAATCTTTAAAATGAAGCCTTCTTTTTCAGTAAGGACCAAAGAAAGAGCCAGATTTGGCAAGTGTTGCAGTGATCGTGTTTTATTGGTCAGTAAATTCCAAATGCTGAACATCCTTATTAGGATATGTGGAAGGTCATACTGCTGAGATGCCCTAGAGTTCTGCTGAGGACAGTGTCTCCACACAGAAGTATTTGTTTCCTCAGTAGACCACTGCTCTCCAATAGTGATGATGGTACTTTCTTCATGCTGCAAGGAAGCAAAAATAAGACTAAAGTCATAAAGGGTCCCTGGTTAGGGTGTGAGAGTCTCAGAATTTCTTCAGGTGGGCACACAAGGCCAATTTTCCATATTTTCCTTTATGATTTTGTTACCCCTTTAATTATGGTTTGGCCTGGCTTACTTTCGGGTCAGTCAAGTCTTCCCAGAACTAGCTATATATGGGGCCCAGTATAAGATGAGTATGTTGAACTTTTGTTAAAAAAATAGCATCAAGGTGGTGATAGCAAAGCGTAAACCAAACCTGAGATCCCATGGACAAAAGATTGTTTGTGACTGCACAGGTCCTGTTCTCTTGAAGCCCACCTTGTGCTTCCTGATTTAAGGTACTTCTTATGGTAAAATCCCAGATAACACATTGAACTATCCCTATCTCATTTATCTTTATAGTCCAGGAGAGCTGGTTGAATGTTTTATTCATAAGAGGGGCTTGATGAACTTATAAATGGCCTGCTTCTCACTGAGGCCATGACAGGTACCCCAGAATGAATGGAGTCTCTTGGGTAATGGCTCCATCATCACCTCCTGAGTCTATTTATGCAAACTCTTACCCTAAGAAAGGGTACCTAAACTATTTAGTCTTCCTAAAGCGAGGCTCATCATGTCACTCTTCTGTTGAGAATGTGTGGGAAACGTCTTTCTGTCTACAAGGTCTGGTTCCTTTTTAAGTTTTCATATCAGCCCTCCCAATCCCAACTTCATTTTTTAACTGTGTCTTTTATTCTTTCCTTCAGGCAACCTCTGCTTGTTCTGGTCAAATTGGGTTATTTCAAAAGTATAAAAAGTATAGATGTTTATGGGAAATTCAATGTCTTGCACTGTTTTTTTTTCTAGCATTTTAATCTATTAAATTCCTAGAGAACTTTAAAAACTTAAAATAAAGCTCCTCTAATTATATGATTACTTCTTCAGTAAACTCCCATTATTCATCTTTTGAATACATTTTGGTATCATTTACCAGATTAGGTCTAGAATTTTTTACTTCTATGCATTTCTTCTCAGACATTGAACTTCTTGAGGTTGGAGTTGTATCTCTGTGAGTTTCTGGAGAATGGGGCAGGGATAGTAGATGAAAAAGATGAATTGGACCAAGGCCTTGAATTCCACATTCTTGGGAATTTGAGTGGGGTCTAGGAAAGGGCTGGAGGGAGAGATGACATAGGTCCTGAGAGCAGCTTTTGTGAGTGTAGGATATGCTCACCATTTTGATTTGTGGTGATATGTTACAACTTACCAAATTGAACATTTGAAATATATACAGCTTTGTTGTATGTCAATTATAATTTAATAGATTCATTACAAATTCCATATCATTGAGGTCCTCACTTAAGAGTTGTTTCTAGAAATGAGAAGATGGAACTTAGAATGCATACCTAAATGTGCCAGCGAATGGAGGCTTTGATGATGCTAGACTTGTGTCTACAAGGCAGGGAGAATTTTAGTTGGTTTGTATCATTCAGGGTGGTTCCTGTGGTCTATACTGATGCACAACCAGCTGGTTCTAGCAGTCCTAATAAGTACTTTCTTGATTTTATCCAGGTGTCTCAGTATTTTCCCAAATCCAACCAAGCTCTCTTGTTAAGTCTCAGTCATTGTGACAATCATCAATCACAGGTCCTTTTACCAAGAGGGCCCATGTCATGGCCACATGTCTCCATATATAAAAGGGAGTGATGAGTGGGCTGCTTTGGACAAATAGAGATGGAGTGAGGGAGGGGGAGCTGACCGAGGCTGCCGTTTCAACAAGAAACCCACTACTGGCCAGAGTTGGGAAATGTAAGAGGATGGTGAAATCCCATAGATGTAAGTGTTCAGGATGCCATCAAAAGGACTTACCACAGAGACAGAAAGCAATGAAGTTATGTCAGGAAAGAACCAAGAAGCCAAGGTACTGATGACATTTTCTGATTCAGAAAGGGAACTCTCAGATAATGAGAATTATCATCCTAGCTTGACAGGTGTTCCAAAATGTTAAGTCCTTATCAAAGCAGAGCTCTCCATTCATCTCCCCCAAACTCGTCAATCCTTCCCTAGCATTCTTCTCTCCTCCACCCAACACACACTCCTCCCCCTGTCTCCCTCCAACCTTGATTCCTCAGCAGCCCTGCAAAGGACCAGACTTTATGTGCTCATTGCTCTTTTTCTTGATGCTGTAGAGCCTCTGCCTAATCTTGCCCATTACCTCTAGGCCTACTGTTGAAGGTAGGGTTCTCCAACTGTTAGAAACCTTATGTTTGATGGAATCTCTGGCAAACTGACTGGGGAGGTCCTAAATGAATGGTATAGCTGAGTATGCTGCTACTGCTAAGTCAATTCAGTTGTGTCCGACTCTGTGTGACCCCATAGACGGCAGCCCACCAGGCTCCCCTGTCCCTGGGATTCTCCAGGCAAGAACACTGGAGTGGGTTGCCATTTCCTTCTCTAATGCATGAAAGTGAAAAGTGAAAGTGAAGTCACTCAGTCGTGTCCAACTCCTAGCCACCCCATGGACTGCAGCCTACCAGACTCCTCCATCCATGGGATTTTCCAGGCAAGAGTACTGGAGTGGGGTGCCATTGCCTTCTCCGACCTGAGTATAATTTATAAATTTTCTCATTCTCTCTCTTAGTCAGCTACATATGCCATTGCCCTGGTTGAAGAAGATGATTGAACCTGTGTCTTTCAATGTCGTGTTTTCTTTCAAGGCCGGCAAAAAGAAAAACCTCTCTCACTTCAAGCCCAAGACCACCATCATCATCACTGACTCCTCCTCTCTGCCCCAGGGTCTCTAAATAAACTTTCTCTCCTTTCACTGACAAACGGTGTTTTGTTTAGCTGGAGAGTGACCTGTGGCAATCTGGAAAAGTGCCCCCCACCTTTTTTAATGTTATAGAGCAAGTGGAATGTGATGAATAGAGGCATAACCAAGTGAGTCAGGAGGAAAGATGTAGTTTTCTCCTTTGTTCCGGTTTAAGAGATTTGCTAATGAAATGTGTGCTTGGGTTGTGGTTTGGGACAGGTTGTGATGGTTTCTGGCTGTGAAAAGAGCCTACTTGTTGTTTGATGGACCTTCTAAACTGGCTGGGCTGGAGGGTACAACAACCAGAAAGCTTGTAACCAGATCAACATTAAGCTCACACTTCTAGTTTCACTTGTTGGTAATTAGTTACGAAGATACCCATTTTTCTAGAAACAGACCCATATCATGCAAACATGAAACACACTGTAAACACAGGGAAGGGCAAAACCATGACACGGTCTTAGAATGGCATATGTGTTTTGGAACTTTTTAAAAGTATACTTATTTTTTATTTTTATTTGTGTGATTTCTTCACAATGTTGTGCTAGTTTCTGCTGTACAAGGAAGTGAATCAGCTGTATGTATACAAACTCTCCCCCTCCCCCTCCCTCCCCTCCGGATCACCCCAGAGCACCCAGCTGAGCTCCCCATGCTGTGCAGCAGCTTCCCAGGAGCTGTCGGCTTTACACGTGGCAGTGTATATATGGGCTTCCCAGGCGGTACTAGTGGTAAAGAACCCGCCTGCCAATGCAGGAGATGCAACAGACCTGTGTTCGATCCCTGGGTCAGGAAGATCCCCTGGAGGAGGGCATGGCAACCCACTCCAGTGTTCTTGTGTGGAAAATCCCATGGACAGAGGAGCATGGTCGGCTATGGTCCATAGGGTTTCAAAGAGTCGACACAACTGAAGTGACTTGGCATGCACTCTGTATATACGTCAATCCTAATCTCCCAGTGAATCTCACCCTCCCCTTTCCCACTGTGTCACACATCTGTTCTCTGTCTGCGTGTCTATTCCTGCCTTGCAAACTACCTCATCTATACCATCTTTCTAGATTCTTTACATTTGCATTAATATATAACATATGTTTTTCTCTTTCTGACTTACTTTACTCGGGAACATTTTAATGGACAACATTCTTAAGCTTCTTCCAATAGTGTACTTTAGATGCCATAAAGTTTGGGGGCTCTTTGGAATCAAGTAATTCTGATAGCTGGGTAGAATAACCCTTGTGTAAATGAACCTGAACCTTGTATACTAGGTCATCTCCTTCCTCCTTACTCATCACTATTAACCTGCAAAATTTCTGGGAAACATACCTTGCCTCCCCCTAAGGATCATGAATTCAATCTTAAAAAAATCACAGACCAGAAGGCTTTAGTTAATCGATAAGGTTGAGACCTTGAAACTTAATTCTTCTACCTCTGAAATGTGAAAGATGCAGAAACTGGAAAAGGAGATGGGGACTGCTGACTTAAGCCCCAAGGTTTTGTCCTGTTTCCTAAGTGTGAATGAGTTTTGTGTTCCCAATGGAACAAGGGTTTCGTTGATGTCTGTTTTTCCTCTGAGGTGATCACATTTGGTCCTAGTGTGGGGTGGGGAGAGACAGTGATTTAAAGATATTATGGCTGGTGTCCTTAGGTCCCATGGCATCTTCCAATATGTTATGGTTATGCCATTAGACACAAGTATATCTTGCAGTGCTATGCTGTTGTAATATTTTGTAGTTTTGTCACTTGATGTAAGCGTATCTGTAGGAATATACTGGAGGATCTCTCGTGGTAGTATGTTGTAGTAAAATGCTATACCTAGTGATAGTATGTCGCAGTAACATGGTTTGTTTTCACTGGTGTCGCCTGGAGGAGAAGGCAAAAGCCCAGGAGGTCAGTAGCCTGCTCTGCTTCATTCGGGTGTCAGTTGGTTGCACTTGTTCTTCAGTCACGGAGCTGTGTCTCACTCTTTGTGATCCCATGGACTGCAACACGCCAGGCTTTCCAGGTCTTCACCATCTCCCAGACTTTGTTCAAATTCATGTCAACGATGCACTACACTCACCATTTTGGCCAGATTTACACAGAACTGACCCTGTTCACATGTACACATCCTCCAAGAACTTACAGTCTAGAATCAAAGTCACAGTGCAGGGAGACCTGCCTACCTGGTCCCCAGAGTTTGACAGTTGGCATGTGCAGTGTCTAAGGTATCTGATAATTCTTGATTAAAATCCTGCACAAAGCAAAAAATAGTGACAACTGACACCTCACTACAGCTTTTCTGAGTCATGGCTGGTCATAGGGCTACCAGTGAGGGGCTACTTGTAGGGCCAGCTAGGATGTATTTTAGTCTTTGCAGCTAAAAGGAGCCTTTACTAGTGAATGGCTACGGCCACATTCTAATGGGATTTTATAAAAATGTTTAGAGCTTGTGTGAACCTTGATTTTGCTGATCTCAATTGTACTATTGAAATAACCAGTCTTAATTTTACAGTTGAAACAGTCTGAATGATCAACTTGACATAAACAATCACAGAGAGACAGAGGTAATAGAGTGTCCTTTCACTCCATTAGGTACCATCCGGGGGAGATTTTCTGGCTCTTCCAGGACCTTCCTTTTTTGGGTCGTAAGCTTCAACCATATTCTTTCTTTTCTGAAGCAGTTCACCAGTTCTTATGGTACCTGGTTCCTTCTGTTCATAGGCCTGTGCCTCTTTTTGGATATCTTTATGCACAGGGCCATCTTTCTACTTGTCTTGGTGGTAATCTTAGAGTTATTGTAAAGGGTCATTTTGGGAGAGGTAAGAATAGGGAAGTGGGTACAGAACCAACTAGTCCTGAACTAGATATTAAGTCAGTGAAAAGAGGAAGGGAGCTAAGTGCCTCTTCATAGGGTCAGGGCCTTGTGTGACACAATGTGGTCATAATAAGTCCAGCATTATCCTTTATGTCCTACTGGCAGATGTGAAACTGGTTCCAAAAGTTCATGGGCTTAAGAATTTGAGTGCAGACCTATTTGCTCTTTTATGATTCATTCTCTAAGAGTCTTCCTCCATTCTTCCTATGTATTATGTCTTGGGGGTGACTTAATTTTATTTATTTGTATTTGTTTATTTTTAAAGTTAATTTTATTGGAGTATAGTTGCTTCCCTGGTGGCTCAGATGGTAAAAAATCTGCCTGCAATGCAGGAGACCCAGGTTTGATCCCTGGGTCAGAAATATCCCCTGGAGAAGTCGGGCTGCAGTTCATGGTGTTGTAAAGAGCTGGACACGCTGAGTGACTAACACTTTCACAGTAGCTTTACAATGTTGTTAGTTTTTGCTGTATAGCAAAGCCAATCAGTTGTATGTATACCTATATCCTCTCTGTTTTAGATTCCCTTCCCATTTAAGTCAGGGGGTGACTTGATTTTACTTACCCTCTGATAGAGCCCAGAGTTAGAGACCTGAGTATAGGTTTTATTCTGGGAAGCAGATCTGCGAAAACAGGAGGGAGAAGATAGAGTGTGTGGGACAGAGGAGGAAGAGTAAAGAGTGAGGTGCTGTTCCTTTAATTAACTGTCAAGTGGTTTTACATTTTTGTTTATTTAGAGCTTTGTAAACAATTAGACTATATATGAATTTAATAATGAAAACTTGAAAACTGTAAAAGAAAAAAAAGAGTGAGCTAGTGAGGTGATTACTGTTTCACAGGCAACAGGGGTTCAATCCCCCCGGAGGCCGTCTGAAGAGCAGTGTGAAATGCCCTCAGAATTGTCCCTCCTGGTCCTGTGAGGCTGGGACATTCTTCTGTTGACTTCCATCCCCTACTAGTTAAAGGTCCTGGGAGTGTTAACTGCCCCCTTACCAGGCTGCCTAGCATCTTTGGTTGTGGAAATACTTACTTCCTGTTATTTCATTCTCTGGTTTTGAGGGTCTCAGACAAAAATGAGATAGAAAGTGCTTCATTTTAACATTTAACCTTTCTGATTGTGTGTTATGTACGTGTGTGTGTGTGTTTATAAATGTGTGTGTGTGTATGTTAGTTGCTCAGTCATGTCCAACTCTTTTCAACTCCATGGACTGGAACCCACTAGGTTCCTCTGTCCATGGGATTCTCTGGGCAAGAATACTGGAGTAGGTTGCCACGACTTCTTCTTCCAGGGAATTTTCGCAACCCAGAGATTGAACCCACATCTCCTGCATTGCAGGCAGATTCTTTACTCACTGAGCCACCTGGGAAACCCACGTCTATATACGTTTGCATTTTGTTGCTGTTCAGTTGCCAAGTCATGTCCGACTTTTGCAACCCCATGGACTGCAGCATGCCAGGCTTCCCTGTCCCTCACCGTCTACTGCAGTTTGCCCAAGTTCATGTCCACTGAATCAGCGACACCATCTAATCATCTCATCCTCTAGTTGCCTCCTTCTCCTACATGTCTGCATAATGTTCCATTATTTGGATTTGCCTAGTCTATTTAACTAACATTCTATATTTAGTGCATTTATAATTTCATTTTATCTATTAATAAAAATGTATGCAAAATCAACTTATTTATCCAATATTTGTTAGTACTTTTTATGTTTTCTTAGGATACATCTACAGAAGTGAAATTGCAGCATCAAGAAGGATGGCATCTTTAAGAATTAATAATTTTTTCCAAATTGTTTTCTAGAGAGGTTTGATTGACCTATATCCCATCAGCAGTGTGAAAGAGCATGTAGCATGAACGTTGACAATGACCTGGAGCAGGTGACTAAGAGAGGCTGTAAAATCTTATTACTTAGAGAACCTTTAGCATAGTGGAGGCTTCTGTTTATTTAGGATAGGTTAAGGGCAATTCTACTTGAATAGAAAAGCAATGGGTGGCATTCATCCTGGATTCCGTGTCTCCCTATTCTGAAAATGCTTCTTTACACAGGCACACCTTGGAGATATTGTAGGTTCAGTTCCAGACCACTGCAATAAAGCAAATACCACAATAAAGCAAGTCATATGAATTTTTTTGGTTGCCAGTGCATATGAAAGTTAAGCTTATATTGTCTTGTAGTCTACTAAGTGTTCCATAGCTTTATGTCTAAAAATGTATATGCTTTAATTAAACAAAACTTTATTGCTAAAAAATGCTAACCATCTTCTGAGCCATCAGTGAGTCATAGTGGTTACATCAAAGATCACTGATCACAGATCACCATAACAAATGCAATAATAATGAAAAAAGTTTACAACATTGCAAGAATTACTAAAATGCAGAGACAGGAAGTGAGGAAAGCTATTGTGAAAATGGTGCCAATAGACTTGTTCGATGTAGGGTTGCCACAAACTTTAAATTTCTTAAAAAGAAATTCAATCTCTGCAGAGCACAATAAAGTGAAATGCAATAAAATGAGGTGTATGACTATAGTTGAAAAAAGCACATACGCACGCATGTGCACATTTGTGCACACAAGACACACAGAAGAGATTCTTAGAAAAGCAATATCTAACTGAGTTTTCAAAGGTTCTGAATTGATTGTCCCTTGTTTATTCTTATTTTCTGTTTATCTATGTAGTTAATGAATTACCAGGTGTCCTGTGTTCGAATTTCTGTGACTATGTGTGAAAGGGTAAACCAGCTGTTAGGATTCTTGAAATTTCGCTTATTACCAAATGCTTTAAAGAAAGTCTGACCAAAAAAAGGCTTGAGTTATGAATCAACAGAATTGGAAAGGATTTAATGTTCCTTCATCTTTTCTGTTTCCTAAGAATGAAACTAGTAATCAAAAAAAGGGATAAAAAGAAATAGAGCTCAATATAAAGAAGGAAAATTGAAGATCAAATTCATAAAAATTTCAGTTCAGCCATGGGATTAATGAGCACGAATCATATATTTTTTAAATTAGAACTTCAGTTCAGGTTCAGTCGCTCAGTCATGTCCAACTCTTTGCAACCCCATGAATCACAGCAGGCCAGGCCTCCCTGTCCATCACCAACTCCCGGAGTTTACCCAAACTCATGTCCATCAAGTCTGTGATGCCATCCAGCCATCTCATCCTCTGTCAACCCCTTCTCCTCCTGCCCCCAATCCCTCCCAGCATCAGGGTCTTTTCCAATGAGTCAACTATTCACATGAGGTGGCCAAAGAATTGGAGTTTCAGCTTCAACATGAGTCCTTCCAATGTACACCCAGGACTGATCTTAGGTGAAGGTAAATTGCAGCCACATCAATATTTTCCAGTGCTACTCTGTCTTTCTTTTTGACCTCCTTGCCTTGCTTATATTTTAGGCTCAGAGCACATTCATATCTGTCACCAACAAAAAAAAATGGGCCTGGGTATCATTAGAAACAAGAAGAATAGAACTTAAGAATTCTTAACCCCCAGATGAACTCTGACCTCTCCATCTCCTCTGATTCCCACCAGATCTTAAAAAGATAATTTGATATTTTCATGGAAGAATTAGGCAAACTTCTGATTTACCATCCTTGTTGGGCTCCATTAGTGTCTAAGAGAGGCCATTCCTCTAGATCACCAGGGAGAGCTCTTTTGCTGCCTGGTCCCAGCATCAGAACTGTTTCAAATCAAGTGTGGATGTAGTCATACATATCCAAACCATTAGGACATCAGTTACTTAGGATACCCTAGTCACAGGTTGCAGCATGTCTGAAATTGGGACAATCCTGGAGTTTCCAGAAATATGGTGGGCAGTGCCCTTGGTGGGAAATGTACTATCTAGGGAACTGGGTTCGGTTTCTGGGCTGGGAAGATCCACTGGAGAGAAAAGAATGGTAATCCACTCCAGTATTCTTGCCTGGAGAATTCCATGGACAGAGCCTGTTGGGCTACAGGCCATGGGTTGCAAAGAGTCGGACACGACTGAGTGACTAACACTCAAATCTATATTCTGGTACCTCCCCAAACTTCCTAGTAACCATAGTTTGTCTCTGCATTTTGTTTCATGATGAAATCTACAGAAAAAATTAACGAGAAATGAAGCCTCCTTCAAAGTAATAAAAACAGTGCATCTTGGGGAGAAGAGATGCAGACAAAAACATCTCCGCCTCGGTATAGCTTACATTGCATGTCTCTGAATTCTTGGATTGCTTTATTCATTGATATTTTCCACAGGTCTAGACCTGCATCTGAAACAGAAGATGCTCAAAAAGTACCTATTGGCTGAAAGAAGCAATCCAGTTCCAGGGCTCGTCCTGACACTTTCTGATCGCTTGATCCTTCTGGGATGGTGTCCTCATCTTCTAATGGGTGCTCGTGAGTGGGTGGAAAAGTGAGGTTGTACTTACTAATCCCTGGATCCCTCTCTATGTGGGATGTTCTATAGTTTCCATATTCTGGGACCTGGTTAGTTAAACATCTTAAGTAGAGATCTTCTTTACTGTCTCAGGATAAACTAACCTAGGTATGAAACAGAGACAGTGTTGCTTCTGAGCACAGTTGGGCATGTTGAATCCAAACAAAAGATCTCTCCCTGTTTTGGCTCTTTCCTCTGTTCATGTCAAGTTGCCCCTGGAACTCATATATACTGCAGATAATGCGGTTCTAAAGTTT
Organism: Bos taurus; assembly: GCF_002263795.3. Taxonomy (NCBI): domain Eukaryota; kingdom Metazoa; phylum Chordata; class Mammalia; order Artiodactyla; family Bovidae; genus Bos; species Bos taurus. The sequence continues at coordinate 104,879,582 of NC_037329.1, forward strand.
CTGTAGGTGAATGAATTTCATCCCTCTCTGCGAGGCAGTCCCCAGTTTGGCTCGGCCAGGGCTCCTTCCTGTTCACTCTGTTCGTCTATGCACTTCCTTCCCCTTTTGGCATCACTTGGTGATGCTTTTTCTCGTATTCCAGCTGTAGTTTTTTCCAGCACCTACAGAACCAGGCCCATCGTTTCTCTTCAGAAATACCCTCATCAGTTGGCTGGCACCCTTTCTCAGGGTGTGGGTCCCAGCTCCATGGGTCCCCTCTTCCACTGAGCTGAATTCCCACCCCGTGGGTTCTTCCTTCAAGCTGTTAAGGTTTTTTTTCTTTAAATTTTTAATTGGAAGATAATTGCTTTACAATGTTGTGTTGGCGGCTGTTGTATAACAACATGAATCAGCTCTGTGTATACATGTATCTGCTGCCACTGGAAACTTCCTCCCATTCTCCCTCCATCCCACCCCTCTAGGTCATCACAGAACACTGGCTATTGTAAATACTGCTGCAATGAACATTGGGGTACACGTGTCTTTTTAAATTATGGTTTTCTCAGGGTTTGTAACCAGTAGTGGGGTTGCTCAGTTATGTGGTAGTTTCATTCCTAGTTTCTTAAGGAATCTCTGTGCTGTTCTCCATAAGCTTTTAAGTTGAAATAATTTTAATTCCCACTTTTGTTCCCCCAGACTAAGACTGTTAGATGCTTCTTGTAACTGCTTCCTCCTCTTAATATGTATTCCCTTTGGCCTTTCTGTCCTTAGTATTGAGTTAATAATTTTTTATATTAAATTCTCTATTTTAAAATAGCTGATGTGGTTTCTGTCACCAGAGGCTAGATTCTTGCTCCAGATCGGAGGAGCTAGAGGTCACCCTGTGAGTGATCCCAGGCAAGTCATGCTCTCTGCTCGCGTGCACACGACGGCTCCAGGGGGCTAAAGCTAGGCCTCCATGGGAGAGTCGCCTGTAGGGGACTCTGGGAAAGAAAAAGCACATCAGAGCTAGAGGAGCATACACAGAACCAGTACTATGGATCTGAGAGGATCCACATGGTGTCCTGGTAGTTTCTGCAGTGTGGACATGGGAAAAAGTCAGCTTATAATACGCAGAGGCTCAGGGGCCAGATGGATGATTTATGCAATGGGTGCTCTGGGAGCTCAGGGGAGGGGAACATCAGTCAAGACAAGGAGAATCAGAGATGTTGCTTGGAGAGGTGGACATACAGAGGTGGACAGGGCTTTCAGGCTGGAAAACTGGTGACAATGGTCAAGGACAGCCTAGGGGCACAGACTCTACTTTAGAGAGCGCTTATATATGAGTCCAAGGAGCTTTCTTGAGGCTTTGCTTCTATGTTTTGGCATCATTTTCCCATGTCATCCTCAAAGTCAGGTACCTATGACTCAGCCACTGTGTACCCCACCTAGCAGGTCCCAGGAACAAGTTGGGGTTGAAACATAGATTTGCTTGTTCTAAAAAAGGACTGCTTTTTCCCTGGTCTAGCTTTAGATCATTCTGGGATGGCATCTTGTCTGTGGGCACCTCCTGGAAAAGACCTTCAACTGGTTTAGGGAAATCTGCTTTTGATGATAGAATGTTGGATGGTAGGAGGAGTTTCAATGTGTGATCTGCAGCATAGTGTTTTGTCCAACTCTTTGCAACTGCAAGGACTGTAGCCCTCCAGGATCCTCTGTCCATGGGATTCTCCAGGCAAGAATACTGGAGTGGCTTGCCATTCCCTTCTCCAGGGCATCTTCCAGACCCAGGGATCAAATCCGGGTTTCCTGCACTGCAGGCTGATTCCTTACTATCTGAGCTACCAGGGAAGCCCTTGATCTGCAGCATAGGCTCCTTCAAATTTCCACTCCACGTTGTCTTGACTTCCTTAGCCAAACAACTAAGCACTTGGACACACCTGATCTGAACTATTATTTCATATCTCTTCCAAACCCAGTTGGGGATAGTATACACCATCTCCATACATAACGGATTTCCAGGATGGTCTCAAGCGCAAATATGGTTGGTGAGGGAAGTGTGGCTACAGTGATCTTGAACCATACTGTCAAAAGGCATGGGTCCTTCTCTCAGGAAGCCTGTGGTTTAGTGCGTGAAGCTGCCTTGTCTGATAACTTGGTGCTTTTGCTGCCAACACATGTGGCTACCATAGAGGCACCATCACAGGGGTGATCTTTCCTCTGTTTTTAGTGAAGGAAAAAGGAATGGAAAAAGGCAAATGAGGTGTGCATGGTGGTGGGGGGCAGCTTGGGAAAGTGGGAGTTGTTCAGCTCCCTGAGGGTGGTCATTGGGAGGGTGGGGATGCTTCCTTGGGGGAAAGGAGGCTTGGAGAAACAGCCTTCATTCTATCACCATCATCTTCTTCAGCTCCTCCTGATTTCATGTCTTATGGGAGAGATAGCAGGAGGCAGGCTGCAGAACCACTTGGGCAAAGGAAAGCCCCCATGGGTGCTCCCAACTCCCAGCCCTGCTGGGCATGGATGGGGCTCAGGACTAGGACCCACAATTGACCTTGATTGGGTGGCCATGGGATGTGGAAGCATAAAGAGGGTGGGGGCATGGGGAGGCAGGAAAAGTTCCAAAGAAGAAAAAGAAGAACATAAAGAGGGAGACAGAAAAAGATGAGCCAAGGAACAAATACAGGACTGCACGGGGGAGAGGCCAAGGGTGGGAGACACAGAGGAAAGTGAGAAGGGAATGCAGGAGGTGATGCCAGGACCTGCTCTCTGTCTCCTGGGGCAAAGGAGGCTGAGGTTGGCACAGCAGGGACTCTTCAACCATGAGACTTCCCAGGCCCGGGGTGGTCATGGAAGGAGGCTTGGGGAGGGAAAGGCAGGGAGCTTCACCCTAGGCTGCCTCTGGAGCCTGGAATCCCTCTAGGCTGGGGAGAGAGGTGCTCTGAACCTCTTCCCACCTTTGGATCAGCCACCTGCCAGCCCTGCATGCCTGCAGGCAGAACTGTCTCTCCTTCCCACATGCCTACTTGCAAGCCAGCTGTCTGCCTTTCTTTCCCCTCCCTTCTAGCTCCCCCCTTTCTAATTCTCAGAACTCATTCCCACTGGGTTCCAGGAAATGGCTGGTGCAACTTTGTAACCAAACCTTCTGAATCTCTTTGTGTACGGTTTACTCTCCTTTACCCCTCTGTGGTGTCCTTCACGCTGGGTCTGGTTACAGAGGGGCTGACCAAGCCAGGCTGGCCTGGGACTCTCCAGGGATAATGGAGCCTCTGGGAGCTCTTTCTGCCTGGTGCCTGCGGGCCAGCCGTCCTGAGGGAGATGGGACTGTGAACGGTCCTGCCTGCAGCACCAGAGCTCACACCTATCTCCCCCGTGTGATGGCAATGACGATGATGGCAATGACGATGGTGATGATGGTGATTACGGTCTGCTCTTCCTCCGGGACCAGCTCCCCACACCTGGCTTGTCCTACCCTTCCTCCTTTCTCTCTACCCTGAGTCCCGACATAGCCCGCATCTCCAGGCTGACCCTTTCCTGGGGGTTGCAAGGCTCTGGAATAGACAGAGGTCATGTTTTCACCTTCCTCGGAGAAATCTTTGGTGTCTAACTTGGCTGATGGCTGCAGTTTCCTTTTTCTGTGTCTTCATTATCTAGATCTTGTGTGAATGAGTTGAAGAAGACAGAATGTTTCTCAGGCCTTGAACTCATTCATTACCCTTCATGCAACATTGGAGGGGTTCTTCCTCCCTCCCTCTACCCCAGCACCTCTAATGTGAGCACATACAGTCAGATGGAAGTCAGGTGACAACCCTACAGGCCACTTTGCTGTGGTGGAAAGTGGAGTTCAAGTCCAGGAGCCTGGGCACTCTTCTGAACTCCACTAAGAATCAGCTGTGCAGTGCGGGGTAAGACGCTTCTCCAGGGATCACAGCTTTGTGTACCTGCAGCTCTGGGAGAGTGTGCCTGGGGTTGGCTTCACAACTTACTGGTGACAGTCTGGTGAGAGAAAGCATGTGTATCTGGCAGGGTTCCTCCTGAACAGGAGGGATTAGCACCAAGCAACTTTTGCTTGTAGACGCACAGACCCGAATCCAGCCCAGGCAGGGGTCTGTCATCATCCTGCCCATCTCTTCCCAGGGCGTGCTGAGGTTCAGAATTACTACTCAAATTCTCTGAGTTCCTTTCCAGATTTCATGGAAGAGAAACAAAGGGAACAGCATCAGAGAGAGAGAGGAGAATATGGGTTGATGGAGAGAGGAGTAAGGAGTCCTTTGCTCTGTGGCAGTCACTTAAAAGCATGAACAGGGATGGGGTATGGGGTGTCCCGGGCTTCCCAGGCAGTGCAGAGGTAAAGAATCTGCCTGTCAATGCAGGAGATGCAGGATACACGGGTTTGATCCCTGGGTCAGGAAGATCCCCTAGAATAGAAAATGGCAACCCACTCCAGTATTCTTGCCTGGAAGAGTCCATGGACAGAGGAGCCTGGCGGGCTACAGTCCATGGGGTTGCAGAGTCTGACATGACTGAAGAACTGAGCATGCATGCACACATGTTGGGTATCTGGCTGTAAGGTCATTGCTCACAGGGACAGCTGTGAACTTGTGCAAGGCCTTGGTGTGAGAGCCAGAAATCTTATTGGTGAATCAGAGGGCAGGAATTAGGTTGCCAGGTGTCCTTTCTGGGTTTCAGGTTGAGGTTGGTCCTGGGGTAGCAGGTAGCTTCTGATATAGCTTCAGTGATTAACAGCAGCTGAGGCAACATCAGCATCACTATGGGTAGACAAGGTTCTATTCTAACAGAGCATCAAGCAGGGGAGAGGTCCCAGGTGAAAGGTAGCAAGCTGATTTTTAAAATGGATTGACCATCTTTATCAGGAGATCAGCCCTGGGTGTTCTTTGGAAGGAATGATGCTAAAGCTGAAACTCCAGTACTTTGGCCACCTCATGCGAAGAGTTGACTTATTGGAAAAGACTCTGATGCTGGGAGGGATTGGGGACAGGAGGAGAAGGGGACAACAGAGGATGAGATGGCTGGATGGCGTCACCGACTTGATGGACATGAGTTTGAGTGAACTCCGGGAGATGGTGATGGACAGGGAGGCCTGGCGTGCTGCGATTCATGGGGTCGCAGAGAGTCGGACACGACTGAGTGACTGATCTGATCTGATCATGAGGACAAACATTCTGCTCAGATCCTAAGTCCTGGGAAGACAGCAAAGGGAAGGGCATAGAGAAGTGGAAAGTGGGGGGAGAGCTGACAAGGAGTAAAATTTTCAGACAGGCACTTTGGGGTTTGAAGTGAGTGCATGAAAGGTGTGGGAGCTGGTTGTTCAAGAGGAAGTCCTGGTCTATTGAGTACGATTCCAGTTCAATGGAGAGAACAGAGTGGCCCTGGCAAATATGCAGGGGAAGCTGGGTATGCCCTGTTTCAGGGACTTGGGGAGCTTTCAGGACGTGGGGAGGGGCTTGCTTAAACACTACTTTGTCCAACATCCTCACTCCATAGTTGCAGAAGGGGAGGCCCAGGGAGGTCCCACATCTCATCGACAACACCTTTGTGCCGAGGCGGCCTTCACTCCAGGGACAGGGATGGTAGTCCCTCCCTTGTCAGGGGCTTTCCTGGGTGTGCCCTCTCTGATGATCTTTGCTTCCTAGGAGCAGAGAGGGAGATGGATCTGAAGGATGCCTGAAGGTAGGGCCTGGGGTGGGGCTGGGCCTATAGCAGCTTTTCTCAGAGTGGTCCTCAGACCAGCAGCATCAACATCACCTGGAAACTTGGTGTGCGTGTGTGCTAAGCTAAGATTAGTTGTCTCCAACTCTTTGTGACACTGTGGACCATACATAGCTCATCTGGCTCCTCTGTCCATGGGATTCTCCAGGCAAGAAAACTGGAGTGGGTTGCCATGCCCTCAAATTCTCAGTGCCTCCCTGGCCTACTGAGTCAGAATCTCTGGAGAATGCAGCTCCAGGTGGCTGATATGCCTGAGGGATGGAGAGTGGCTGGCTTAAAGCATTCTGGTGGGGCGCTAAGGGAGGCCCAGTGCCCCACACTGACCGGAAACCACTTGAGACCCCCAGCCATGCCAAAAGGAAGCTCTTGAGAGAACTCTCTCTGTTCCTCTTTGCCCTCCCCAGCATCCACAATGCTCCTCAGGTCTGCTTTCCCCAGGCACATCCCACAGTCACCCCTCTGGGCCCACAGCCTTATCTGCAGGTCCCAGATAAAGACTGGGTTGACCTAATCAGTCCGGCTCGACTGGCTGGCTCCAGGGAGGTCTGCCTGTGGTGCCACCGCCAGAAATGGAGTGGCTCACGTGCCCGACCCCCTCCCTCCACTCCATGGGCCCCCCCTGGCCACCACCATCTCTCCTCCAGGAAACGCCAGGCCTTGGCAGGTGGAGCCTCCCTCCTTCCCAATCAGCCGCAGCAACTTTATTCCCAAGAAAGATAAGGGACGACTCTCTCTGGCTTCTGTGAAAAGCACAGTGGCAAAAGCTTCAGTGTCAAGGGCGGGCTGTCGGATGGCTGGCTGTTGGGGGAAAGAAAGAGGAGTGGAATGGAAAAGATCTCAGCCTGCCACACAAGAGAACAATCCGTCATTGTATCTTTCAACAGTATTGCAAGACAACTGACACTTTGAATGGCTAAATTCTCCGCCTTCACTTCTAATATAGTCTGGATTTGGACTATATTGGAAGCCACATCTTTGCTCATTATTATGCCCGCTTAAGTCAATTAATAGGGTAGGGTCTCCCCACATTGTGAAAAACTGGAATCCGGCTCAGAGACATCTGTTGACTTTCTCCTGGCATGAGTAAGCCCTTGGCTTACTCGGGTCCCCGAGCCCCACTCCTGGTATTGTGACAGGCACCAGGGCTAAGGCCCATAAAGCTCCATCTGTAAGGGAGGTCGGCCGATAGGCCAGATGTATGTCTCCCAGATGTTCTTCCCAGGCTCAGCCTGTGTGGCATGACGGCTTTACTAAGGGATTTTTAATCCTGGGGAAAATGGTTGTCATTCAGGGTTGGCTCAAAAATGGGCAAAGTCTGCTGTGAGTCAAACCAAGAAGTAAGGCCAAAAAAAAAAAAAAGCAAAGAAGGGTTTCCATGAGACCCTGGGCAGCAATCTGGGGGCAAGGTGGTGTTGTGGCCAGGAACAAGGGAGGGCAGGGTCTCTCAGGGTCATGTAGAGGCGGATGGAGAGCTTGTCCCATTGGTGGGGATGGGGGTGGGGGTCTTTCATCTGCTGCTGACCGAAATTTCCTCTCTCTGGGTCAGTGTTCCCTTCCCTCTGCCTTCTTGCTCTAGACCTGGCAGATGGATAGACCCTGGAATACCTGGGGAAGGAATATCTGGTCAACTGTCAAATTCATGGTGAAGGCAGAGGATGGATGGTGGAAGATGAGTTTAGGAGGGGGCTGTCTGGATGTCTGGAGAGACCAGAGGCAAAACCTGGAGCCTATGAGTTTGAGTAGGCTCTTGGAATTAATGATGGACAGGGAAGCCTGGCATGCTGCAGTCCACGAGGTCACAAAGAGTTGGACACTACTGAACCACTGAACTTAACTGGAACCCTGGGTGTGTTGGAAATACATTTTTCTTTCTGGGTCAGCCGAGTCTTCTTGTGCAGTCTCAATATGGCACAGCAGGGTCTTCTATGGTTCAGGCAGGGAGACATTTGAAGCCCCATCCCCTCAGCTCCTCCATTGCCTCTCTCAGTGACTTCTAAGCCACCTTGGAGGATCCTGGGGGTGCCATGAAACCCAGTTAAGGCACCACTGCATGCTTGTGTGTGCTAAGTTGCTTCAGTCCTGTCTGACTCTTTGTAACTCTATGGACCATAGCCCACCAGGCTCCTTTGTCCGTGGGATTCTCCAGGCAAGAACACTGGAGTGGGTTGCCATGTTCTCCTCCAGGGGATCTTCCCCACCCAGGGATCGAACCCATGTCTCTTAAGTCTTCTGCACTGGCAGGTTGGTTCTTTACCACTAGTGCCACCTGGGAAGCCCCAGGAACCACTGGAGAAGCCTAAGTCATTTGGCAAATCATTAAGCAAACTGGGTATTTCTAAGACTCAGTATGAGCTCTCAGGTGGCTTTAACTGCTTCCTCAGGAGTCCAGCCAAGTATGAGTGGTTCGGAGGCCTTTCAGTTCGCCGATCTGGGCCTGTTGCACCACAGCACAGGGGTAGGCCCTGCTACTAGAAAGACAGGGGTAGGAGCATCTACCTAGGGCAGGTGCCACCAGTGGCTGGGGGCTCCATTTCCCTTGGAGGCCAGGGTTGTGTGGGGAAGTGGTAAGGACAGTGTAGAGAAGCAGGCGCTAAGACAGAAAGAGTGGCTACTTCTCCGGATCAGCTTTTCCTCTCCTTTTACATTTCCTTGCTTGGTTCTCCACAACCCAGATGGTGAACGTCAGACCCAGGCTCTTCACACAAGGATCCACTCTCCCCCTCTTCCATCCATGATGCAAGTTGGGAAACACTTCATCCCTTAAGTCTCTCCCAGCACCCAAGAGCCAGGGGCCTGAGAACCCCTTCAGGAAGGACACTCTTCCTTGCAGAACCTCACCTGTCAGTCTCCTAGGGTTCAAATTCTGTGTCAGGTTCTTCCTTCCATTGAAGTCAAATCTGTTTATTCAAAGCATCCTCCACCACAGGAGGCTCTTTTGTGCTGTGTAGTGGGTCTCTTGCCTAATGGAATCCATTCTCTGCAAGAGCAGGGACTTTGTTCAGCTGAGAACAGTGCTTAGTGTACATGGAATAATTAGTGATTGTTGACTGGGAGGATCACAGTGGTCTGGGTGTCAGGGAAGGCAGCTGTCTATACTGTGCCTTTAGCTGTGCTGTGCCTCCTGCGGGGAACACCCTCCCTGTCTTTTGCTCTCCCCATTCCATGCTGATCGCTTCTCTCTCATCTCTGACTCACCCTGGCGATAGAATCTTCCGGGCTACCCACCACCTGCCACCATCCGTCTTTGGCCACAATTCCTTAGGACACCTGTTCTGCTTTATCAGACCCTGCTTACTTGGCTTTCCTCTGTGGGTAAATTAAGGAGAGCAGGTTCAATTCAGGGAGCAGCCTGAAGACTTAACTGTGATGATGTGGGCCAGTCTGGGATGGCTACTGAAGGTAGAGTTGATCATAGGCTCTGTGCGTGGGGACCCACTGTCCAGGGTGAGGTCAGGTCCTACTATGTCCTCAGAGCCACTTGTTAAATTTTCAGGGATTTTCCTGGTGTTTCAACACAACCTTTTGCTAAACCATTGTTGAACTGCAGCCATAGGCTTACCACAGATACAAGAGTTTGGCAAAAATCTGTTGTTATTGTTCAGCCGCTAAGTCATGTCTGACTCTGCGACCCCATGGACTGCAGCATGCCAGGCTTCCCTATCCTTCACTGTCTCCCAGAGTTTGCTCAAACTCATGTCCATTGAGTCAGTGATGCCATCCAACCATCTTGTCCTTTGTTGTCCCTCTTCTCTAATCCTGCCCTGCATCTTTCCCCAGCATCAGGGTCTTTTCCAATGAGTCAGCCCTTTGTATCAATTGAGCAAAGTATTGGAGCTTCAGCATCAGCCCTTCCAATGAATATTCAGGGTTGATTTCCTTTAGGATTGATGGCAACAATCTAGGGATGCATTCTTTGAGACTCTTTTGGGTAGATGGAATTTACAATAAAGAGTATTGTGTATTTTACTAATTATTTGTAAATTGTGTGCTTTGTATCAGCAAAATTTATTTTATTCATGTTTTCTAGAGAGCCTATTTGTTAAGCCTTTGCCAGCACCCCATATCAAGACTGTTCCGTGTTCAAGTGTTTTGTTAGAGGAGAATCAAGTGCTGTGAAATCAAGGGGAAGAGAAGTTTGCTTGGTCCTGTGGGGTTGGAAAACTCTAAAATGAATGTTGGGAACTGGTACTAAGAAGCCCTCAGCTCTGCTCACAGTCACAGACCTTGTGCGTTCATGCTAAGTCACTTCAGTTGTGTCCATCTCTTTGCAAGTCTATGGACTGTAGCCCACCAGGCTCCTCTGTCCATGGGATTCTCCAGACAAGAGTACTAGAGTGGGCTGCCATGCCCTTCTCCAGGGGTGTCTTCCTGACCCAGGGGTCGAAATTACATTTCTTACATCTTTTGCATCGGCAGGTGGGTTCTTTACCACTAACACCACCTGGGAAAACCTCACCAGTGGAGAAATGAGGTCTAGATGCCCGTTTTCCAGTACTTGTTCCTCTAGCATGCCGGCCTCTTGTGAGCTTTCCCAGCTCTTTCCTGGTTCTCAGGGGCTGCACAGATGTCCTCAGCCTCCCCTGGCCTTTCCCAGGCTGGGGACGGGGGGAAGGTGGGGAAGGGGCCTCCCTTGGAGGCATTCTGAGGCACATCTGCCATGCTGTGCTCCCGGCCGTCCAGACATCCTTCAGTCACGCTCTGACAGATGCATCCAAATAAATCAGTGCACAGCAGGAAAGGGCTCAGAGAGTTCCAAGTCTAGTGAAACCAGATCTGGTCTGGAGGGACAGACAGGAGCCACATCTGAGGGCGCCAGGAGGGCCAGGCCCTGGGCCAGACCTGGGTGCTGGTGCTCAGATGGGAGCCGGAGAGGCCCCTCCCCAGTAGGGATCTTTCTGAGCCTTCTCCTGGCCCCAAGGGGCCGCTTGTCCTCTCCCCGCTCAATTGGACTTTTGATCTGTGAATTGGATGGGCCCCATGTGTGAGAGCATACAGCTGGCCAGCCAGTGCTCGCCCAGGTTCTCAGACCTGTGGGTCCAGGTTAGTCTCTGGGTCCATGAGGATGCATGCCTGGCCTGGGATGCTCACCAGTCAGGTTCACCTAACCCTAATCCCAACCTCTTGACTGGTCAGAGGGATTGGAAGCCTGCTGTTTTCCAGTCACCAGAGTTGGGTGAGAAGACCTGCTGTGTCCAAGGATGTACCTGTAGATGCTGTGGGTTCTAAGCAGACATGACAGACGAGCACTGGTCTATTTTCATGGTGCAAAGAATCACAAATTTTCCCTCCCCAGGAATTTCCTTCCGGGCCATCACATCCTTTTTTCCCCCCCAGGTCATGCACATAAGGGCTTCCGTAACCTCCTTTACTGACGGGTCCCAGCACCTCCAGTCCATGTGTGGACACCCGGAGGGCAGTGAATGAGCCTCTTTCTGTGGTCTGTCTTTCAAAACTCTTTAGCCCTGGCACATTCCTTCTGATTGTAAGCTAAAGAGAGTGGTGCCTAGGTAGCTTGCCCCGGTTCATGGGAGCTTGACTTCCTAGATTCAGAGGAAAACGAAGCCTTATTTTTCCTCCACTTGGAAACTGTCACTTGTGCTGGTGGGGCAGCGACAGCAGAGGAGCGGCGTGTCATTTGGGCTCATGGGCATCTCAGAAGGGGCAGCTGAATCCTGGATCCAGAAGACAGGGTCCAGGGTCCTGGAGTCCAAAGTGATGGCTAGAGCGGTCCCAGACAGTCAGCTTGGGAACACTTGTTCCAGGGCAGCACCAGCTCGCTGTCTGTCTTCTTATTGACGTATGGAATCCAGGCCGCTAATTTCTAGCCAGGAGCCCCAGGAAGCAGACCTGTGTTGTTTCTCACACCCTAGCCAGCCTGCAGGGAACTGATGGCCGCCAGAGAGAGGCCAGGAGCCAGCAGGTGAAGGGTGCCCCCGACGGAGGCTTACCTCACCCGCCTGGCATCAGGGCTGACTCAGAGGACAGGGTCTCGTATCACTGCCCGCTCCCGTGCTCCCCTTGGCAGTTCCCTCTCCGCAGTCAGAGCAGGCCAGCTCTTCTGCGCTTCCATAACAGGGCCTGACTGCGCCTGGCGTGCCCGCGCTGACAAAGTCCAAAAATAAATGCAATCGACCAATAAAGATTTGAAATGCGACTAGTGGGGAGATGAAAAATGGGCAAGTCTGATGGCCGTGGGTCCTGCAAGGCCAGCAAGGGATAAGAACCATGCAAAGACCACAGGGGGCTCCTTCTTCCCTTACCCAGTGTCTCTCACTCCAGCGGTCCCCAACCTTTCTTGGCACCAGGAACCAGGGAGATAAGTTTTCCACAGACCCAGGAGGGGGATGGTTTCAGGATGATCCAAGCACATCACATTTGTTGTGCACTTTATCCTGGTGGCTCAGATGATAAAGAGCCTGCAGTGCGGGAGACCTGGGTTTGATCCTTGGGTCAGGAGGAACCCCTGGAGAAGCGGATGGCTTCCCACTCCAGGTTCTTGCCTGGGGAATCCCATGGACAGAGGGGCCTAGTGGGCTATAGTCCATGGGGTTGCAAAGAGACGGATGTGACTGAGCAACTAACACTTATTTCTATTATGATTATATGGTGATATATCATGACATAATCATACAACTTACCATAATGCAGAATCAGACAATCAGGCATTAGATTCTCATAAGGAGCATGCAGCCTAGATTCTTTGCATGCACAGTTCGTAGTAGGTTGTAGGGTTTGAGCTCCTATGAGAATCTAATGCTGCTGATCTGACAGGAGGCAGAGCTCAGGCAGTAACGTGAATGAGGGAAGTGGCTATAAATACAGATGAAGGTTTGCTCATTAGCCCACCGCTCACCTCCTGTTGTGCAGCCCAGTTCCTAACAGGCCACGACTGGTACCAATCTGTGGCCCAGGGATTGGGCACCCCTGCCCTGCACAACAGCTTCCTTCCATCACTTCCTATTATTGTTGTTGTTTAGTCGCTAAGTTGTATCCAACTCTTTGCGACCCCATGGACTATAGCCTGCCAGGCTCCTCTGTCCATGGGATTTTCCAGGCAAGAATACTGCAGCGGGTTGCCATTTTCTCCTCCAGGGGATCTTCCCGAGCCAGGGATAGAACCTGTGCCTCCTGCTTGGCAGGTGAATTCTTTACCACTGAGCCACCTGGGAAACGCCTATCACTTCTTGTAAATAACAATAAATCCACAGCCAGGTGGGCACGTATTCCTATGTGGTTTTCTGATAAAAGCCTACTGAAAGCTGTGCGGAGAGTCATCAGAGAGTATGGGAGGGGTTTGTCATCTCCATTTTTATACTGAGAAGCTAAGAGGAGGTTCAGTGACAGGCCCAGCTTGTAAAAGACAGGGCTGATTCTAGGAGAGAATATTCTGATTCCTAACTGGTAGCTCCTTCCTCTGCAGCAGATTTTCTCCCCACCACTCCTCTGTCTGGTGTCCTGTGCTCTATCAAGCACCTGCTGCTTTAGGTTAATGCCTGTTAGACCTAACAAGGACTTCCCAGGTGGTGCTAGTGGTAAAGCACCTGCCTGCCAATGCGGGTCAGGCATAGGAGACACAGGTTCGATCCCTGGTTTAGAAAGATCTCCTGGAGGAGGGCATGGCAACCCACTCCAGTATTCTTGCCTGGAGAATCCCATGGACGGAGAAGCCTGGTAGGCTACAGTCCACAGGGTCACAAAGAGCTGGACACAACTGAAGTGACTTAGCACACACACAGACCTGATAAATCAAACTATGACAAAACTTCATCAGATATATGCAATGTGGATGGTCAGAAAGGAGATATTTTTGAGTGGGTTACATGGTAGCTTTTAATGTAGAATTGCCAGATTTAGCAAATAAAAATATGGATACCTAGTTCAATGTGAACTTCAGATAAACAATGACATTTTTAGTCTAAATATGTCCTAAATAATTGCTCAAGACTCACCTTATACTAAAAATCTGATATTTAGATTGAACTAGGTATTCTGTGTTTTATCTGGCAAGCCTATTTTAATGGTCCCTAAAACCGTGGGAACATCATTTTCATTATTGCCAGACAAGCTCTACATTAGAATATAATGATTTGTTAGTCGAGGAGGATGTCTTAGAAAAAAGTTAAGTTTCTGGGTGGGTTTGAAATTAGCTTTGTGGAATTAACTAGGTGATAGGCAGGGATGGGTTGAACTAAAACTCCTAGAATCTGTCCAGTTTATGCAGCCTTCACGTTTCCAGCCATTGGTTTTCATAGCCACAGAGCTCTTGGAGGCTGTGTGTGTTACTGTTTCATTTCGTTGTGTTTTCCACTCTTATTTCACCTTTGTGTTTCAGTTTGTTTCATTTCCATTGACCTGTCTTCAAGTTCACTAATTCTTTCCTTTACTGTTTCGAGACAATGGGTGAGTTGGCTATGGGTTTCAGCAGCAAGAATCAACTCTCCAGAAATGGACAAGGTTGTAGCTGTAAGTGACTGACCATAAGAAAGAACTTTCTGTGATGGAGAATGTGGAGTCCTGGAAGGGAAGGTTGAAGGAATCTGATCCCCAGCACAGCTTATGTGGCATCCTGTGGGGAGGGCGTGAGGCTCCAGTCTTGTCAAGTCTTTCCTAACACAAGCATTGCGTCTGCTGTGGTTTAAAGGTACAGGGAGAGGTTTTCCTGATGTTTTTCCTAAGGTGCCAAGGCTAATTCCACATGGAAACTGGGCAAAGGCTTGAGCCCAATAAAGGGAAAGTGGGAAATGAAAAAACGTCAGGGAGAGAGTCAAGGTGAGAAGATTTCCACCCTTAAGAAAAGGCCAGCTAAATTTGCAGGCTTGAGGTCTCTAAGCCCATAGCCTTGTAGTGGGTGTTGTACTGGGTCAGGGAACCTTGCAAGGTGAGAACATGCTGGACAGTTCCTGGAGATAACTATACACATTCTAAAGATCATGAACACCTGGTTTGGGACTCTAGTAGATATGCTTTGCCCACATTTGTGAGTGCCTGTGATTATTGGGGTAACACCCTGTGGTGGTAACTCTGGGAACTATAATGTTTAATAGGGCTCAGTCCCAGCTTTATGGAGCGTTTACTTAAGAAATGCCTGGAATGCTTCCCTTAAGATCTTAGGTTTTTAAAATTTTTTTCCTGTTTGACTTTCAGCTTAAATATCAATGACTTCAACATACCTTTCCTACAAGTCTAATCTAATGTTCCCCTTCCCTCATTTCACATTCCTGTAATCAACAAGATCTAATATTTTCCTGTTTATTTATTGCCTTATTTACTCATTGGCTATCTTTCCCTTCTAGAATATAAGCTCAGTAAGGATCTGTAACAGGTTTCCTCCTCCCATTCCCTGCTGTATTTCCCTTGTCTGACAAATAATAGGTATTCAATACAGTTTATTTAATGAATGAAGAAAAGGAAAATTCTTTGGTCATAGTTTTTGCTGCTATATGGTGAATTAGTATTGGACCTAAAGAGGATTCCAGAACTCCTTTTAACATTCAGCTGTGTTTTTGTCCAGTTTCTTGTTTAACAGCCTAATAAGCATTATGTAAAAACAGAAGGCAGAATAGTCTCAGAGTGTGAGATTTTAGAAGACCGTGTCTGTGTCACTCTTTTCTTACAGTGATGAACTAATGGACAGAAGGAATTAATGGATGTTTTGCTGACTGATTGATTAATTAAAGTTTAAGCTCGGGGAGGCTCTGACACTGTGCGGCATTCCTTTGTGAGCTGCTATTCCTCTCCTCCAGTTGTTCTGAAGATCCACTCTGTGCAGTAGATGAGTGCTTAGGTCCTAGAAACCTTGAAGAACAAAGAACATGGATTCACACAATCCATATACAAAGGAATATATTTATCTGATTGAAAAACTACAACTTCATATTTAAATAAGGCAATTTATAGCAGTGCCTCATGAAGCCTATCTCCTACAGGAAATGACTATGATTTTAGATACCCAAACACATAATAAAATCCAGCAATGGGTTGTCAGTTCTGTTAAGTCTGTCTCTGAGTGCCTGGCTGAGCTGCCTGAGGAGGCAGAGTCCTTTGCAGCTTTAAGGTCAAAGGTCCTGTGTCAACAGGTGCTAGGGTCACAACAGAATTTGACCTCAGATCTTGCTAAGCTAAACAGACCTGACTTTCTGCTCAAAAGTAACAGGACAAAGGAGTGTGGTGGGGGAAGCAGGAGACAGGAGACAGAGAGTGATAGAGACACAAAGAGAGGCAGAGAGAAGGAGAGACAGGGACAGAGATAGGCGGACAGACAGACATAGAGATAATTGGTTAATTCGTTCAGTTATTTTTTTTCTATCACATTTATTAACCTCTTACAAGGGCTAGACATGTTACTAAGCCTTGCTAGTCTTGGCAAGATGAAACAGATAAGGTCTCTGACCCTGCACGATGGTGCTGAAAAGGGAAAGGACACAGGTGTTGGAGTTGGTTTGGAGGAAGACAACTGGCTTGGATTGAGATATATTGGTCTTGAGAGGCCAGCAGGACATTGAATTGGAAGATTCCAGTCATCATGTTGCCTCTGTACGCATGCATGCTGCCGCTTCAGTTGTGTCCAACTCTTTGTGACCCCATGGACTATAGACTGCCAGGCTCCTTTGTCCATGGGATTCTCCAGGCAAGAAAACTGGAGTAGGTTGCCATGCCCTTCTCCAGGGAATCTTCCCAACCCAGGAATTGAACCCGTGTCTCTTAGGTCTCCTGCACTGCAGGTGGGTTCTTTACCACTAGTGCCACCTGAGAAGCCCAATTTTGCCTCTAGACCCACAATTCAACTGCCTAGACCCACAAATCCTAGCTGGGATATCCATAATTTCTTGGTGGACATTTTGAATTCAACACACCCAAAGCTGAATTTCACCCCCCACACATACTTCTCCTACATGTTCCCTGCCCTTTGAACAACACTGCCACCAGCCCAAGCTGGAAGCCCAGGAGCCCCTCTGATTAATCCACCTCCCTCATTCTCTATTTCCCACTTCCCCGATCTGAACTCCTGTCAATTTCAACTCCAAAATATCGCTTGAATCCTCCTCTTCCCTCTCTCTGATTTAAGTCCCAGCTTGGGCTTCCACCAATCCCATCTGGCCTCCTACAACCGACCTTCCTCTCACTGGTCTACCTCACCCCCTCTGGCTCCTTCTCTCACTCTCTCTTCATCAAACAGCAGCTAGAGTGACATTTCAAAGCGCCAGTCCATTTCACCCGTGCCCTGGGTAACATGTCTCGGTGGCAAACCCTCTTGCTCTCAGGAAGATGACAAATGTCTGACACAGCTTCAAAGCGTAACCCATCAAGGCTCATGGTATCCTTAATCTATAGTAACTAATCAGAGGCCAGACAAGAAATCCAGGCAAGGCTTTACTGTGGCCCCTGCTGCAGCAGTGGGGAGCAAACAAACAGTATGTTCCCTTGGTCCTCCCTGAGTGGGGGCAAGTTGGTTTCTTATTGGGGTGAGGGCAGGGGGCTGTCAGAGGTTGGACCAGAGGGGTGACTCTGGTGGTTTGCTACCCCTTTGGTTGTGTTGTGTGCAGGGGGCATGTGCAATATTCTGGTATTTCTCCTGACCCCCTGCTTTTGCTCCCAGCTCTTCAGAAGTGGCAGTTGGGCTTTTTGGGCTTTTTGTATTTTGCTGTCCATAATTTACCCCAACTATGTATCCCAGACATTTTTAGTCCTTTTTAGTTTCTTTGTATTTTGTTGCTCAAGGGAGACCTTTGTCCAGGGGCAGTCACTGCAGAAAAGTGTCTCAGGCCTCAGGTCCCAGCCTGTCTCACAAGGAACACCATGTCTGACCCTCAAGGCTTGTCCCCTGTCTTCATTTGTTCTGTTTCAACCACATGGACTTTCTTCAGCCTTGTGCTTGCCTTTCTTCTTCTGCAGAGCTTTTGCATGTGCTGTAGGCAGAATAATGACTCCCCAAAGATGCACGTCTATTAATTCCCAGAATCTGTGAATGTGTTGTACTCCATGGCAGAAAGAGGCAATAAAGTTCTAGGTGGAATGAAGATAGTTAATGAGCTGATCTTAACACAGGGAGATCATCATGGATTATCTGCATGGGCCCAATATAATCTTAAGAGTCCTCAAAGGTGGAAGAGAGGGCTAGAAGAAGGTTGGAGTGACTTGGTAGGAGAAGGACTCAACCCATCCTAGCAGACTTTGAAGACTGAAGGAAGCCACATGCTGGAGAATCTAGGGAGTTTCCAGAAGCTAGATGAGTCAAGGAGCCTTCAGAAAGAATTGCAGCTCTGCTGACATTTTGATTTGTGCTCAGTGGGATTCGTATCTCTCTTCTAAATTACAGAAGTATATGATAATAAAAATGTGTTGTTTTAAGCCACTGTTTGCAGTGATCTGTTATGGAAGCCATAGGAAACTCATATACATGCTGTCCCTTTGCCTGGAATGCACTTCTTCCACTTTGTTCTCTATTTAACTCTTCAGATTTTAGCCAAGTGCCATTTCCTCAAGATCCCCTGTCTAGGTGACAGCTGCTTTTATAAGAGGTACTCTAAGCTTTGTCTTCCTCTCCTTTTTAATCACTCATTATAATTGCAGTTGTGTGTCTTTATATGAGACGTAGCACATTATGCTGGTTAAAAGCTCAGATGGACATAGGGATTGACATGTACGTGGTGCTATATTTAAAATAGATAACCAACAAGGACCTACTGTACACTACAGGAAACTCTGCTCAATTTTCTGTAATAAGCTAAATAACAAAATAATTTGAAAAAGAATAGAAAAAAAATAAAACAAAATGCCAAAGAGTAAATACCAGAGGAGTCCCTTGCAAGATCTTCATGTATTTACTTCTCTCTGTTTACAGATTTCTACATCAAGCTTCTAATGTTCTAAAACTTTCACGTTCAAGCCATTTTATGTTATCAGTCTCATAAAACAAATTTAAAGCAGCCCTGAAAGGGAGACGTTAAATAAATGAAGAATATTACAGCTAGAGTCTGGCTACTTATCTTGTCATTGCTGAATTTTTGAGACACCAGTTACTGGTCAGTTAACGGATATCTTTATTGATAAGAACAATTAACATGATTTAGGGATTAAAAAAAAGCACAGATGGACCCTTGAGCTTAATGTCCTGAATTTGAATCCTGCTTCCGTCTTTTATCTGTGTGACCTTGTACCAGTCATTTAACCTTTCTATGCATGCCTCCGTTATCTCACTGATAAAGCAGAAATGATGATGATATCTCTTTCATAGCACTGTTGTGAGAGCTAAGTAAGTTCATAAAGTGCCTAGAGCAGCGTCTGTGCTACAGTAAGATATTGTGGGTACACACTCTCTATGTTGACCTTTCCCTGCAAAATGGTATCTTCTTTCAGGACAGGGATGGAGGCCATTCCTGCTTGCCATTTTTGTTTGACACCTGCAAGGGTTTTGGCATATTAAAATAGGTGCTCAGTATATAAAATATATATATATATATATATATATATGTGTGTGTGTGTGTGTGTGTGTGTGTGTGTGTGCGTGCGTGTGTGTGTGTGTGTGTGCGCATGCACGTGCATAATGAATGAATACATGAAAGAAAGAATTGGTGCAGAATTTGAGTTTGGGAGAGGATGGGTCTGAAAAAACATATCAGAAATGACTGTTTTCCTGAACTGGTGACACTAAAGGCAGGATTTTTCAAGATTGGCACAAACTGACATCTTTATTTGGATAATTCTTTGGTGTGAGAGCTGCTCTGTGCATGGTAGTATGTTTACCAGCATCCCTAGGCTCAATCCAAAATGGATGGGTCATAGTGGAGAGTTCTGACAAAACGCGGTCCACTGGAGAAGGGAATGGCAAACCACTTCAGCATTCTTGCCTTGAGAACCCCATGAGCAGTATGAAAAGGCAAAAAGATATGACACTGAGAGACAAATTCCCCAGGATGGCACGTGCCCAATATGCTACTGGAGAAGAGCAGAGATATAGCTCCAGAAGGAATGAAAAGGCTGAGCCAAAGCAGAAACAATGCCCAGTTTTAGATGTGTCTGGTGGTGAAAGTAAAGTCTGATGCTATAAACAACAATATTGCAAAGGAACCTGGAATGTTAGGTCCATGAATCAAGGCAAATTGGAAGTGGTCAAACAGGAGATGCCTAGAGTGAATATCAACATTTTAGGGAATCAGTGAACTAAAAGGGACAGGAATGGGAGAATTTAATTCAGATGACCATTATATCTACTACAGTGGGCAAGAATCCCTGAGAAGAAATGGAATAGCCCACATAGTCAACTCAAGAGTCTGAAATGCAGTACTTGAGTGCAATCTCAAAAACAACAGAATGATCTTGGTTCATTTACAAGGCAAATCAATCACTATCACAGTAATCCAAGTCTATGCCCCGACGAGTAATGCTGAAGAAGCTGAAGTTGAACGGTTCTGTGAAGACCTACAAGACCTTCTAGAACTAAAACAAACAAACAAAAGAAGATGTGCTTTTCATCATAGGGGACTGGAATGCAAAAGTAGGAAGTCAAGAGATACCTGGAGTAACAGGCAAGTTTGGCCTTGGAGTAAAGAATGAAGCATGGCATAGGCCAAGAGGGTTTTGCCAAGAGAATTCACTGGTCATAGAAAACACCCTCTTCCAAAAAAACAAGAGATGACTCTACACATGGACATCACCAGATGGTCAATACTGAAATCAAACTGATTGTATTTTTTGCAGCCAAAGAAGGAGAATCTCCATACAGTCAGCAAAAACAAGACCGAGAGCAGACTGTGGCTCAGATTATGAACTCCTTATTGCCAAATTCAGACTTAAAATGAAGAAAGTGGGGAAAACCACTAGACTATTCAGGTATGACCTAAATCAAATCCCTTATGATTATACAGTGGAAGTGACAAATAGATTCAAGGGATTAGATCCGATAGACAGAATGCCTGAATAACTATGCATAGAGGTTTGTAACACTGTACAGGAGGCAGAGATCAAAACCATTCTCAAGAAAAAGAAATGCAAAAAGGTAAAATGGTTGTCTGAGGAGGCCTTATAAATAACTGAGAAAAAGAAGAGAAGCTAAAGGCAAAGGAGAAAAGGAAAGATATATCCATCTGAGTTCCAATGCAGAATTCCAAAGAATAGCAAGGAGAGATAAGAAATCCTTTCTAAGTGAACAATGCAAAGAAATAGAGGAAAATGATAGAACGGGAAAGACTAGAGGGCTTCTCTCCTAACTCAGTCGGTAAAGAATCTGCCTGCAATGCTGGAGGCCCAGGTTCAATTCCTAGGTCGGGAAGATACTCTGGAGTAGGAAAAGATACTCCAGTATTCTGGAGAATACCATGGACAGAGGAGCTTGGCAGGCTACAGTCCATGGGATCACAAGAGTCGGATACAGTGTAGCAGCTAAATCACCACCACCAGATATCTCTTCAAGAAAATTAGAGATATCAAGGAAACATTTAATGCAAAGATGGGCACAATAAATGACAGAAACAGTATGGACCTAACAGAAGCAGAAGATATTAAGAAAAGATGGCAAGAATACACAGAAATATACAAAAAAATCTTAATGACCTGAATAACCACGATGGTGTGATCACTCAGCTGGGACCAGACATCCTGGAGTACAAAGTCAAGTGGGCCTTAGCAAGCATCACTACGAACAAAACTAGTGGAGGTGATGGAATGCCAGCTGAGCTATTTCAAATCCTAAAAGATGATGCTGTGAAAGTGCTGCACTCAATATGCCAGCAAATTTGGAAAACTCAGCAGTGGCCACAGGACTGGAAAAGGTCAGTTTTTATTCTAATCCTAAAAAAAACAATGCCAAAGAATGTTCAAACTACCTCACAACTGCACTCATTTCATATGCTAGCAAAGTAATGCTCAAAATTTTACAAGCAAGGCTTCAACAGTACATGAACAGGGAATTTCCAGATGTACAAGCTGGATTTAGAAATGGCAGATGAACCAGAGATCAAATTGCCAACATCCTTTGTATTGCAGGGAAAGCAAGAGAGTTCCAGAAAAAGTACCTACTACTGCTTCATTGACTATGCTAATACATTTGACTGTGTGAATCACAACAAACTATGGAAAATTCTGAAAGAGATGGGAATACCACACTACCTTACTTACCTGCCTCCTGAGAAATCTGTGTACAGGTCAAGAAGCAACAGTTAGAACTGGACATAGGACAACAGACTTGTTCCAAATTGGGAAAGCAGTATGTCAAGGCTGTATAGTGTCATCCTGCTTATTTAACTTACATGCAGAGTACATCATGCAAAATGCCAGGCTGGATGAAGCACAAGCTGGAATCAAGATTGCCAGGAGAAATATCAATAACCTCAGATATGCAGATGACACCACACTTATGGCAAAAAGCAAAGAGGAACTAAAGAGTTTTTTGTTGGAGGTGAAAGGGGAGAGTGAAAAAGCTGGTTTAAAGCTCATCGTTCAGAAAACTAAAATCATGGCATCTGGTCCCATCACTTCATAGCAAACAGATGGGAAAAAATGGAAACAGTGACAGACTTTATTTTCTTGGGCTCCAAAATCACTGCAGACAGCAACTGCAGCCATGAAATTAAAGTGAAAGTGAAAGTCACTCAGTCATATCCGAGTCTTTGTGATCCCATGGAATTTAGTACAGTCCATGGAATTCTCCAGGCCAGAATACTGGAGTGGGCAGCCTTTCCCTTCTCCAATTAAAAGATGCCTGCTGTTTGGAAGAAAAGCTATGACAAACCTAGACAGCATATGAAAAAGCAAGACATTACTTTGCTGACAAAGGTAGTCAAAGAGGTAGTTTGATTACTTTGTAGTCAAAGCTATGGTTTTTCCAGCAGTCATGTATGGACGTGAGTTCAGTTCAGTTCAGTCGTGTCTGTTTGCAACTCCATGGACTGCAACACACCAGGCCTCCCTGTCCATCACCAACTCCTGGAGTTTACTCAAACTCATGTCCATTGAGTCAGTGATGTGATCCAACCATCTCATCCTCTGTCATCCCCTTCTCCCGCCTTCAATCTTTCCCAGCATCAGGGTCTTTTCAAATGAGTCAGCTCTTCACGTCAGGTGCCCAAAGTATTGGAGTTTCAGCTTCAACATCAGTCCTACCAATGAATATCCAGGACTGGTTCCTTTTGGATGGACTGGTTGGGTGTCCTTGCAGTCCAGGGGACTCTGAAGAGTCTTCTCCAACACCACAGTTCAAAAGCATCAATTCTTTGGTGCTCAGCTTTCTTTAAAGTCCAACTCTCACATCCATACAATACTACTGGGAAAACCATAGCCTTGACAAGACAGACTTTTGTTGGCAAAGTAATGTCTCTACTTTTTAATATGCTGTCTAGGTTGGTCATAACTTTCCTTCCAAGGAGTAAGCGTCTTTTAATTTCATGGTTTCAGTCACCATCTGCAGTGATTTTGGAGCTCCCAAAAATAAAGTCAGCCACTGTTGCCACTGTTTCCCGATCTATTTGCCATGAAGTGATGGCACCAGTTGCTATGATCTTCGTTTTCTGAATGTTGAGTTTTAAGCCAATTTTTTCACTCTCCTCTTTCACTTTCATTAAGAAGCTCTTTAGTTCTTCTTTGCTTTCTGCCCTAAGGGTAGTGTCATCTGCATATCTGAGGTTATTGATATTTCTCCTAGCAATCTTGATTCCAGCTTGTGATTCATCTAGCCCAGCATTTCTCATGATGTACTCTGCATATAAGTTAGATAAGCAGGGTGATAATATACCGCTTTGACGTACTCCTTTTCCTATTTGGAACAAGTCTGTTGTTCCATGTCCAGTTCTAACTGTTGCTTCCTGACCTGCATACAGATTTCTCAAGAGGCAGGTCAGGTGGTCTGGTATTCCCATCTCTTTCAGAATTTTCCACAGTTTATTGTGATTCACACAGTCAAAGTCTTTGGCATAGTCAATAAAGAGAGTTTTTCTGAAAAAAAAAAAAAAGAGAGAGTTTTTCTGGAATTCTCTTACTTTTTCTATGATCCAGTGGATGTTGGCAATTTAATCTCTAGTTCCTCTGCCTTTTCTAAAACCAGCTTGAACATCTGGAAGTTCATGGTTCATGTATTGCTGAAGCCTGGCTTGGAGAATTTTGAGCGTTACTTTACTAGCATGTGAGAGGAGTGCAATTGTGTGGTAGTTTGAACATTCTTTGGCATTGCCTTTCTTTGGGATTGGAATGAAAACTGACCTTTTCCAGTCCTGTGGCCACTGTTGAGTTTTCCAAATATGCTGGCATATTGAGTGCAGCACTTTCACAGCATCATCTTTTAGGATTTGAAATAGCTCAACTGGGATTCCATCACCTCCACTAGCTTTGTTCATAGTGATGCTTGTTAAGGCCCACTTGACTTTGCACTCCAGGATGTCTGGCTTGAGGTGAGTGATCACGCCATCATGATTATCTGGGTCATGAACATATTTTTTGTACAGTTCTTCTGTGTATTCTTGCCACCTCTTCTTAATATCTCCTGCTTCTGTTAGGTCCTTTATTGAGCCCATTTTTGCATGAAATGTTCCCTTGGTATCTCTAATTTTCTTGAAGAGATCTCTAGTCTTTCCCATTTTATTGTTTTAGTTGGACCATAAAGAAGGCTGAGCACTGAAGAATTGATGCTTTTGAATTGTGGTGTTGGAGAGGACTCTTGAGAGTCCGACAGCATGGAGATCAAACTAGTCAATCCTAAAGGAAATCAGTCCTGAATATTCATTGGAATGACTAATGCCTAAGCCGAAGGTCCAATACTTTGGCCACCTGATGAGAAGTGCTGAATTACTGGAAAAGACCCTGATACTGGGAAAGATTGAAGGTGGGAGGAGAAGGGGACAACAGAGGATGAGATGGTTGGATGGCATCACTGACTCAATAGGCATGAGTTTGAGCAGGAGATGGTGAAGGACAGGGAAGCCTCACCTGCTGCAGTCCATGGGGTTGCAAAGAGTTGAACGTGACTTAGTGACTGAACAGCAACAAAGTCTTAATCCACTAGATTCTAGTAGTACAACCCTCCACACCACTTGGAATGACGAAAAATAGATCCAGACATTCCCATATGTGCGCTGGGGGACAGGATCATCCCTGTTTGAGAACCCTTGCTCTAAGGGTGTAACCACCACCCAAGCAGCAAATGTGAGTTGGGAACCTGTGAGTACAGTGCTGGTCTGTGCCTGACAGGACTCCCAGAATATCTACTGCTCAAACCCCAGTGGCTTATCTGTACCGGCTCAGCTTCTTGAGGTCTCGGAATATAAGAGAGAGATTTGGTGTGAGAATGATGGCGAGACCACCCTTCTTAAAGCTACAACAGTCATTTACTGAAAACAGGAAGGGTTTATCTCAAAGCAGATTTTGAACTTTTCAGAAGACAGATTTTCATGCTAATCTAAATGCCAGAAAGATGTGAATAAATTAGATAACATTTTGGATAAACAGCTGAACATTACCTTTGGCTTCCTTCATTATCAGCTTCAAAATGAAAGGAACCCCTCCCCCACTTTTTTCCCCCATAAAGCAGCACTCTTTACGTTCTGTTTATTCTCAGAAAAGTGTTACTTGGGTAAATCCTGGCAGATAAATATATGAATTTCCGGTATTGAGGGCAGAAGTAGATAACTGGAGGAGGTGATGAGAATCTCTTCTCCAGAGAGTTTCATAAGAAGGTTAGAGTTGATAGAAGTGGAGAGAAACAGGTGGAATAAATTGCAAGCATCCTTCTGTCTGGGGGTTCTCTCTGTGTATATGGCTGGGTGGTGAAGTTCAGCGGGACAGGGCAATGGCCAGTCCTTAGGGACGGAAGATCCACATTCCTCTCCATACCACTCCTTAGGCTTGACCTGCAGGCCTTCACTCAATAGAGAAGAAAACTGGAAACTCAGCACTTAAGTGAGAAGCAAGATAGTTCTGACCTCTCCTCTAAAAGGGGTCCAGAGAATGAATCAAAGGCAAGGTCAAGGGGCCCCAAAGAACATCAGGAAAAACAAGTTTCTCCACTTTCTCAGGCAGCTGAAAGGATGGGGAAGATAAGCTGAAGTTGCCCAGGCAGCTTGGAAGGAAAGGAGCCCACAGATAGGACAGAATCTATTTTTAAAGCGGAGGTGGAGCCAAGTTAGCACAGCGGGTCCTGTGCTCCCATGAGGCCTGGTGACAGGTCACTGCCCTCGGGGACCAATCTCCAGACTGCACTCATGACTTTCCCGAGGCACCCAGTGGAAGTCAGCAACACAGGACTGGTCTCACGCCCAGTTATAGATGGTCTGTGTTTTACATGTCCTTTCATGTGACAATGCCAGCTGCTAATGCAGTTTCTTTCTCTTTTCAAGTCGGTGCGCTGTAGGTGAGGAGAGCTTATATGCAAGCCATAGACTGGTTCCAGGAAGAAAATGAAATGAAAAAGCTAGATCCAGAGAGAGCGGGTCCTGGTAGGAAGGTGAATGGACTCTCAAAAGGTAAGACTGAGGAGACAAAGGTGATTATAAAGACCATGGGATGTTTTGGGAAGGGAAATCGTGGCCAGGCTGATCACGTACGTAAAACAGAACTTAGAGAGCACGGAATCCAACAGGCTCATTTTACAGATGAGGAGAGGAAGCCAAGAAGGGATTTAATTGCTCAAGGCCAAATATCTGAGTCAATACAGAGATAGATGTCATAGGAGCCAACTGCGTATTGTAGCCATCACATACCATACTCTCCAGCCTCACTGATATTCCACCCCTTAATCTAATGAACTATGCAAGATACCTAGGGAGTAAGTAATAACTTTAGTTTTTGCTTTTTCTGTGGATAGTAATTTATTGGTAGAAGTTGCCAAGAAATTATAGGATGTTTTGCAATCAATAATTCACACATCATTTTCCCCATGTAGCTAGTTTTCTTTTCAAAAAGCAGTTTGTTTAAAAATATATAAAGACATTTATCTCTATAACATATTATAATACTAAGATTTTGTACTTAGATGGGCTTGACTTGGGGAAAGGGGGCTTAGATAAATTTTTTTGTACAGAATTTTGAATGTATGGAGCAGAAACTCTGACACTCTTCTCTCTAGTTCTCTCTGCATTTAAATTCTTTCTTTCTTAGAGTGTCAACGAGTGATAATGATTATTTCCACTGTACTTGCCTTTTTCAGACCTCACATGGGTTATAGCATAGTCACCGTACCATTGACCTCTGGGCACCATATTTTAAGAGAGATGCATTTAGACATTTCAAAAGTTGATTGAAAGAAGAGATGAAGGGGAGGAGATTGAACTGTTGTCAGGTATGTGGGAGGAGACCCAGAGTATGTAGACCACCCCCTTTCTCCTCAAAGCCTGTTTATTTTGATTGATTGATTGGTTGATTGATTTAGTGACACCAAAGTTAGATGTTGCCAAATAGTCAGTTGGAAGTGCTGGGCATTGTCTTTGGATTTTTGAAGTTGGTAGGACATGTGAATTTAGAACTTTCAGTAGAAAGTTGATGAAAGGATTGGGGAGAACAGAAACCAGGGTAGAGCCTATAGAGGGGTATATAAGAAGAGTGGAAGTAGTTCAAGTAAATGCTATGATCCTTTCCAAATTGGTAAATTTATCTCTGTTCTCACAATAATTTATTTGTCCTTTTACTTATTTACTCCTTTTACTTATTTACTTGTAAAAGTACTCTTCAAATTCTCTCCAGCATTTGCTTTGGTCAGGAAGATGTCACAGCATCATGGCCTGTATTCCTTTCTTTCCCTCCATATAGGTTGATCTTGAACCAACTTGCTTAGTATAAATTCAGGTTATCATGAGATCATCCAATTTTGTTCTCTGAAATACTCTTCCAAGAATTCAGTTCAGTTCAGTCGCTCAGTCATGTCCAGTTCTTGGCGACCCCATGGACTGCAGCATGCCAGGCCTCCCTGTCCATCACCAACTCCCGGAGTTTACTCAAACTCATGTCCATTGAGTCAGTGATGCCATTCAACCATCTTATCTTCTGTCACCCCCTTCTCCTGCCTTCAATCTTTCCCATCATCAGGGTCTTTTCCAATGAGTCAGTTCTTTGCATCAGGTGGTCAAAGTATTGGAGTTTCAGCATCGGTCCTTCCAATGAATATTCAGGACTGATCTCCTTTAGGATGGAATGGTTGGATCTTCTTGCAGTCCAAGAATTAAGGATGTTGATATGACCTGATCCTCTACCACACCTGCATTGTATAGATCCCATCACAAGATTTCCTTAATAGCCATAAAAATGGAAAGTATAAAATGATAGACTGCTCTGGAGACCCATATTTCAAAATATTCATCATCATGTAATCATAAGTTTTAAAATGATCTGAGCAAATTTTAACGTGAAAGAAAGAAAGATAGTGCTAAGTCATGTCAGATTCTTGCGAGCCCATGAACTGTAGCCTGCCAGGCTCCTCTGTCCATGGCATTCTCCAGGCAAGAATACTGGAGTGGGTTGCCATTCCCTTCTCCAGGGGAACTTCCCCACCCAGGAATTGAACCCAGGCCTCCCGCATTGCAGGCAGATGCTTTACCGACTAAGCCATGTGTAAAGCTTTTAATGTGAGACACTAATCATTTATCTCCATAAGTTTCTTTAATTTTCTGATAACTTTTTCTGATTCGTGACCCTAGAGCCAAAATGTTTTCTTACTAAAATTAGCCCCTTTATCCTTTCTCCGTTTCTAATTCTCTTCTCCTTTCTTCTGTCCTTGCTTTCCTCTTTTTCCTTTCTCCTTTCTTTTTCTTTCACTTTTTTTAAGTTCCCATTTAGATCCATTATTGCTTCTTTTTGTCCCAATAGATCTTTAAAAAAATATGTACTCTAGTACACATGCATACATTGTCCTTGCAAGGAGGGGAGTAACCCCTCAATAATGCAGGTCTTTGGTTCCTTTCCTATGTGCAACCCAAACACAGTTATTGGGGTCTAGAATGTGTTCTTTATACCCTTGCTGCCCACAGTGAGGCCTGAGGAATGCCTGTATTGGTACCCTTGGGTTTTTTCTTAAATATAAAATACCAGCCCCATTCTAAATCCACTAATCCAGAATCTGTATTGTAATCAAGTCCCCAGGTGATTTCCAGTCAGATTAAGATTTCAGAAGTGCTTCTACTGTAGATCAGTAGCATTCAAACATTTTAGATTGATCATTTCCATCTGTAAAAAAGATTGAGTATATATATACCTTTAATATTTATATATTTGAATTATATGTATGTTTTTCATCAATATTAAACATCAGTAAGTCTTCCTATAAGCAATGCATATTTGAGTCTTGTTTTTTAATTCAACTTTGACAGCTTCTGTCTAACATTTTTTTTTTTTTTTTAGTGATTGACCTAGAATTTGTGATATATATTTACAGCTAATAAATTTCAAAGGACACTATTCCACATCATGGGTAGGGCAAGGACTTACTTGATAATGACAGAATATTTCCAATTCTTCCTTCCATCCCTTAAAACAATGCTGTCATTTATTTCAATTATCCATAAGCTACAATTACTGAATATATTATTGGTATGACTATTTTGAACATGTTGCTATTTGTTAGGTCAATTAAGATCTAAAAATAAAAGATTTTATTTTGTCTTCATTTATTTCTTCTCTAATACTCTTCCTTCCTTTCAGATATATGTGAGTTTCTGACCTTTACAGTTCTCCTTCTCGCTGTAGAACTCTTTTACATTCTATGTGAAGCAGGTCTTGGTAACAAATTCCCTCCATTTTTGTTTGTTTAAGAAAGTCTAGTCTTTATTTCTCCTTCCTTTTGAAGTATAATTTTGCTGGATACAGAATTTGAGATTGGTGACTTTTTTCTTTCAACATTTTATTCCACTACATTCTCTTTGTGCTTGAACTGTTTGTTCAGAGAAGTCCAAGTAATTTTTACTCATATTCCTCTGTAGGTAAGGTGTTTCATTTTGTGTGTTTTTCTCTCTGGCTTCTTTCAAGATTTCCTTTGTGTCTTTGATTTTCCATTTTGAATGTGATGTTCCTATGTGTATTTTTTGTTGTTGTTGTTGATATGTATCCTGCTTGATGGCTCCAACTGTAGGCTTCTGTTCCTAAGCATTGGCACCTCTGTAATTCTCTGTATCCACTTGCCTCTCCAGACTGAGGCAGTGCTTTACTCTGTGACTTCAATTCTCTGATAGGTTTAAGAAAATTGGTTGATTTTTGCTTTGTTCTGATTTTTCTTATTGTGAAGATGGTAGTGACATTCAGGTCTTTACGTGTCAGATCAGAAACTAGAAGTCAAAGTCTTCTTTGTCTATATTTTTAAATTAAAAAAAACATTTTTATTGATGTTTAAAGGTTTTCTTCTCACATTTGCATATATTGTCATCCACATAGCTTTGGGGTGAACACAGCACACCTTGTAGATCACTGTTAATGACCAGGTATTCTTTTCTAGTTTCGTGCTGTTGTGGCCAGAAAAGATGTTTGAAATAATTCTTATCCTCTTAAATTTGTTAAGGCTTGTTTTGTGTCATAGTAGGTGATCTATTGTAGAGAATATTCCATGTGAACTTGAAAAGAATGTGTATTCTGGTTTTTTTGGACATAATATCCTGAAAGTACAATTAAGTCTAACAGGTCTACTGTTTCAGTTAAGATCTCTGTTACCTTATTGATTTCCTGTCTGGAAGATCTGTCCATTGATGTCAGAGGGGTGGTAAATTCTCCTACTGTTATTTTGTTCACTTCAATTTCTCCCTTTGTGTCTGGTAGTAATTGTTTTAAGTATTTAGGTGCTCCTACATTGCATGCATATATGTTAATCAGGGTAATATCCTCTTCTTGTATTGATCCTTTTATCATTGTATAGTATCCTTCCTTATTGCTTTTGTTGAGATACCCCTCATCCAAGGTAAGAAGCAGTGGATATGCTTTGCTGGAGCAGCCATGAAGAGATACCCCATGCCCAAGGTAAGAGAAACCCAAGTAAGATGGTAGGTGTTGCAAGAGGGCATCAGAGGGCAGACACACTGAAACCATACTCACAGAAAACTAGTCAACCTAATCACACTAGGACCACAGCCTTGTCTAACTCAGTGAAACTAAGCCACGCCCGTGGGGCAACCCAAGATGGATGGGTCATGGTGGAGAGATCTGACAGAATGTGGTCCACTGGAGAAGGGAATGGCAAACCACTTCAGTATTCTTGCCTTGAGAACCCCACGAACAGTATGAAAAGGCAAAATGATAGGATACTGAAAGAGGAACTCCTCAGGTCAGTAGGTGCCCAATATGCTACTGGAGATCAGTGGAGAAATAACTCCAGAAAGAATGAAGGGATAGAGCCAAAGCAAAAAGAATACCCAGCTGTGGATGTGACTGGTGATAGAAGCAAGGTCCAATGCTGTAAAGAGCAATATTGCATAGGAACCTGGAATGTCAGGTCCACGAATCAAGGCAGATTGGAAGTGGTCAAACAGGAGATGGCAAGCATGAATGTTGACATTTTAGGAATCAGTGAACTCAAATGGACTGAAATGGGTGAATTTAACTCAGATGACCATTATATCTACTACTGCGGGCAGGAATCCCTCAGAAGAAATGGAGTAGACATCATGGTCAACAGAAGAGTCTGAAATGCAGTACTTGGATGCAATCTCAAAAACGACAGAATGATCTCTATTCGTTTCCAAGGCAAACCATTCAATATCACAGTAATCCAAGTCTATGCCCCAACCAGTAACGCTGAAGAAGCTGAAGTTGAATGGTTCTATGAAGACCTACAAGACCTTTTAGAACTAACACCCAAGAAAGTTGTCCTTTTCATAATAGGGGACTGGAATGCAAAAGTAGGAAGTCAAGAAACACCTGGAGTAACAGGCAAATTTGGCCTTAGAACACGGAATGAAGCAGGGCAAAGACTAATAGAGTTTTGCCAAGAAAATGCACTGGTCATAGCAAACACTCTCTTTCAACAACACGAGAGAAGACTCTACACATGGACATCACCAGATGGTCAACACTGAAATCAGACTGATTATGTTCTTTGCAGCCAAAGATGGAGAAGCTCTATACAGTCAACAAAAACAAGACTGGGAGCTGACTGTGGCTCAGATCATGAACTCCTTATTACCAAATTCAGACTTAAATTGAAGAAAGTAGGGGAAACCACTAGACCATTCAGGTATGACCTAAATCAAATCCCTTATGATTATACAGTGGAAGTGAGAAATAGATTTAAGGGCCTAGATCTGATAGATAGAGTGCCTGATGAACTATGGAATGAGGTTCGTGACATTGTACAGGAGACAGGGATCAAGACCATTCATATAGAAAAGAAATGCAAAAAAGCAAAATGGCTGTCTGGGGAGGCCTTACAAATAGCTGTGAAAAGAAGAGAAGTGAAAAGCAAACGACAAAAGGAAAGATATAAACATCTGAATGCAGAGTTCCAAAGAATGGCAAGAAGAGATAAGAAAGCCTTCCTCAGTGATCAATGCAAAGAAATAGAGGAAAACAACAGAATGGGAAAAACTAGAGATCTCTTCAAGAAAATTAGAGATACCAAGGGAACATTTCATGCAAAAATGGGCTCGATAAAGGACAGAAATGGTATGGACCTAACAGAAGCAGAAGATATTAAGAAGAGGTGACAAGAATACACAGAAGAACTGTACAAAAAGATGTTCACGACCCAGATAATCACAATGGTGTGATCACTGATCTAGAGCCAGACATCCTGGAATGTGAAGTCAAGTGGGCCTTAGAAAGCATCACTATGAACACAGCTAGTGGAGGTGATGGAATTCCAGTTCAGCTATTTCAAATCCTGAAAGATGATGCTGTGAAAGTGCTGCACTCAATATGCCAGCACATTTGGAAAAATCAGCAGTGGCCACAGGACTGGAAAAGGTCAGTTTTCATTCCAATCCCAAAGAAAGGCAATGCCAAAGAATGCTCAAACTACCGCACAATTGCACTCATCTCACATGCTAGTAAAGTCATGCTCAAAATTCTCCAAGCCAGGCTTCAGCAATATGTGAACCGTGAACTTCCTGATGTTCAAGCTGGTTTTAAAAAAGGCAGAGGAACCAGATATCAAATTGCCAACATCCGCTGGATCATGGAAAAAGCAAGAGAGTTCCAGAAAAACATCTATTTCTGCTTTATTGACTATGCCACAGCAATAAACTGTGGAAAATTCTGAAAAAGATGGGAATGCCAGACCACCTGCCTCTTGAGAAATCTGTATGCAGGTCAGAAAGCAACAGTTAGACCTGGACATGGAACAACAGACTGGTTCCAAATAGGAAAAGGAGTACGTCAAGGCTGTATATTGTCACCTTACTTATTTAACTTATATGCAGAGTACATCATGAGAAATGCTGGACTGGAAGAAACACAAGCTGGAATCAAAATTGCCAGGAGAAATATCAATAACCTCAGATAGGCAGATGACACCACCCTTATGGCAGAAAGTGAAGAGGAACTCAAAAGCCTCTTGATGAAAGTGAAAGTGGAGAGTGAAAAAGTTGGCTTAAAGCTCAACATTCAGAAAACGAAGATCATGGCATCTGGTCCCATCACTTCATGGGAAATAGATGGGGAAATAGTGGAAACAGTGTCAGACTTTATTTTTTTGGGCTCCAAAATCACTGCAGATGGTGACTGTAGCCATGAAATTAAAAGACGCTTACTCCTTGGAAGGAAAGTTATGACCAACCTAGATAGCATATTCAAAAGCAAAGACATTACTTTGCCAACAAAGGTCCCTCTAGTCAAGGCTATGGTTTTTCCTGTGGTCATGTATGGATGTGAGAGTTGGACTGTGAAGAAAGCTGAGCGCCAAAGAATTGATGCTTTTGAACTGTGGTGTTGGAGAAGACTCTTGCGGGTCCCTTGGACTGCAAGGAGATCCAACCAGTCCGTTCTGAAGGAGATCAGCCCTGGGTTTTCTTTGGAGGGAATGATGCTAAAGCTGAAACTCCAGTACTTTGGCCACCTCATGCGAAGAGTTGACTCATTGGAAGAGACTCTGATGCTGGGATGGATTGAGGGCAGGAGGAGAAGGGGACACCAGAGGATGAGATGGCTGGATGGCATCACTGACTCGATAGACCTGAGTCTGGGTGAACTCCGGGAGTTTGTGACGGACAGGGAGGCCAGGCATGCTGCGATTCATGGGGTCGCAAAGAGTTGGACACGACTGAGCGACTGAAATTAACTAAACTGAACTGAACTGAACTGAACTATCTGATATGAGTATTGCTATCCCTGCTTTCTTGTCATTTCTGTTTGCATTAAATATATGTTTCCATGCTCTCACTTTCAATCTATGTGTGTCCTTAGCCCTAAAGTGTGCTTCTTATAAGCAGCATGTTGTAGACTATTTTTTTAATCCAATCTGACACTCTGTGTTTTTGGATTGCTGCATTTAGTCCATTAAGATTTAAGATAATTATTGATATATATGTATTTGTTGCCATTTTTAAACCTTGTTATCTGGTTTATTTTGCTTCTACTCTGTTCCTTTCTTTTTGTTTTTCCTTTTGTGGTTTGATGGCTTTCTTTTGTATTATACTGTGTTCTCTTCTTTTTGGTGTTTGTGAATCTATTGTATGTTTTTAGTTTGTGGTTACCCTATTTTTCAAATATGTTAACCCATTACTGTATCTATTTGCTTTAGATTGGTAGTCATATAAGCTCAAACACATTCTTAAAAAAAAACAAAAACTATACTGCCTTACTCCCCTCCCCCTCATTTTGTGATTTTGATATCTTCTTTTACATCTTTATGTTTGTCCTTTTGTTGTTCATTGTAGTTATAATCACTTTCACAAAATTTTTAAAATTTAAAAAACATCTGTGCAATGGCTTATGTAAGTGATTTATTTTGCAGTTGTTATTTTTTCTTTCCTGCAGATTCTTGTTTCTTTTCTGTTTAGAGAATATCTTTCAATATTTCTCTTAAGATAGGTTTGGTATTTCTCTATTCTTTTAGTTTTTGCCTGTCTGAGAAATCCTTTATCCCTCCTTCTATTCTAAGCAATAATCTTGCTGGGTGTCTTATGCTGCAGGCTTTTTCCTTTCAGGTCTTTGAATATATCTTGCTACTTTCTTCTGATCAGGCATTTTTAACTTGACATCACACTAGAGAATTCTGAGAAGTTGAAAGGAAAGAGGGAAAAAAGAACAGTAGTAAATCCTTCTTGTTACAGTTATAAAATTATAACATAAGATAGAGGTGCATTACAAGTTATTAAGAAAAGGATACATTATTCAAAACTAATGCTGGAACAGTTGGCAAGCTGGAAAAAAATAGCTTCTCACCAGAAAACACATACCACATTAATTCTTAATGAATTAAAGATTCAAATGTCAAAATAAATAATAAATAAAAAGCTTAAAGAAAAGAAACAAAAAACCCTCACCCCCCCACCACCCTCAAACAAGGATAAAAACAAATGCCCAGGTCCTACTTAAGACCAATTAAATAAAGCTCTCTGGGAGATAATTTTTTGTTTCAAAATCTCCCTAGATGATTCTAGCATGTAGCCAAGGTCTAGAACATCTGTTCTTGCAGATCTAGATTTTAGAATATACACCAGAGGCAATTTTCTGCTTCTAGTGGTCTAGCTTGGGGCTCTCTATGACACCACAGGAAAATACTAAGACAGGGCAGAACAAGCTGTTCTCTTTCTGTGCTAGGCTGTGTTCTTTGTGATCGTGTCTCCTATAACCACAGCTCAAGGGAGGTTGTGTGGTAAGCAGAATTCTCAGATGGCCCTACAATCCTTGTCCCACGAAGTTCATGCCCTGTATAATCTTCTTTCCCAGAAAATGGGTGAACTTGTGAGTTGTTCCTACCCAAGAGAGTATAGCAGACTTAATTAAGATCCTATTCAGTTGATTTTGAGTTAATCCAAAGGAAGATTATTCCGAATGGGCATGACTTAATCAGGCAAGATCCCTTAAAAGAGGGACTGGACACTACCTAAAGTGAGAGGAGCTCCTTGCTGCTTTGATGGAGTTCCCTAGTCAACCTTGTGGATGAGAGCACTCCCTGGTCAATATCTTGCATGCAGCTTAGTGAGACCCTGAACAGAGGATCCAGCTAAGTTATATCCAGGATCCTGACCCATGGAAATTGGGAGATAATGTGTATTGCTTTAAGCTCCTCAGTTTGTGATATTTGGTTACACAGGGACAGGAAAATAATATAAGTAGTTTGGCTTAATGGAGAACAAATTTTGTAGTCAGATACATTTGGGCTCAATTCATAACTCTGCTACTAGAGGTGTCACTTCGATGCATTCTGTAGGATTATTGGAGCTTCCGTTTTCTCGTGGGTAGAACAGAAAAAGATAATTCCTGCCTTGCACACACAAGAAGGGGATTGTGAGAATTCAGATATATGAATGCATGCGTGGTTAGTCACTTCAGTCATGTCCGACTGTGTGACCCTAGGATTACAGCCCAGTAGGCTCCTCTGTCCATAGGATTCTGTGGGCAAGAATACTGGAGTAGGTTGCAAGCCCCTCTCCAAGGGATCTTCCCAACCCAGGGATCGAACTCATGTCTCTTATGTTTTTTGCAGGTGGGTTCTTTACCAGTAGCGCCACCTGGGAAGCCCAGATAAATGCATCAGTCAGTGCAGTTCAGTCGCTCAGTCGTGTCCAACTCTTTGCGACCCCATGAACCACAGCATGCCAGGCCTCTCTGTCCATTACCAACTCCCAGAGTCCACCCAAACCCATGTCCATTGAGTCAGTGATGCCATCCAACCATCTCATCCTCTGTCATCCACTTCTCCTGTCTTCAATCTTTCCCAGCATCAGGGTCTTTTCAAATCAGCTCTTCACATCAGGTGGCCAAAGTATTGGAGTTTCAGCTTCAACATCAGTCCTTCCAATGAAAACCCAGGACTGATTTCCTTTAGGATGGACTGGTTGGATCTCCTTGCAGTCCAAGGGACTCTCAAGAGTCTTCTCCAACACCACAGTTCAAAAGCACCAATTCTTCTGTGCTCAGCTTTCTTTATATTCCAACTCTCACATCCACACATGACCACTGGAAAAACCGTAGCCTTGACTAAGATGGACTTTTGTTGGCAAAGTAATGTCACTGCTTTTTAATACACTGTCTAGGTTGGTCATAACTTTCCTTCCAAGGAGTAAGCATCTTTTAATTTCATGGCTGCAATCACCATCTGCAGTGATTTTAGAGCCCAGAAAAATAAAGTCAGCCACTGTTTCCACATCTATGTGCAATGAAATGATGGGACCAGATGCTATGATCTTAGTTTTCTTACTGTCGAGCTTTAAGCCAACTTTTCCACTCTCCTCTTTCACTTTCATCAAGAAGCTCTTTAGTTCTTCTTCACTTTCTGCCATAAGGGTGGTGTCATCTGCATATCTGTGGTTATTGATATTTCTCCTGTCAATCTTGATTCCAGCTTGTGCTTCCTCCAGCCCAGCATTTCTCATGATACACTCTGCACATAAGTTAAATAAGCAAGGTGACAATATATAGCCTTGACGTACTCCTTTTCCTATTTGGAACCAGTCTGTTGTTCCATGTCCAGGTCTAACTGTTGCTTCCTGACCTGCATACAGATTTCTCAAGAGGCAGGTCAGGTGGTCTGGTATTCCCATCTCTTTAAGAATTTTCCACAGTTTATTGCGTAAAGTCTTGCTAATCGAGATGCTCAATGTAGGAAGTTCTTGATAGCTGGAAGTTGTTACTCTTATGGTCAGCATAGTTATTAGTGTCAAATGTATGAGACCAGTGGTATTTCTGAATATGCCTTTGACATAGAAATTTTCACTTTGTCTATCTTGTTTCCAAAGAGATGGTTCAGCTCTTCTTTACCCCCTTAAGAGTGGGATGATCTCATGCAAGGAAAGCTCTCCTGAGAAGGAGTTTTGGTAACCTTTCACCAGCCAGTATTCTAGTATTCTGAACAAGCAGGCCTTACTGGGGTGGAGATGGCAGGGAGGTTTTTAGATGACCAGTGTGGATCTATTTTGCTTACAGTGGAAAGTCATTCATTCACATTTGTTTTATAGTATAAACAGAAAGTGGTTATCACTTTCCAGATTACAACCTGACAGAGGTTTGGAGTTTTAGCCGTTAGAATAATATCTATCTAGCAATTTATAGCATACAAGCTGCTTTCCATAAACAATTTCATTTCATCCTCACCACAGTGCTGTGAAGTAGGCATTATTTTCTTAACTTTGCAAGTAAAGGAATGAAAGTTCAGAGAGTGTAAATAACTTACCCAGAGTCCCAAAACTAAGGGGGGCAGAAAGGAAAATTATTTTCAGGTCTGTGCCTCCAGTGTGCTGTGTTTTCCACTCCATCAGACAGCTTGGCTTTCTAAGTTTATGAACTAATTTCCTTTTTCTCCCTGAGATAACTAGCCCATTTGGGTCTATGCCTCTGAGGGGCTTGACACCAGCATTACTCCTATGTCTTTCAAACTAAAGAGGTAGTTAAAACTATTACCAGTCCATTAAACTGGCCACCTGGTCAGCAGGTTGCTTGGATCACATCTCACTTCAGATCGTGGAAACAGATGAGCCATCAGCATGAAGATTATGGTATTTTTTTAATTATCCAGATTTGTTATTGATACTCTAGATCTTTCTCAGTTGTGGGTGTGTATGAGTGTGTCTGAATGAGTGTGTAAATGTGCATCTGTTTCCTTTAAGAGGAAGGCAAGTTTTCTGAAACACACGAGAAACAGAGTAAGGAAATTTGCTAATTTACTATTAAGGAATTTAAAGACTTGAATAAGAATAAGTAGAGTATGGGTCTCTGAGGTTAAAATACAATCCACAAAGGACTAAGTAATGACTAAATATACTCACTGAGATAAAACATGGCACCCTTCGTAGTGCTCTGTCTTTGCTAAAGACTTTTTTACACGTCTTCACGGTACTGTATATTCACTTAATTTCCATTTCTCTCCCTTGTTTGCTATAACTTTTTCAGGATTTTTCTCCCCTGCTGTTTTCATGACAGGCTTGACAATCATTTTGCTTTGCTGCTGACAATGAGCATGCTAAAAGGCACTTACTCTGCATCTGCTCTCCACACAAATGGCCAATGTGATCTTACCACTGGGGACGTTAATGCAGTTCTCCGGAAACACAGTGGGCCAGGGAAGACTGGTGAGGTGGAACGTTTGAGTGCTTCGGTTAACTTGCACTGAACTTGCTTAGAAGAGGTAAGCGGGCTTTCTCAAGTGTCCCCAGCACAAGGGATTTCACAGCCTTGGCTCTGTCTGCTCTCTGCTCATCTGTTCCCTTTCTCCTAACACTCTTTTTAGGAGAAGATTTAGAACTTTGTTCCCAACAGGCATAACGTTTCCTTTAAGCAAGAATGCCTTTTAGAGGTCCGTTGTACAATGTCATACCTATAATGAATAACACTGTACTGTACACTTAATGTTTTAAGAGGGTGGATCTTAAGTTCTGTTA
Organism: Bos taurus; assembly: GCF_002263795.3. NCBI lineage: Eukaryota > Metazoa > Chordata > Mammalia > Artiodactyla > Bovidae > Bos > Bos taurus. The sequence goes on from NC_037329.1 coordinate 104,918,695, forward strand.
TAAAATAAAATTTGCCCTCGGCCTCTTTTCTGTTTTCTATGATTTCAGTGCAAAATACTCAACTTTGCTGTAACAATTTCACATCGTTTATTTATTTCTCACCAAAATTAACACTTTTCTTTCTGATTATCCTTGATGAGGAAATCACAGCGCATGACCACTGGAACTCAAGACCTCATGCGTGAGAAAAACATGGATCACAAAAGATCCATGTACCGTATATTCAAATGTTGCATTAAAGGGAACTGGAGGTTTACACATAATTAGGTTGTTTGGTCAGTTACAAAGAACATTCAGAATTTGGTAAAATGTTATAATTTCTTTATGATTCAGACATTTCTAACCGATTTCTATACCTCTATAACTAGTTTAAGTAAAATCATTGTTGAAATGCACCTCACTACAATATTTAGTTATTATTTACAATTATATAATATTTGAGATTTGTAAAGATTCTAAATAAAGGTGTGCTACTTTGAATAGAGATTAAGTGAATGAGTTCATGGTTGACTTTATTTTGATGTTTATGTATCTTATTAATGAGAAGTAGGAGAGAACAGAGTGCAAAGCAAAGTACTGGGCTGGATGACTCAGGCTCCACCAGCTGAACCACATGGGTCAGGTCCTTGGAGCATCTCTGGCATCAGGTTATTCACTTGTAGAAGGAGAGGGTCAGACACCATGATAACTTGAGTCCATCAGACTCCAAGACTTCCCTGGTGGTTCAAACAGTAAAGAATCTGTCTGCAATGCAGAAGACCCAGGTTCGATCCCCTGGGTTGGAAAGATCCCCAGAGAAGGAAATGGCAACCCATTCCTGTATTATTGCCTGGAGAATCCCAAGAACAAACAAGCCTGGCAGGATCCAGTCTGCCACTGCTGCTGCTGCTGCTAAGTCACTTCAGTCATGTCCCACTCTGTGCGACCCCATAGACGGCAGCTCCCCCGTCCCTGGAATTTTCCAGGCAAGAACACTGGAGTGGGTTGCCATCTCCTTCTCCAAGGGTCCAGTCTATAGGGTCGCAAAGAGTCGGACATGACTGAGCAAGTAACACAGCTAAGAGTTTGGATTTGGGGGAAGAATTCTTTTGTGGTTCAATTGGTAAAGAATCTGCCTGCAGTGCAGGAAACCTGGGTTTGATTCCTGGGTTTGGAAGATCCCCTGGAGGAGGGCATGGCAACCCACTCAAGTATTCTTGCCTGGAGAATCCCATGGACAGAGGAGCCTGGCGGGCTACAGTCCATGGGGTCGCAAAAAGTCAGATACGACTGAACGACTTTCACTTTCACTTTGGACCGAGCTTAATGGTGGGTTCTCTACCCTCTGATCCTTCTTGCTTTTCTCTCACTTGCCACCTCTGAGAGGCAGTATCATTAAACACCAGGATCTGGACCAGCTAAAGAGGAGGTTGAATTTATATTTAGAGTCCTTTTCCTCTTCCTGTGCTGCCAGATTGTTTTCACGTTGCTGGTCCTGGGCTCCTTCCTCTGTCCAGCTCCTGAGCTAGGCCTGCTCTCCCGCACCTACTCACACACACCCCCTTCTCACGTGAGCACCGTTTTGGCCCAGGGCCCCTGGAGCAGCTGCTGCCCAGGCGAGCTCTGCTCATGCCCTAAGCTGACACATGACAACTTCTATTAGGCTGAGGTCCTCCATGGGAAGCCAATGGGCCCTACCAGCCAGTCTCCCTTCTGTTTCTCCATCTGCTGGCTCCCAGGGAGGTGGTGGCAGGGCTTAGGTTAAGAGTGCATCTGAAGCGAGGACACGGCTGAGAGCTGGAGTGCTTGCATTCTCCCTCTTTGTCACCTGCTGCCTGGCAGGGGCAGAACCTGTCCCTTAGGAGGAGATGGGGTGACTCAGGCTAGCCCAGTCCCTGCTGAGGGTGTCCAGTCTGCCTCCTACCACTCCTGCCAGGAGTCTCATGCGGAAATCAGATTTTCGGGCTGGGTTAAACATGACCAGGTGTTTCACAGAAGGCAGTGCCAGAGGATTCTTGGCGTATCCTTTGCACTTGTTTGAATGTTGTGGCTTTTAATATTTGTTAGGATTCTGAAGTGTGTGTGTGCGTGTGGCAGTTCTTTTCCTAGGGTCTCCGAGTATATTCCTAGACACCAGATAGGAAGAGCAACCACATGTGTAGGGTGGGGCTGGAGCAGGCTGGGTAAGGATGGGGCCTGGGGGTCCTGAGAGGGGCCAGGCCATGTGTTCTGCTGGTTAGTGCATTGGGCTGGCAAGGGGGGAGGCTGCTGTGCTGGGACCCCCTTTCTCAGCCAGAGGTCCCACTGACTCCTAGACACTACAGCTTGAAGGGAGGGGTCTCAGACATGATGTGACTCAACTTTTTCATTTTATGAAGATAGAAAGGAGGCCCAGAGAGAGGCAGTGGCCTATGAAAGGCACATCTGGTTGGTAGTAGGAGCCGAACCACCAAAAATCTAGTCTGTGTGTATGTGGCTTTTACCTATTTGTCACAATCTTGGTGTCCAGGAATAAACCTTCTTTTTTAAAAAAAAGAACTGTTTTGAAACGCTTTGCTGGGCTGACTCCAGACAGTCCTGCTTAAACTACTTCAGGCATGTGTCCACCAGGTCCCCCTCTACCTGCACCCAGAAACTCATCAGAGCCTCTCTGAAGCTTTGAGCCGGTGCTTTCAGTGAATTCAATTCATTGATCCAATGAATGAGCCATCCCAGGCCTTCTGCAACCCTGCTCTGTGCTTACATGATGCTTCCACCAAGAAAGACCAGGAAATCTCTTATGGGATTTTGTCCCCATTTTTCCTGGTTTGTCCTTATCCTTATCCCTCTCTAAAGTCTACTGGTTTAGATAATGAATTGTATTATCTCTTTGCTTAGAATCTTTTATCTTTGGAGAATGCTTCCTCTTCAAACACAAATATTCTCAGGTCAAAGAGCTGCCACTGAAAACGCCAACTCAAAGCTTCATAGAGGCTCTGATGAGTTTGGGGTGCATGTAGAGTGAGACCTGGTGGACACATGGTTGAAATAGGTTAACCAGGACTGAAGTCAGCCCAGAAAAGAGTTTCAAAACAGTTTTTTTTTTTTTTTAAAGAAAGTTTATTTATTTATTTAATTTTTTGGACTGTATTGGGACTTTGTTGCTGTGCTAGGGCTTCCTCTAGTTGCCCTGTGCAGGCTTCTCATTGCGGTGGCTTCTTTTGTTGCAGAGCATGGGCTCTAGGGTCCAGGGTTGGTAGTTATGGCATGTGGGCTTAGTTGTTTCATGGCATGTAAGATATTCCTGGAGCAGGGATCAAACCCATGTCCCCGGCACTGGCAGGTGGATCCTTAACTACTGGACCAACAGGGAAGCCCTCAAAAGTGATTCTTCATAATTAATATTCCTCATGTGAAAAATGAAAAACTGTACTGTGTGATCTCTGAGGCTCCTGACAGCTCAGCACCCTGCATGTATGAGTTAATTTCAGAAGCATACTCCTCCTCCATATTTGCCCTCTTCATTGGCTTCTGCACTTTTGTGACTAAGACCACATCCAACAGCACCTTAGAGACTGGAGAGTCCAGATGTCTCACTTGAGAGATAGTAGCTTCACAGCCAAGAGTACAGATGCCTGTCCTTCCACTTCCTTCTGGTTCTGAAGCCACAGTCTCTAAGCACTGGGTTTAAGGAGGACCCGAGGACCAGTGGAGGTGCTGGACTTCCATTTCCAAGCAGGAAACTCCTGAGATTTTACCTCTCTTGTCAATCTGTATGGCAAGAAAAATTGGGGACTTCCCAAAAGCAAGGGCATGGGCTGTGGGAGGGAACTGCTGACTTCCCTGCAGAAATTTGTTTCCTAGTGATGCTACTCCAGAAAGTGGGGTGGTGAAGGGATCCTCATCTCTTAGGCCCTTAGACTGGTTTGACGTCTAATCTTGGGAAAGCTATGAGAAATCTGGACAGCGATTAAAAATCAGAGACACTACTTTACTGACAAAAGTCCATATAGTCAAAGCTATGGTTTTTCCATTTGTCTTGTACAGGTGTGAAAGTTGGACTATAAAGAAGGCCGAGCTTTTGGAGAACTGATGCTTTCGAACTGTGGTGTTGGAGAAGACTCTTGAGAGTCCCTTGGACAGTTAGGAGATCAAGCCAGTCAATCTGAAAGGAAATCAACCCTGAATACTCATTGGAAGGACTGATGCTAGACCTGAAGCTCTAAAACTTTGGCCACCTGATGTGAAGAGCTTACTCATTGGAAAAGACCTTGATGCTGGCCAAGACTGAAGGCAAAAGGAAAAGAGGTGGCAGAGCCCACCATGTCACAGAGAGTTGGACACGACTTAGCAACTAAACAGCAATAACAACAATAACTTGGGAGAACACAGACTCCTTGGGGGAGCTTGTTCTTAAAGATCTACGTTTGTGCTCAATCATATCTAACTCTTTGGGACCCAGTGGACTGTAGCCCCCCAGATTCCTCTGTGCATGGAATTTTCCAGGGAAGAATACTGGAGTGGGTTACCAGTTCCTTCTCCAGGGGATCTTTCTGACCCAGGGACTTGGAACCTGCATCACCTGCGTTGCAGGCAGATTCTTTACTGAGGAGCCATCAGGGAAGCCCCATTCTTAAAGACATCTGATGCATAAGCCACAGCTTTGTCATTCCACACTGGTATGAGTTGCTTCCAGCTGTACTGAGAGCCATGGGATATCTTATGATCCTCCCTGAGAGGCAGTTGAGAGGGTCAGCCTGCCTGGGTCTAAATCCTAACCCAAATCCAAACCCTAGTTTAGTCAGTCTAGCTGTGTCACTTTAGCAATTTCTTAATCTCCCACAGCCTCAGTTTTCTCATTTGTGAAAAGGTAGGGGAAATAAATGGAGAAGGCAATGACACCCCACTCCAGTACTCTTGCCTGGAAAATCCCAAGGATGGAGGAGCCTGGTACTACAGTCCATGGGGTCGCTGTGAGTCAGACACAACTGAGTGACTTCACTTTCACTTTTCACTTTCATGCATTAGAGAAGGAAATGGCAACCCACTCCGGTGTTCTTGCTTTGAGAATCCCAGGGACAGGGGAGCCTGGTGGGCTGCCGTCTATGGGGTCTCACAGAGTTGGACACAACTGAAGCAACTTAGCAGCAGCAGCAGCAGCAGGGGAAATAAAAAAGAGCTATCCTCCTAGGGCTCTTTTGAGGATTAAGGGAGAGAATCCTTGTCACAAGCAGAATATAGTGCCTACAGGGGACAGGGATTTTGTAATCGTAGTGAACACACTGGAGTCCTGGTATTTAAAGTTCTTTGATCCACAGAAAGGGGCCCATGGCTTAACAGATGAGGCATAAACCCATCCGCTGTCCCTGTAGGCAGGGTTGGGGAGTTGAGTCAGCGTGGCAGGAGGAAAGAGATTTCTGCAGTCAGTCCTGGGACTGTTCCTCTCATCAATGAGTCATTCTAGTGGGGTTCAGTGGTCCTGGTTTAAAAGGAGAGCAAGTGCCTGAGCCTCAAACAAACTTGGCATTGGTGGGTGGTTCTCAGGCTTCTCTTTCAAAGCCAAGGGAGAAAGATTGAAGGAGGCTGTGAGAGACTATCAAATTCTTGCTATTCAGATGTGTTATGGCAGTAAGTAAAATATGTGGGTCATTTATGAACTTCATTCCATCCTCACAGAGCTGATCCTCTCTAGCCAGACTGTGCACAGTTCAGAAAGAATGTGACAAAAGATCTATGTTTGTGCTCAATCATATCTAACTCTTTGGGACCCAGTGGACTGTAGCCCACCAGATTCCTCTGTGCATGGAATTTTCCAGGGAAGAATACTGGAGTGGGTTAGCAGTTCCTTCTCCAGGGGATCTTTCTGACCCAGGGACACTTCCCACACCTAGAAGCCTCCTAGGTCAAGAGGAAGACAAGAGAGAAGTAGAAGGTGAGGCTACTGGTCTATCTGTCCCAGCTTTAAGTGGCCTTACTGCATTTTCCTCCAGCCCTTGGTGTGGGACAGGAGGCCGGGGGTCAGAACTGATTCCTTTAACTGGGATGAGGGGACGAGGTCCTGAGTCCCAACTACCTCTGGGGTCTCAATCTTCTCACCTCTTGTGTTTCCATGATGCATACATAGTCTAATGAAGTCTGGTTCCTTAAACAGAAACTTTAGTCCACACAGGGCATCAGAAGGATAATTGCCCACAAACTGGAATAAAGGAAGTCATCTCTGGTGGCCCTTGCACACTAAACCTTAAAGGATTCTGATGATGCCTTCTTTTAAAGAAAGGATTCGCTTCAGCCTAAACTAACCAAAGACACCATGTGGGTGCATGTGTGCCAAGTTGCTTCAGTCATGTCTGACTCTGAAACCCTATGGACTGTAGCCCACCAGGCTCCTCTGTCCATGGGGATACTCCAGGCAAGAGTACTGGAGTAGGTTGCCATGTCCTCCTCCAGGGGATCTTCCCAACCCAGGAATTGAACCCATGTCTCTTATATCTCCTGCATTGGCAGGCAGGTTCTTTACCCCTAGCTCTACCTGGGAAGTCCCAAGGTACCATGAAGCAAGTCTTAAGAGTGTTTCAAGGCTTAGTGTGAAACAGACATGGGCTTCATCTTGACTTTGACTTTCCAGCTGTGGACACAGAGCTTGAGTCAATGACCTTCACAGAGGTCTGCTGGGAGATGTCAATGAGGTGATGTGCTAGCTCCTAAGCACAGTGTCACTTTCAGTTCCAAATATACTCTCCCCGCCCTCTGTCTTCTTAACTTTTTGTAGTTTTCTCTTTTTAAGGACCTTTCTGGACTGAGAGTCCATGGTGATAAAGAACCACAGGACAAGGCAGTAAAATAACGAGTCACATGGGAATCGTCATCCAAGCACGATGTCCTCATGTCTGAAGTAAACACCAGTGATCTGCCTGGTTAGAGGGAAGTCATCTCACCCAAGCACCCGAGGGGGTGGGTTCTCCACATTCAAGTTACATGAAGGTTATTAGGTAAAGCTGGAAAAGCTATCCTCTGGTCCCAAAAGACCAGACACAGAAAAAAGGAACAAGGCTTCAGATGAAGAAACAGATGAAGGATGGACTCCAGGAAGCTCTCCCTCCGGGGGCAAGGATGAAGTATTGGCATGGATGAGATTAGAAGAGGTGGTGTCTTCCCCACGAGGGCTATTGCAGCAGGAGGTTCATATGCAAGGGCTGAGAAGAGGCTTTTCCATCAGGAGGTGTGGGATGGTTGACTTTCATAGGCACTCAGTCACCCGAGGAGTCTGTCACCCACTCTTGAGTGGCACGAAGTTGTGGCCCGTGTCATTTGGGAAACCATCCTAACCTGTTTACTTTGCAGATAGAAAGAGGTCCCAGAGGCCTCATGCCTGAAAATGGCAGAGGTTGAACTTGCTGGGATGCACGTCCCCTGACTTTTAACCTCGTGGTATAGGGGAGGCAGCTTCTAAGGTGGCTCCCAAGGGTTTCTGTGTCCTGTAATTCTTTTGTCTTGAGCGTGGGATTATGGACTTGCTTCTAGTGAATAGAATGTAGCAGAACCAATGGAATGTCACTTCTAAGGTTAGGATGCAGGAGAACTGAGGTTTCTCTTTTGGATATTTTCTCTTCTCTCCTTTCTTCCGTACTCCCTTCCTCCCTCTCTCTTTCTTTTTTCCTTTCTCCCTCTCTCTCTCTCTTCCACCAGGCATTCAGTAAAGATGTGTTGATACACATAGGAATTGTTTCATCCCAAACTGGGATTTTGGTGTGTGCTAGTGTGTTCAGTCATGTCCGATTCTTTGTGCCCTCATAAACTGTAGCCCACTAAGTTCCTCGGCCCGTGGGATTTCCCCAGCAAGAATACTGGAGTGGGTTGCCATATCCTCCTCCAGGGGATCTTCTTGACCTAGGAATCGAACTTGAGTCTTCGGCATCACCTGCATTGCAAGCACATTCTTCACCTGCTGAGCCACTGGGGAAGTCCAGAAACTGGTATGAGAGAGAAAAAATGATGCAAGACTAGATCCTATCTGTATTAGGGGTGGCTAGACCTAGATGCTTAGTCAGCAATGAAATTCTCTGGATCTGATCTATGGACATCAACAGTCACTTGCACACAAATGCCTTCAGTTTCCCCACTCTCTCCAAGTTTGTGAAGTCATCTGGCATCTTAACTGCTGTTCTCATTCGCGGTACCTCAATTGTTTGCTCAGTAACCAGAATAATCCAAGTAGCACATTCTCTGCCTTGCTGAATGAGGGAGAAAGCCTGGGGCCTAGGTTCACCAGCTGGGAGAGCAATAGTTAGTCCTTGGGCTTTGTGTTCACCCTGAATGACAAAGCACCAGCAACTGTGGGCTGCCCCTGAGGCATCTGACCTTTTCATCCCTGGGAGTCTGCGGTCTTAAGAAAAGAATGACATAATGACCCTCTGTTCTTAGTGGACTCTAGGCTAAACTGGGCTAATGGGCAAATTGTAAAAGTCCTGGGGGTGAACAAGGGTCCTACGAAGGTCAACTTGTCCATTCTCCTGCCTCCAGGAAGGGCAGCTAATTATCAACTTAGTAGATCTGTGATGCAATGAAAAGGAGGTGAGTCTTTCTTTTAGGATGTACAGAAAGATTCTAGTTTCCCTGGTTAAAAATCTGGTATTTCACCCTCTCAAGGTTAGTTTTTCCTGCTTCTAGTTTTATACAATGGTTCTCTTTCAGTACATGTCTTCTTATTTTGTCTGAGGTTCAGTTGATTTTGGAGAATAAAGCTTTAATATTCATTAAATAATTGCTTTTAGCCTCTGCCACACATATCCCTTCCTATTTATTTTCTTCTCGAAGATTTTAATTCATAACAGAATTTACCTTACTGAAGTCTGGACAAAGCATAGAGGTTGGGGAATGTGAAAGTGAAAGTCACTCAGTCACATCTGATTCTTTGCAACCCCATGGATTCTCCAGGCCAGAACACTGGAGTGGGTAGCTGTTCCCTTCTCCAAGGGATCTTCCCAACCCAGGGATTGAACCCAGGTCTCCCTCATTGCAGGTGGATTGCAGGTGGATTCTTTGCAAGCTGAGCCAATAGGGAAGCCAGGTGATGGCAAATATAGAAGTGAGGAATTGCAGGAGCTTAAAACCAAGGGTCCTCTGGTTTTAAGCATCATGCAGTCTGGATGACTGAATAAGCTCTGGGAAGGTGAGTCATCTAGAGAAGATTACCCAGGTCAGAGCACATCAGAGTCCAATATCTGGACTTTTGCCTTCCTGTCTCATGGTCTTTCCATAGATTTGCGTTTCATAGGCCTGAGTCACTATACAGGATATGACAGCTTGCTTTTCTGGAGAGAAAAGAGGAAAAAAAAAAAAAATTCCATCCTCTTCCTACAAAATAAAAGAAAGTGTAAAAGCTCTTTGGGCTCATTAAACAGGCAGTTATAAGGCTTCTTGGACTTCAAATAGCTTTTAACAAATAACATTTTGATGAGTTAAGTGTAAATGAATCAGAAACATATGGATAAAATTTCCTTGAAAATACACAAGGGTTTCAGAACCAGGGAACGTCACCCTCACCCTCAGCCCAGCCCACCCCCTTCAGCTCTAGGCTTGAGTGTTGGGAACTCACCTCCCCTCTGTGGGCCCACTGATGGGATTGCTCACCCTCTGGCCACCCAGCATGCTCCCAGCTTCTCCCCTGCCATTCTTCCTCATCTCCTGTGGTTTAGTGGCCAAGTGGCTGGGGTGGGCTGAGGGAGGAAAGGTCAACTGGTGAGAAAGATGAATAGGAAGGGAGGTGTGGAGAGCAGGCATCCCAAGTGCTGAGCAGACAGACCATGTGCTGTGTGTAGGGAAGAACGGTGTTTGTGGCTACAGGCTGGCTTCAGATTTGGGGCTCTTTGGAAAGCTGTTCAAGATGTTTCCTTTTTCCCCTTAAGCAACAGAGAATTCTCCTAAGCCATGCTCACTGTTTTGTGTTTTCCAGGTTGCCAGGGTTTTCTGGAGCTTGCTCCTCTGTGTTTGCGGGGTCTGGGACCGGCAGAGCTGAATTCCCAAAGAGGAAGCTCTTAAGAACGGAAGTCATGCCTTGGGATTGACTCAGCTTCTCAGGGCACCTTTTGCTTGCCTTATACAAAAGCACTCTGCTTTCCTGGGCCAGGTAACAGTGGCTCAGAGGAGGTGAACAGACCCCTCTGTGTGCCCGGAAGTTCTGGAGCTGAGTAACGTCTGCATTACCGGGGTGGCCCCGTTCCTGCTCACCTCTTGCTCTCTGTATCTTTGATGGTTGGCGGTTGCACTGGCAGTCAATGGCGGTGAAAGTAACAGACTGCATTCAGAGGGGATGAATAGTTCCCATAGTTTATTCTTTATGCCCCAGACTATCTCGGTTTATGTTTCTCTCCCAGGCAAACCCTGAATCAGGATTTGGGTGCAGGAATTGATTTACTAGGTGATTCCAGGACGCATGGTAAGGAACAGGAAAAGTGGCAGCAGAAAAGGAGGAAAGTCAGTGTGTTAATGAGCAGGACAACTGGGCTCAGTACTGATGGGGATCGTCTCAGAGGTGCCCACTTCATGAGGAAGGCAGTGTGTTTAAGAACTGTTTATTGACCTCACTAGTTGCCCCTGGGGCATGAACTCCCCAGGACTTTCAACCTGCTCCACATGTGGGCAAATCATGTTCCTGAAGCTGGAATATGAGAGTGTTAGTTGCTCTTTGCAACCCCACGGACTATAGCCCACCAGGATCCTCTTTCCATGGAATTCTCCAGGCAAGAATACTGGAGTGGGTTGCCATGACCTTCTCCAGGGGGTCTTCCTGATCCAGGGATCGAATCTGGGACTTCTGCATTGCAAGCAGATTCTTTACCATCTGAGCCAGTGGGAGAAAGCCCCAGAGCAGAGGTGGTGGTGGCTGAGGTGGGAAGCTATTGGAGTACGTGGTTTCCGCAGATCCTTTAGATATGGGAGGGGAGAAGTGAGCAACATAAGGCAGGTGCCTGCAGTGCCTTTGTTTGTGGCTACCACAGAGCTGCGGGTATAAATAAAATGGGTGCAGCATTGTCAGCAAGGCTATTGCTTTGTGGGTCTACCCAAGGGTGGCCCCACAGATCTTCTGCAAAGCAGATCAGGTGCTGAGCTGTCCCACCTGTCCTGGCTTGCAGCATGTCCTGTTGGGCACAGTCAACCAAAACCTTGGTTTGGGGTCTTTATATTTTCCCTCCCAACCTTCCTGGAAACTCTGGTCAATCTCAGAGCCAAGCTATTGCTCTGGGAGGTCTGAGGGGGATAAAGAGAGGAAGGTGGATAAGTGCAGTAAATTTGTGACCCTCCTCCCTCTGATGGGGTAAGTAGCATTATGCTCAGGGCTGTAATGAGGCATTCTTCATGTTCAGAGGAGATAGGAAAGGGAAGAGGGATGACAGCTAGAGTGGAAACTGGGACATTGAAAGTTTATATACTTTTAAACATTTTTATTGAAGTATAGTTATTATACAATATTATATAAGTTACAGATGTACAATACAATGATTCACAATTTTTAGGTTATACTGCTCTTATGGTTATTACTCAATGTGCCAGCAAATTTGGAAAACTCAGCAGTGGCCACAGGACTGGAAAAGGTCAGTTTTCATTCCAATCCCAAAGAAAGGCAATGCCAAAGAATGCTCAAACTACCGCACAATTGCACTCATCTCACATGCTAGTAAAGTAATGCTCAAAATTCTCCAAGCCAGGCTTCAGCAATATGTGAACTGTGAACTTCCTGATGTTCAAGCTGGTTTTAGAAAAGGCAGAGGAACCAGAGATCAAATTGCCAACATCCGCTGGATCATAGAAAAAGCAAGAGAGTTCCAGAAAAACATCTATTTCTGCTTTATTGACTATGCCAAAGCCTTTGATTGTGTGGATCACAATAAACTGTGGAAAATTCTGAAAGAGATGGGAATACCAGACCACCTGATCTTCCTCTTGAGAAATCTGTATGCAGGTCAGGAAGCAACAGTTAGAACTGGACATGGAACAACAGACTGGTTCCAAATAGGAAAAGGAGTTCGTCAAGGCTGTATATTGTCACCCTGTTTATTTAACTTATATGCAAAGTACATCATGAGAAACACTGGACTGGAAGAAACACAAGCTGGAATCAAGATTGCCAGGAGAAATATCAATAACCTCAGATATACAGATGACACCACCCTTATGGCAGAAAGTGAAGAGGAACTCAAAAGCCTCTTGATGAAAGTGAAAGTGGTGAAAAAGTTGGCTTAAAGCTCAACATTCAGAAAATGAAGATCATGGCATCCGGTCCCACCACTTCATGGGAAATAGATGGGGAAACAGTGGAAACAGTGTCAGACTTTATTTTTCTGGGCTCCAAAATCACTACAGATGGTGACTGCAGCCATGAAATTAAAAGATGCTTACTCCTTGGAAGGAAAGTCATGACCAACCTAGATAGCATATTCAAAAGCAGAGACATTACTTTGCCAACAAAGGTTCGTCTAGTCAAGGCTATGGTTTTTCCTGTGGTCATGTATGGATGTGAGAGTTGGACTGTGAAGAAAGCTGAGTACTGAAGAATTGATGCTTTTGAACTGTGGTGTTGGAGAAGACTCTTGCGGGTCCCTTGGACTGCAAGGAGATCCAAGCAGTCCATTCTGAAGGAGATCATCCCTGGGATTTCTTTGGGAGGAATGATGCTAAAGCTGAAACTCCAGTACTTTGGCCACCTCATGCGAAGAGTTGACTCATTGGAAAAGACTCTGATGCTGGGAGGGATTGGGGGCAGGAGGAGAAGGGGACGACAGAGGATGAGATGGCTGGATGGCATCACTGACTCGATGGATGTGAGTCTGAGTGAACTCCGGGGGTTGGTGATGGACAGGGAGGCCTGGCGTGCTGCCATTCATGGGGTTGCAAAGATTCGGACACGACTGAGTGACTGATCTGATCTGATCTGATGGTTATTACAAAATATTGGCTATATGCCCCATGTTGTACAATATATTCCTTTTAAAAGATTTTTTTTTTGATATGAACCATTTTTAAAGTCTTCATTGAACTTCTTACAATATTGCTGTTATTTTGTGTTTTGGTTTTTTGGCTGCAAAGTATATGGGATGTGAGAGTTGGTCCATAAAGAAGGTTGAGCTGTGCTGAAGAATTGATGCTTTTGAACTGTGGTGCTGGAGAAGACTCTTGAGAGTCCCTTGGACAGCAAGGAGATCAAACCAGTCAATCCCAAAAGAAATCAATCCTGAATATTCATTGGAAGGGTTAATGCTGAAGCTGAAGCGCCAATACTTTGGCCTCCTAATGGGAAAAACGGACTCCTTGGAAAAGACCCTGATGCTGGGGAAGATTGAAGGCAGGAGGAGAAGGGGACGACAGAGGACAAGATGGTTGGATGGCATCACCGACTCAATGGACGTGAGTTTAAGCAAACTCCAGAAGATAGTGGAGGACAGAGGAGCTTGCCTTGCTACAGCCCTTGGGATCAAAGTGTTGGACATGACTTAGCGATTGAACAGCAAAAACATATGGGATGTTAGCTCCCCAGCCAGGGCTGGAACCCTGGGAAAGGTGAAGTCTTAACCATGAGACTGCCAGGGAATTCCCTGTACAATATAGCTTATTTTATATACAATAGTTTGTACCTCTTAATACTCTACTCTTATCTTGTCCCTTCCCCCTCGCTCTCCCCATGGTTAACCACAAGTTTGTTCTCTATTTCTGTGAGTCTGCTGCTTTTTTGTTATATTCCCTAATTTGTTGCATTTTTTAGATTCCACATATAAATCATATCCTACAGAATTTGTCTTTCTCTGTCTGACTTATTTCACTTATCATAATGCCCTCCAAGTCCATTCGTGTTGCTGCAAGTGGCAACATTTTATTCTTTTTTATGGCTGAATAGTATTCCACTGTGTGTGTGTTTGTGTATCCATTATCTCTTCATCTGTTAAAGGACACTTACGGTGCATCCATATCTTGGTAAACAATGCGTCTGTGAACATTGGGGTTTACATGTCTTTTTGAATTAGTGTTTCTGTTTTTTATATATGCCCAGGAGTGGAATTGCTAGGTCATATGATAGTTCTATTTTTAGTTTTTTGCGAAAACTCCATACTGTGAAAGATTACACCTTTGAGGATTTGAAAGCCTATATCTGCTGAGATTCGATGTCTTCAAAGAGAACTTCTTGTCCTACAAGTATAATGTTTCTCCATCATGCAACATTGAAGTTGTCCTTTAAGGCTGTCACATTACCTATTCTACCCATTCTTTATTCCTTTAATGTTGCATCATGGTCCTTAGCACCACCCCCCCCCCCCAAAACAATAGCTCTCAAAGGTCAAAGGCAGTCTCACTCTTTGGCTGAGCTGGTTGGGCAGATTGGCAGTGGGTCTTAAGGAGGAATTCTGTCAGATGAGGGTGAGGAGCAGGCTTGTGGCTCTGGGACTTGGAACTTTGGGTCAGAGTAGAAAAGAATCTGGAAGGAGAAAATCAGGAGTTGGGGGTAGACAGAAGAGTCATCTCCTCTCTCTCCTTCCCAGATGACTCATGCCTCCATCACTTCCCATCCCTGATCCCTGGGCTCAGAGCCATTACAGAGCCTTTCCTGCCCAGCTTGCTGGAAACAGATGCGAACTGACAGATGTCTCCTTCAGGAACTGTGACCTCTCCACACCCTTCCCAGGGCGACCACGCCCTTCCAGGCTCGTGGAGAGGACAGCACTTCACTGAGCTTCCCTGAAGCAAGTCCATCAAGCCTGAGTACCCCTGGCCACTCCAGAGCCAGGCTTCTTTCCCCTCTAACCTCTCACCCTCCATCATCCATCCGCGAGGGCTGCCTCTCCTTTTCCCTGGAAAGCCTCCTGCCTTCCTGAGATCCTCAGCCTCCTTGGTTCCCAGCGTCTCAGCTATGCCTGTCCAGTCACCTCTTGCTGGGTGCTTCTTGACTTCCTGGACGTCCTTCCTCTCGTTGTGATGACTTGGTTAAGGGGGTGATGCATCCTCTTTGGAGGCTTCTTCAAACATCCAGCACCCACACCCTCTGCCACTCCCAAGCCCTCCCAATCTCAGACCCTTTCCTTGGCGTGGCCTGCCTCTCTAAAGGTGGTGGCCTCCTACGTCTGAAAGTGCACTGTAAATGGCAAAATCTCCGGAAATAAAAGGAACTACGCAATTGGTTTTTACAGAAAAGGAAACAAGACCTTCCGAGAAGCTCACCTGCTCTCTGACGGACACAGGATGAGGCTCTGTCTGGTCATGGTACTGACACCTTATCCAGAGGCTGGATAAAGTACAGACTATTGGGACCACTTAATAAGCTGTGGTCTGTGAGGCGGAGGAATCTAGATTTAAAACATATGTCCCAATCCAGGGAGTTCCAATGCAGGAGGTCCTGTTTAAAAAACGCCCTCCGAGGTTGTCGGACTTCTGACCCAATGTCTGGCTGTCACCCGCCCATACCTAGAGCATCCTCCTGCTAGATCCCCGCAAAGGACATTTAACTCCTTGCTTTTACATTTCTAAGCCCATTTTCTGTTTTCCAAAGGACTTGTTGGAGGCTCAGGCCTGTGGGTGGACAGCACAGAAGTAATAAGTAGTTGGCTTCTCAGTATCCTTCAAAGCTCAATCCTTCAAACTTGGAGGATGAAGTCAGAATCCTCACTCACGTGGGGATGGAGCAGGGTGGAGGGCATGTCCTCCTCCCCACAAGGCTGAGGAAGCCCTCTCTGGGCACAGAGGACGAGGAGCATCATGAACACCCTCTCCTAGGCCAGCCAGAGGGGTCTAGGCACACTGCCAGCTGCCCCATTGCCCCAGGCTGTTCCCCTATCTCCTGCCTTCCCATGTCCATAATCCACTCCC
This sequence comes from Bos taurus, assembly GCF_002263795.3. Lineage (NCBI taxonomy): Eukaryota > Metazoa > Chordata > Mammalia > Artiodactyla > Bovidae > Bos > Bos taurus. The sequence goes on from NC_037329.1 coordinate 104,934,502, forward strand.
CTGAACATGCACATGTGGCTCCTCATGCGTGTTACGTGTCATCATTTTTTGGTCGTCTGCAGCTTCTTCCTGTAAAGACCCAACAGGGACTCCCTCAGGAAGTGGAGGGGCCTGGACAATCTCCCGCTGTTGAGAGAGGTCGGTCCCTGGAAGCAGCTGAATGACAGGGTTGTGAGGTGATGTTGGCAACATGGTAGGAGGCATCATTCCCAGTTTTCAGACAGAAGGCGAGCTGGGCCCAGGCTGGAGGGGCGCAGGCCTAGCATGGGGCCCTGAGGGACCATAGCCATTGAAAGAAGCAGGCGTGGGGAGGACAGGACACTGCAGTGGACCGTGATAAGGGAGACGGGGAAGCAGGAGACTGAGACGGGGGCTCTTCTCCGGGCCCTGAAGGGTCTGACTGTATGGTCTCCCACAAGTTGTCTCTCTTCCATGGACCTCTGCTTGAATGGAGGGTGTGGGGGCCCATATCACCAGCATCAGCTGCCCTCAAACAGCACATCTTTAAAGCAGACCGACTGGCTAACTCAGGGGTCCTCATGGTGTTTTTGGTGAAAAGGGGCTTTGGCTGCTGCAGCATGCCCTAGTGAAGCTGGTCGGACAAGTGGATCTGGACCACAGTCACTTGCTCTCCTTTCAGGCCTGGCAGGGATTCCTTGGGGGAATTTCTGTTTTTTTTTTTTTTTTTCTGAGATGAAGAGGACCGTTGACCAGTTCAGTGGTTTTTGATGAGTAACTACCCTGTGGTTTTCCCCCTCGCTGCTGTGGGTCAGTCAGCCTGGCCCTGGGCAGCCACTAGTGTCCAAGGGCCCAAGGCACAGAGGCTTTGGGGTGGGCCAGGCTTACAAGCCTTAGAAGATAGGTTTCTATTTAGTGTGTTTCCAGGAAGACTAGAAAATGCTCACAACCCCAAGTCACACATAGTATCTGAGATTCTGAGTTTTTCTCTGCTAAGCACAATAATGTGACTCATAATTTCTTAGGAGATGAGTTGATGAACATATTTATTTATTGAGTCCTGATGGCTTTTTGTCTTTGTGTTCTTAAAGGAAAACATTTGTCCTATAAGTCACTCCAACCAATGCCTTAGCTGGGCTTCAGCTCCTTTCTCAGGTCCTTCTAGGCAGCTGATTATGAGGTTCTAGGGAAAATTGGAGGCACACAGTGGGCCAAGATTTGGGGCAGAACAAGCATCAGAGGAAGCATCACAGTCTTTGGTGAAAGTGTTTCCCTATATGGGTGACCTGGAGACACGCTGCCCAGGTGCCCTTTCTGGGAAGGACTTCTTGCCCAGCTGCAAGTGAATCATAAGTGGATGGTTTCCAGCTGTCAGCTTCCTCAGGGTCAGCCCCAGCTCCAGGGAACCACTTCATTCAAGGTCAAGCCCTTTTTATGCACCTACCTCCAGTGACCATGCAAGATGGTGGCACACAGGCCTGGCCAGCTCTGCTGAGCTGCAGTGATCACCCAGAGCCAGCCGGCAACTTGGCCAAGGCCTTACCATGTGTAGCTCAGCGTCCTCCTCTGCTCAGTCCTATGGCTACTCCTCTCTTTTTGTGAGTGTGTGTGTGTTAGTTGCTCAGTTGTATCTGACTCTTTGCAACCCCATGGACTGTAGCCTGCTAGGCTCCTCTGTCCATGGGATTTTCCAGGCAAGAATACTGGAGTGGGTTGCCATTTCCTTCTCCAGGGGATCTTCAAGACTCAGGAATCGAAACTGGGTTTCCTGCATTGCAGGCAGATTCTTTACCATCTGCGCCACCAGGGAAGCTCCTTTTGTGACCATTGATCCCTAATAAACAGCATTCACCTGAGTTCCTTCTCAGCATCTGCCTATAGAGAACCCAATGTGACATCCCATTTCCTGGTTCTCCTCAAGAATAGTTCAGAGTCATGCTTCAGGCCCAGTCCCAGCTTCTGGGCAGGTGAATGTCCTGAAGGTCAGAAAACTAGGTGTACAGCCCTCCCTGCAATATCCCGACAAATCAAATCAATACCTTTCAGTGTGTGCTGATTGGTATCAGAGACGGCCATCTGTTTATGGGCATATAGTTGCCCAGAAGAAATGCATCAAGTCTATCTCTGTCCCAGGGCCTTTGCACATTCTGTCCTCTCTGCCACAAATTCTGGAGTTTGTGCTCAAATGTTACCTTCTCAGAGAGATCCTCCCTGAACTGCCAATTCAAAGGGCCACTATCTGACTCTTAGTCATCCATCATGCACTGTGTTGTTATTTTCTGTTACAATGAAATTCAAAGATAACTAGAATGTCTTCTATTTTGGGTAGCTTTAGATACTCATTTTTCAGTGCCTGTCAACTCCCCCCTACAACATAACCCCCATGAAAGCTGGGACCTTTGTATCTTGTTTGCCTCTTTATCTCCAGGACCTTGCAGAGAGTCTTAACCAAGTATTCAATAGATAATGAATGAACAGATGGAATGGACACTTATTTTATTGAGTAAAAATAATAGAATAGCTGGAATTTAATAATAATGTTTCCAATATATTCATCTTTGCTTGTCCCTTCTAGTTAAGTGATGTTAGTTTTCACCTAGAGAAGGTGTGCGTGTATGCTCAGTCACTCAGTCATGTCTGACTCTTTGCGACCCATGGACTGGTGCCATGCCAGGCTCCTTGGTCCATGAGATTCTCCAGGCAAGAATACTGGAGTGGGTTGCCATTTCCTCCTCTAGGAGGTCTTCCCAACCCAGAGATAGAACCTGGGTCTCCTGCATTTCAGGCAGATTCTTTACCATCTGAGCCACCAGAGATGCCCAGAGAAGGGGTAGACAGACTTTTTCTGGAAAAAGCCAGTTGGTAAATATTTTTGCCTTTGCAGACCATATGGTCTCTATTGCAATTACTTAACTGTGCTATACATGAACTGTGAACTTCCACATGTTCAAGCTGGTTTTAGAAAAGGCAGAGGAACCAGAGATCAAGTTTCCAACATCCGCTGGATCATGGAAAAAGCAAGAGAGTTCCAGAAAAGCATCTATTTCTGCTTTATTGAGTATGCCAAAGCCTTTGACTATGTGGATCACAATAAACTGTGGAAAATTCTGAAAGAGATAGGAATACCAGACCACCTGACCTGCCTCATGAGAAACCTACATGCAGGTCAGGAAGCAACAGTTAGAACTGGACATGGAGCAACAGACTGGTTCCAAATAGGAAAAGGAGTACATCAAGGCTGTATATAGTTACCCTGCTTGTTTAACTTATATGCAGAGTACATCATGAGAAATGCTGGGCTGGAGGAAGCACGAGCTGGAATCAAGATTCCCGGGAGAAATATCAATAACCTCAGATATGCAGATGACACCACCCTTATGGCAGAAAGTGAAGAGGAACTCAAAAGCCTCTTGATGAAAGTGAAAGAAGAGAGTGAAAAAGTTGGCTTAAAGCTCAACATTCAGAAAACTAAGATCATGGCATCTGGTCCCATCACTTCATGGGAAATAGATGGGGCAACAGTAGAAACAGTGTCAGACTTTATTTTTTTGGGCTCCAAAATCACTGCAGATGGTGACTGCAGCCATGAAAATAAAAGATGCTTACTCCTTGGAAGGAAAGTTATGACCAATCTAGATAGTATATTGAAAAGCAGAGATATTACTTTGCCAACAAAGGTCCATCTAATCAAGGCTATGGTTTTTCCAGTGGTCATGTATGGTTGTGAGAGTTGGACTGTGAAGAAAGCTGAGTACCAAAGAATTGATGCTTTTGAACTGTGGTGTTGGAGAAGACTCTTGAGAGTCCTTTGGACTGCAAGGATATCCAACCAGTCCATTCTGAAGGAGATCAGCCCTGGGCTTTCTTTGGAGGGAATGATGCTGAAGCTGAAACTGCAGTACTTTGGCTACCTCATGCAAAGAGTTGACTCATTGGAAAAGACTCCGATGCTGGGAGGGATTGAGGGCAGGAGGAGAAGGGGACACCAGAGGATAAGATGGCTGGATGGCATCACCGATTCGATGGACGTGAGTTTGAGTGAACTCAGGGAGATGGTGATGGACAGGGAGGCCTGGCATGCTTCGTTTCATGGGGTCGCAAAGAGTCGAACACGACTGAGTGACTGAACTGAAGTGAACTGAACTGTGCTATTGGAATGCAATAGCAGCCATAGACAATATGCAAACAGATGGGCATGGCTGTGTTACGTTTATTGTTTTCTACTTTATTTGAAAAAACAGGTGGCTGGCCAGATTTGGCTAACTGGCCATTGTCTGCTGTTCCTGACTTAGAGTAGTAATATAAAATTTCCTGTAAAATAAAATTTATTGACGCTAAAAAGGAAGTCTATTGAAATAAAAAATATTAATGAAATAGCTTTACAGAAACCATATGCAAATTCCTGAAGTTGGAGAGAGCTCAGTTCTAATTTTTCTTGCATCATCTGTGGCCACAGCTGTGGGGGTGAGAGAGGCTGGAAGGGAGAAACCCGTTTAATTTAGTGTGGCCAAACATTGTGGGAGGCTCACACTTAGATATTCCCAAGAGCCTGGTAGGGTCAGAGTTTTGCCTTTCCTCCTCCTGCTATTATTTTTCTATATCATTTCCTCCCCAACTCTGGTCCCAGAACGAGGGGCTGTCATAAAATACTCTTGCTTTTATGGAATCTGTCTTCCCACAGGGTTTTAATACCCCCAGGGCCAGATTTGCTCAGGGCTCACTTATGTATCTTATAAATACATTGTTGTTTAGTGGCTAAGTTGTGTCCAGCTTTTTGCGACCCCGTGAACTGTAGCATGCCAGGCTCCTCTGTCCTCCATTATCTCCTGGAGTTTGCTCAAATTCATGTTCATTGAGTCAGTGATGCTATCTAACCATTTTTCATCCACCACTCCCTTATAAATATACCCTGAGCTTAAACATAAACATGGCATTGTAGAGGTAGATGTGGCAGAAAGAGAAAATTTCAGCCTAAAATTCCTTAACGTATGGGAACAGGAGAGGCTCACATCTACTGAGCAGTTATCATCAGGTTTATTCTAAGACTCCACATGTATTAACTGATGGTAAAGACCACCCACCACACCCAGACACAGAAGACATAAGAGGTGAGGATTCATTCCCTCAGTTGGGATGATCTCCTGGAAAAGGAAATGGCAACCCATTTCAGTATTCTTGCCTGGGAAATCCCATGGATAGAGGAGCCTGGTGAGCTACAGTCTTTGGGGTCACAAAAGAGTTGGACATGGCTTAGTGACTAAACACCAGCATCTAATAATAATAATACTATCACCCGCATTTTAAAGATGAGAAAACTGAAGCCCAGGAGCCTAAGTAAACTGCCCAAGGTTATTCAATTACAAAGAGGCAGAGTCCTAAGCCCAGGTGGACTCCCCCTGGAGTCCACAATGCTAACAGCGTACGGCGGCAACATTGCTATGTCTCTGTGGGACAGCGCTGTGGGGTTTCCAAGTAGTACACAGACATTTCCACTGTTCCTTTTTCTTAGCTTTTAAAAAATTAGTTTTATGATTATTTTATTGAGATGAAATCCATATAACATAGAGTGAACCATTTTTAAGTGCAAAATTCAGCAGTATTTAGAGTATTCACAACGTGTAAGCACCACTTCTCTCTAGTTGAAATGCTATTTGATCACTTCAGGAATATCCTATACCCATTAAGTAGTTACTCCTGATTCCAGCCTCCCCCTATGCACGGGCAACCACTTACTTGTCTTCTGTTTCTATGGACCTGCTTATTCTGGATACTTCATATGAAAGGAATCATAAAATGTGAACTTTGTGTCTTTGGCTGCTTCTTTTACTTAACGTTTTCAGTGTTTATCTCTGTTGTAGCATGCATGGATATATCATTCCTTCTTTACAGCTAAATAATATTTTATTGGAAATATACATACCACAACTTATTTATCAGTTCATCTATTGATAACATTTGGGGTTGTTGCCACTTTTTTTTTTTTAAATCAGTGTGAATAGTCCCGCTATAAATGTTCATGAACAAGTATTTTTTGAATACCTATTTTCGATTCTTTTGGATATATACCTATGAGTAGAATTGTTGGTCATATAGGAATCTACATTCAGACTGTTTTCCACAGTGGCTGCACCATCTTAGATTTCCCTAGTAGTGCATGAAAGTTCCTGTTCTCCACATTCTCTCCAACACTTGCTATTTTTGTTATTTTCTTTCTTTTCCCCCCATTATTATAGCCATCCTAGTGGATTTGAAGTGATATCTCCTTGTGGTTTTGATTTTCATTTCTTAATGACCAATGATGTTGAATATCTTTCCGTGTGCTTATTGGTCATGTCTTTGGAGAAATGACTATTCCATTCTTCTGCCCCCTTTTAATATTGGGTTGTTTTCTTTTTTTGCAGTTTAGTTGTAAGTGTTCCTTATATATTGTGGTATATGACCCTTTCCAGATAAAAGATTTGCAAATATTTTCTCTCGTTCCGTAGGCTGTCTTTTATTACTTTCTTGGCAATGTCCTAAGATGCACAAAAGTTTTAAATTTTATGAAGTCCAATTTACCTAATTTTTTCTTCTATTTCTCATGCTTTTGGTGTTAAACCAAAGAATCCATCACCAAATCCAAGGTCATGAATATATAACTCTCTGGTTTCTTCTAATGGTTTAATTTTAGTTTTTTTTATTTAGGTTGTTGATCTATCCCCATTAACAACATAAATTTTATTTATTTTTATTTTTTATTTTTATTTATTTTTATTTTTATCTTCATAGTTTTAAAGAAGACTAGATACAAGCCACTTTAAAGAAGGGTAGGGAGACTTCAACAGAGGCAAGCCCCTTCCAGTGAAAGCAATGCAGATGCTGAAAATTGTTATGGAGTGTGCATGCACAAATGAGCTTTACTAGCACACACTAGGCTTTTCTAGGACATCTCAACATAGATGGGGCAGGCTGTGGGCAAGCTTGCTGCCTCCAGACCTCTCTCTGGGCAGAGATGGGGATAAGGGCATCTTGCTCTGCATCCTCAGATGTACTGTTTCTACCCAAAAGGCCACGTAGCTCACTAGGCAGAGGGAGAGTCAGAATTCAAGGACTCCATTTCTCCACCTCTCAGGACAACACAACAGCAGAAACCTGCTGTGGTTTAGTCGATAAGTCCCGTCCAACTCTTGCGACCCCATGGATTATAGCCCACCAGGTTCCTCTGTCCATGGGATTTTCCAGGCAAGAATACTGGAGTAGGTTGTCATTTTTTTCTCCAGTGGATCTTCCGGACCTAGGAAATGAACCCGGGTCTCCTGCATTGCAGGTGGATTCTTTACTGACTGAGCTACGAGGTGAATTCAGGCTTTCTGTGGTCCAAAATGAGTCTCTGCATGAAAGATAGACTCCCAGTTCTTCATTTATTTCTTCACTGATTTTTGTATTCATTCTTTTATTCATCAGGTACTTGTTGAGCACCTACTGTGTGTCTGGCATAGGCTAAGCACTGGGATTCATTGGTCATCATGAAAATGTGATGCGCGCCTGGATGGGGATCATAGCTTAGTGGGAAGTCAGAGAATAAAACAAACGAACAAAGATCACTTCAGAATAGATTAAGTGCTGTGGAGAGAATAAGCAGGTTGAGGAGGTTCTAATTCAGAAGTGAACAGTGATAAATTTTATCTTCTTGGGTTCCAAAATCACTGTGGATGGTGACTGCAGCCATGAAATTAAAAGGCACTTGCTTCTTGGCAGAAAAGTTATGACAAACCTAGGCATCGTATTAAAAATCAGAGACATTACTTTGCTGACAAAAGTCCACATAGTCAAAGCTATTGTTTTTCCAGTAGTCATGTATGGATGTGAGAGTTAGACCATGAAGGCTGACACTGAAGAACTGATACTTTTGAACTGTGGTGTTGGAGAAGACTCTTGAGAGTCCTTGACTGAAAGGAGATCAAACCAGTCAATTCTTAAGGAAATCAGTCCTGAATATTCATTGGAAGGACTGATGCAGAAGCTGAAGCTCCAATACTTTGGCCACCTGATGCGAAGAGCTGATTCACTAGAAAAGACACTGATGCTGGGAAAGATTGAAGGCAGGAGAAGGGGACGGCAGAGGATGAGATGGTTAGATGGCATCCCTGACTGAATGCACTTGAGCAAGCTCTGGGAGATGGTGAAGGACAGCGAAGC